>NW_019154148.1:6689061-7014457 GCF_002288905.1 Enhydra lutris kenyoni | reverse complement strand
TTTTAGATTTTATTTATTTATTTGACAGAGAGAGATCACAAGTAGACAGAGAGGCAGGCAGAGAGAGAGAGGGAAGCAGGCTCCCTGCTGAGCAGAGAGCCCGATGCGGGACTCGATCCCAGGACCCTGAGATCACAATCTGAGCCGAAGGCAGCGGCTTAACCCACTGAGCCACCCAGGCACCCAGATCAGTCTGTTTTAAGCAGTGTATATACCTCAATAAAAGATACTTTTTATGTTTAAGAATTTGTATTTGTATCTGCGAATTCATATTATGTTTAAGAATTTGTATCATCAAAATTTGTATTTCTGTTGTTTTGGTCAGTTGTCTACTCATTCTGTTTGTATTAATAATTGAGTTCAGGGGGCACCTGGGTGGCTCAGTGGGTTAAGGCTCTGCCTTCGGCTCAGGTCATGATCTCGGGGTCCTGGGATCGAGCCCCGCATTGGGCTCTCTGTTCAGCAGGGAGCCTGCTTCCCCCCCGCCTTCTCTGCCTGCCTCTCTGCCTAATTGTGGTCTCTCTCTGTCAAATAAATAAATAAAATCTTTAAAAAATTGAGTTCAGAAGACATTTAACATTTAGGATTTATAGTTGATAGAGAATAAAGTAAACTTCATATTTTCTGTTTATATACTTTTTTGTCCTAGCTTAACCCCATATAGTGGTTGATAAAAGACTTTAAAGCCTAAAAATAACATCCCCTTATGGCGAAGATATACAGAGGATGCGTAATGGAAACATGAATTTAAGGAGAGAAAGGAAAAAATGTAAAATTTCCAAATGTTGAAGAGGACCTTGTTTGTGGATTTAAAAACCTGAAGATAGTGGGTAAGAAAAGTGTTTCGATATTTATTTTAAAAAACCTTTAAAAAGTATTTATTTATTTATAATAATAAATAATTTGTTTTTATATTATAAATAAAAAATTATTTATCTTTATAATAATAATTATAGAGGGGGTCTGGCATGTCCTTTCCTCCTGCCCCCACAGGATGAGGGCAGGAGCAGAGAGGCCGAGAGAGGGCAGGGAGGCTAGAGGCCCATGTTCCATTTGCTTCCGTGTCAGGGTGAAACCACAGTTGGAGAGGATACATCGAGAGAGGAGCAGGAGAGCAGTGGCTGGTGTCTGGGTCAGTTCAGGCTGCTACGACAGAAGACCACAGACTGGGTGGCTTGTGAACAAGAGAATTGTATTTCTCACAGTTCCAGAAGCTGGAAGTCTGAGATTAGGGTGCCAGCGTGTCTGGGTTCTGGCAAGGGCCCTCCTCCAGACTTCGGGCAGTCTTCCCGCTCTGCCCTCACATGGCAGAGAGGGCAGGGGAGCTCTCTCCAGTCTCTCACTATCTTTTTTTTTTTTTTTTTTAAGAATTTTTATTTATTTATTTGAGATAGAGAGCAAGAGAAAGAGTACAAGCTGGGGGAGGGGCGGAAGGAGAGGGAGAGTGAGAGGAGGACACAGGCTTCCCATTGAGCAGGGAGCCTGCCGTGGGGCTCAATCCCAGGACCCGGGGATCATGACCTGAGCCCAAGGCAGATGCTTAACCCACTGAGCCACCCAGGTGCCCCTCCAGTCTCTTTGATAAGGACACTAACCCCATTCACATTGGAAGTTAGGATTTCTTTTTACTGATTTCTTTTCTTAAGACTTTATTTTTATTTGAGAGAGAGAGAGAGCGAGAGAGAGCATGAGAGGGGAGGTCAGAGGGAGAAGCAGACTCCCCATGGAGCTGGGAGCCTGACATGGGACTCGATCCTGGGAGTCCGGGATCATGACCTGAGCCGAAGGCAGTTGCTCAACCAACTGAGCCACCCACGCACCCCTCTCTTTACTAATTTTTAAAATATTTATTTATTTTTTATTATAGAGAGAGTACAAGTGGGGGGAGGGGCAGGGGTGAGGGAAAGAGAGAATCCTAAGCAGACTCCTCGCTGAATGTGGAACCTAACATGGGGCTCGAACCCATGACCCTGAGATCACGACCTGAGCCAAAATCAAGAGTCAGATGCTCAACCAGCTGAGCCACCCAGGCTGCCGCAGAAGTTGGGATTTAAACATATGATGGACATTCTGTCTGTAACACAAGGGCAGAGGGAAGGAACTGGTAGATGAGCCTGAGACAGGGTTTCTGGTTCCACATGGCCTGGGGGAGGCATTTGGGAGTCCGGAAGTTCCCATGTGCATCCTGGGGAGATCTTAAAGGGGTTGAGGGGGCCAGTGGGCCAGCAGGGAGGTCTAGGGGTGGAACAGGTGGGCCACAAGATACATGGCCTTTTTTATGGTCACAAGCAAATGGCTGGATCTAGAGATTCTGGTAGTGGCCCAAAGGTCAGCTGGGACCAGTCACAATAGAACCAGATTGACCCTCCGCTGCAGGGATCAGCGTGGACATGCAGTGGATTCCTGGCCCTTCTACCTCCAGTCCCACAGGCACCCAGGTGCCATTTCAGAGAGGCACACAAGGGTGGGCTACCATATTATTTCCACCGAATAACAGAAAGTTCATCTGAAAGAAGTTGTCACCCAAGAGACCATCAAACGATCCCTAAGTCAAAGTTGTACGTGGAAAGGGACACAGAAAAGATGGTTTGGACCAGAGGAGATTGAGATGTTGGGCTGAAGTCTTGACACCCTCAGCACCCCGCCCCCATGACTTGGGAAGGAGATGAATTGACTGCCTTTGCCCATCAGAGCAGTGATGGGGGTACATCTCAACCCTCCACACATAACACCTCAACAATCTTGGGGTGGGTGCTGGTGTTCTCCCTCTTGGAGCTTGGAGAGCTGAGAAAAGAGACTTTGGGGCTTAGCTGGTTTCCCAGGGATGTGTGGTCATTGAACTTGGGACTAAGTCCCGGTGCAGGCACACTGCTAACGTGAATTCCAGAAGCCAGACAGAAGGCATCTTTGGGCAAAGCAGGTGTCTGGTGATGGCCTCAGCCTCTCAATAACCAGAGATGTGGCTGGGCCAGCCCTTGTGGTTCCTGATGGGACTGCAAGACACACCTCCCCAAGCCCCAGGAAACTTTGAAGAAAGAAAGCTGGAGGGTACACAGTATGCCTGGGACCACACTCTCAAGCTTACAGATAGAGGGAGAACCCGGGGCTCTGCTTCTCTTGAGGTCAAGGGTAGGGACCTCGGTTTCTTGGGCTCACTCTGTGGATAAATGTTAAAACCCAGGAAAGGGAATTCCAGCTCAGCTCTGAGAAGGAAAATCAGCAGCCAGATCAAAGGTCTGTAAAACAAAGGACCTTTAGGCGACTCAACCCGGCTCAGTACCTAGTCACGAGGCTGGTAATGGGTTTATTCAAGATAACAGCCTCTGACGTGCCTGCATCCACGTGCGTCCACGATCAAGATCTTGGGTCCTGCACTTGGATTGCAATATGCGTACAAACAAAACAAAGCAAAGAAACAACAACAACAACAAAAAACACACCGAACAGTCCGGTGCTTTAAGCCACAGCAATAAGACAGAGGAAGAGGTTTCAGGATGAGGACCTCTGGGAGTAAGTGGGTAGGATCCACGACGTTCCGGCGCTCTGTGCCCAGGTGTAAGACATCTGGAGCAGCTGGGGACAGACCTGCTCTTTGTGGGGACTGGGAACCGGCCCACACTAGAGGGAAAGTGGTGGGCTGGCCACAGACTGGTTACATCTGCTCATTTGCCTGTGCCCTCCTCTCCCTGGGCTCTGGAACCTCACCTTTCCGACCCCTGAAGTGGAGGCAGCCAGCAGGAGGGTCACGTGGCCTGCCCCAGCCTGGGGTACCGCTCCCACCCCCAAGTCCACACTGTCTGCGCCTCCGAACGCTGTTCTGCTGGGACCAGAGGCTAAGTCACCGAGAGTGACGAGGACTCCAAAAAACGTGCGTAGGAGTTAGATCCTGTCACACCCCGCTAGGAAAGCTCGCAGTGTCCTCTGGCGCATGTTTATAGGAATCAGAGCTTCCGTCCCCCAATAGATAGCAGGGAGCATCCCCCCCAACCATCCATTTCCCCATCACCACCTCTCAAAGTTTCTTTGTCCCCAGCTTTGAGAAATTTCAGGGGTGCCTGGGTGGTCACAGTCAGTGGGCTCTTGGTTTCGGCTCAGGTCATGAACTTGGTGTCCTGAGGTCGAGCCCCGGCTGGGGCTCCGGGCTCATTGCGGAGTCTGCCTGAGATTCTCTTTCCCTCTCCCTCTGCCCCTCCCTCTCATGCTAGCTCTCAAATAAGTGAACACATCTTTTTTTAAGTGAATTAAAAAAATTTTTTTTCAACCAATAAAGTTTTTAAAGAGCAAAGAAGTTGGAAGATACTCATGTACGAACGTGCTTTGGGAGGAAATTTTCTCACTATGGAGCCAAATGTCTGCCCCTTTGAAGACTGGCCCAGTGTAAGGTTTGAGGGGGAGGGGGGGCAATTTTGTCACCTAGGGCAGGGGTGGGAAATCTGTTGGGCAAGAACAGCTACGGGAAGCAAGTGACCACAAGGGGGCAGTAAGAGATGGGGGAACGGAGGGCTGCCATTTAGTACCGGTGACACACTGAAGGTTCCCCTTGCTGGGAACACGGGGACCCATGGCACTTCACGTTTATCATGGAACTTCTTTGGCAAGAGGTCTTCTTCTCTGCATTTTGTTGGGGGAGGAATAATGGGGGTTACAGGAATTGCTGGGAGGAAGGAGGCAGGGGGTGGGGTGGCCAGGCTCGCTCGGAGATCCCAGCTCCCCCAGGACTGTGGGGTGAAGTGGAAACGTTTAGTGTATTTCAGGAGGGAGGAGGGACGGCTGTGGCCTTTGAGGGGGTCGAGAAAGGGAAGCGGTCCCACCTCTCATGCATGGTTTCCTGGGACTGAGAAGCCCAGGCTTTCAGGATCCCAGAGGGACAGGTGCCTGAGCCTGCAGTCCTGTGGGTGGGTTTGGCCCCAAAAGAGACCAGGCAAAAGTGGCATGTGTGGAACCATTGTCCTCTGAAGCTCACGTGGGTTAGTGACGTTATCTCCTGCAGGAGAGTAGCTGGCATCCCCATGCGTAGCTGGGCTGTCCTCTGAGACGCGGGAGCTCTTCTCCGTCTGGTGGGGAATGCTTCCAGGATCTTCTCTCCTCCCTCTTTCCCTCCCTCCCTGCTCCTCTCCCTTCTCTCCCCGCTCCGTGGAAAATTTCACATGTACCTAAAAGCGGAACCAAGAGTACAGTGAACTCCCTCGGACCTACCAGCCTGCTACCCTGTATCCATCTTCTCTCCATGTCCACCCCCGGGTTTTGTTACAGCCAATCCTAGACATGATCACATTTTAGCTGCACATATTTTAGGCTGTATCTCTAAAAGATAAGCATGTTTTTTTGAACCCAAGCAGAATACCATTAACACACCTTGGCATCTTTCCGTACTCCATCCTTGCTATCATTTTCTTGGTTTGCTCAAGAGTGTGTCTTTCTGGTCGAATGGTCTGGGTCAGGATCCACCTAAAGTCCATACATTGCATTTGGTGGCTGTGTCCCTTAGGTGCTTTTAATCTATAGTGACCTTTCTGGGGCTGTGGGAGCTTGGGAGAGTCTTATGATGATGCAGAAAGGTGGGGGAGGCTCTTCCCCAACCCCCCCACCCCCTGTTAAGATTAGATTCCCACCAGGTGCTGGAGCAGTTGTCTACGTAATTTGAAAAAGAAAGATTTCCATTCCTTGCATCTGGAGCCTAGGTAATTTCGTGTAATTTTCACAATGACCCCATAAGGTAGCAATTATGCCCGTTTTACAGCAGAAACTAAGTCTGAAGGGAGGCTTTCCAAATAAGTAGAAGTGATGATTTAATTAGAAGGCTTCGGGGCGCCTGAGTGGCACACAGTTGGTTAAGGGGCAACTCTTGGTTTCGGTCCTGACCTCAGGGTGGTGAGATCAAGCCCCACATCTGGCTGTAGGCTCAGCGTAGAGTCTGCTTAAGATTCTCTCTCCCGGGGCACCTGGGTGGCTCAGTGGGTTAAGCCTCTGCCTTCGGCTCAGGTCATGATCTCAGGGTCCTGGGATCGAGCCCCGCATCGGGCTCTCTGCTCAGCGGGGAGCCTGCCTTCCTCCTCTCTCTCTGCCTGCCTCTCTGCCTACCTATGATCTCTCTCTCTCTGTCAAATAAATAAAAAAATTAAAAAAAAAAAGAGTCTCTCTCCCTCGGCCCCTCCCCCATGCCCTCTCTCTCTCTCAAAGTAAATTCCAGATCTTAAAAAAAAAAAAAATTAGATTTCATCTACCTGATTCCACAAACCACATTCCATGTCTTCTCTGGCATTCCTCTTTGCCCTGGGACAAGCAACAGTGATACCCACTGCCAACCAGAGCACAGGGCCCTGTTGCTAGTTGAAGCCATTTGGGGAACCTCCGAGAGGTTGGAAAGGGGCTCCATACGAGGGTGTGAGTGAGGGGACAGGCATAAACCGCACCTGTGCTCACCGCTGTTCTCAAAAGAGCGGTGACAAGCATTTTCATCGCTTGTAACAGCCAGGGGGAGGCCAGTAATCCTTTTGTTTTGGCTGAAATTTTTTATTATGAGATTTAAAAAAAAGATTTTATTTATTTGACACAGAAAAAGAGAGAGAGAGAGAGAGAGAGAGAGCAAGCAGGGGGAGCTGCAGACAGAGGCAGAGGGAGACGTGGGCTCCCCGCCTATCAGGGGGCTTGATACAGGGCTCTATCCCAGGACCCCGGGATCATGATCTGAGCCGAAGGCAGATGCTTAACCACCTGAGCCACCCAAGTGCCCTCCACATTTGTATTTTCAAACAAATCATAAACATCATATGTTTGCACATGCAAACATTTCACTGTGTATGTTTCAAGGGATATGTCCTCTGTCTAGACGCCTTCCTCACCTCCTGTGGGCTCAAGCACCCATTTACAGTCCTGTTTCTGGGCATTCTATTTAGTTCCATTGGTCTGTCTGTCCCTGTGCCAATACTGCACTGTCTTAATTACTAGGCATTGTAAGAAGTCTTGATATCTGGTAGGCAAATTCCCTACCTTGTACCTTTTCAGGAGTGCCTGAATATTCTTGGCCTTTGTCTTAACCTTTATTATAAACTTTAAGATTCGCTTATCAAGCTCTGTGAGAAAGCCCTCTGGAGATTTTGCCAGAACGGCACTGAATCTGGTTGTGGGTTTTTTGTTTGGTTTTGTTTTGGTTTTTTGTTTTTGTTTTTAGATGATCTCTGTTCTGCATGTATAAAGACACACACACACATCATTTCTCCCTTTCTCTCTCACATGAAAGATAGCTTACTGTATACATTGTTCTGTACCTTTTCTTTTTCATTTTCTTTTTAAGTAATGTGGACATCCCACGTGGGGCTCCAACTCACAACCCCAAGGTCAAGCATTGCACCTGCTACCCAGTGAGCCAACCAGACACCCCTGTTCCGTGCCTTTTCAACAATGTATCACGGAGGTTGCTTTCTGTTGATGCCTAACTCCAAAACTTAGTAGCATAAAACAATCTCTTGTTTTTCGTGATTCTGAAACCAGATCTGTCGGGCAAGTTTTCAGCTGCACGTGGTGTCTTCTGTTTCTAGAATATACGAGAGGGCTTTTCACTCGCTAGCCTGGGGCATCGGTCAGATGGCTAGCACATCTGAGGGCCTGCCAGGTGTCTCTTTGTCTTGTGTGGTCTCTCCACATGGTTAGTGTGGGCTTCCCCCCTCAGCGTGATGGCCTCAGGGCATTTGGAGTTCTTAGACGGAGGGAGGCTGTCAAGAGAAGTGGAACTTAAAGGCGAGGTCCCTAACTGCGACAGCATCACTTCTTTTTCCCCTTTTATTGGTCAAAGCAAGTCAGAAGATCTGCCCGGTTTCAAGAGATAGGAGAGAACCCAACACATGCTGTGAGAAGTGACATGTATTGTGAGAGAGGGAGGAGATTTTGGAGACTACCACAGCCCACCCTCTGGCCCCAACTCGTACCCTTTCCAGATGCAGAGTACCTCACCCCTTCCCAAGGTCTCCAAAGATCCTAGCTCATTATAATATTAAAGTCAGGTTTAAAATCTGTCATCTCATTATCTCCAGACATAGGAATCCTCTGGGCTCTGCATCCCCACCCCACCACCGTACATCCAATGAGTGATGTTAAAACCAGATAAGGAAAACCACAGTAAACCTGTCTGTTCAAAAAAGGGAAAGAATGGGATGCATAAAACAGTCACAGATCCCATAAAAACTCTGAAATTCAGTAAGGCACACATGTTCAGGGAATATTCCAGGAATGTTCCAGAAGCAGGGAATGTTTCTCAATTAGGACCCAGATAGGTTTTCTGGGAGTGGTTTCCTAGGCTGTTTGTTGTTCCCAGCAGCTCTTGACTTCACTAAGAAATCCTCTTCTAGGGGTGCCTGGGTGGCTCAGTGGGTTAAAGCCTCTGCCTTTGGCTCGGGTCACGATCTTGGGGTCCTGGGGTTGAGCCCCGCATCAGACTCTCTGCTCAGCGGGGAGCCTGCTTCCCCCTCTCTCTCTGCCTGCCTCTCTGTCTTCTTGTGATCTCTGTCAAATAAATAAATAAAATCTTAAAAAAAAAAAAAAAAAGAAAAAGAAAGAACTCCTCTTCTAAAGGAAGTGACCTGTGTCTGCCATTTAGTGGCTTTATCAGGCCTCTCCATGCCCGCAGAGAGCTGGCGACCCAGAGGGTCTCAGTCGAGTCTGAACTGTGCTTGTCTCCTTTAGTCCAAGCAGGAAGTGTGTTCACCCATGCGGTTCTCTTTAGATATCTTTGTTTCTGGGGTGCCTGGGTGGGTCAGTCGGTTAAGTGGCTGCCTTTGGCTCTGGTCATGATCTCAGGGTCCTGGGATCGAGCCCCGCATCAGGCTCTCTGCTCAGCAGGGAGCCCTCTCCCTCTGCTGCTCCCCCTGCTTGTGCTCTTGCTTTCTCTCAAATAAATAAATAAAATCTTTTTAAAAAATCTGTAAGTTTTCTGTGAATCTGCTTGGGGTTCACTCCATGCCCCCAAATACATATGCATAATTCTTTCCAAGAGGAACGGCCCTGTTCAGGCATGACTGGCAGTAGTGGGACAGTACCCTTAAGATTCTTAGAAGCGGGTGCCTGGATGGCTCAGTGGGTTAAAGCCTCTGCCTTCGGCTCAGGTCATGATCCCAGGGTCCTGGGATCTAGCCCCGCATTGGGCTCTCTGCTCAGCAGGGAGCCTGCTTCCCTTCCTCTCCCTCTGCCTGCCTCTCTACCTACTTGTGATCTCTGTCTTTCAAATAAATAAAATTAAAAAAAAAAAAGATTCTTAGAAGTATTTTTCTCTCGCTGAGAGGGTCCATGAGGTGTGCCCCTAAATCATTATGGGGTTTTAGCAGGTGGTTTTTATAGCTGCTCCTAGATTTGATCTTTTTTTTTTAAAGATTTTATTTATTTATTTGACAGGCAGAGATCACAAGCAGGCAGAGAGGCAGGCGGGGCGGGCCGGGGGGAGAAGCAGGCCCCCTGCTGAGCAGAGAACCCAATGTGGGGCTCCATCCCAGGACCCTGAGATCATGACCTGAGCCGAAGGCAGAGGCTTAACCCACTGAGCCACCCAGGTGCCCCGATCTTATCTTTTTTTAAAAGATTTTATTTATTTATTTATTTAATTATGTGACACAGAGAGAGAGAGAGAGAGATCAGAAGTAGGCCGAGAGGTAGTAGAGGGGGAGAGGGAAGGGGAAGCAGGCTCCCTGCCGAGCAGAGAGCCCAATGCGGGGCTCGATCCCAGGTCCTTGGGATCATGACCTGAGCGGAAGGCAGAGGCTTAACTCACGGGGCCACCCAGGCGCCCCTAGGTTTGATCTTAAGCTTGAAGCCGTTTCGTTACTTTGAAAATCTGTAAAGGCTGGCGGTGAGAAACCTTTTTGAATAGTAGTACTGGGTTGAAACTATTTCTTCTAAACCCTGCTTGAAAACTATTCCTAAACCTCTTTAGTTCATCTCTCTCTCTTCCTGTTCTTAATCACGGGCAGCTAAAAGAGGCAGTTGGCACTTTCGTCTTCCTGCCTAGAAATCTCCGCCAGATACCCAAATCTGTTAGGTGCATTTTCCAGCTTCAGTCTTAACCACGGGCCAGAGTATTTCCAAATGTTCCACCATGAGCTCGCACATCACCCTTTTAAACACATCTCATGGCAACTTCCTCGCTGCTCCGCCAGCTTCTAGCTGCTGACTGGTTCCCCAAAGCAATGCTTTAGGGTTTGGTTTCCAGCTCCAGTAAATCCATTGGCTCGGGGTTCAACCAGGGAATCGGAAAGATTCCCGATTGGAGCTCAACCTTGCGTGAGCGTGAGGGGAGCTCCAGAAGTCAAGGTTGGACACTAGGCAGTTGGAGGCTTGGAGGTGCCACCGGCCGATCAGGGAAGCTGCGGTGGGGCCACGCCGAGGAGCTGGTGCCTCTGTGTGGCCACGGCGGGACACTGGATGGTGGACCCGGGGCGCTGCAGGCCACACGTTGGAAGGGCCGGGTATGGTGCAGAAGAGAAGGAGCGAACACACTGGAGCTCACTGGCCCCCGTGCGTGCCTGTCACCATACAGCCCCACACGCCCTGATCTTCAGAACGTCACTGCCACGGCCTCCCTGCCACCTTGCATGCCACCTGCAAGTTCCTCTTTTGGCCAACGAGGGGGAAGGGGATTCCGGGAAGAGCCAGACTAGCCCCGCTGACTATCAAATGATTCAAGGCAAAGAGAAACATCCCCTAGTCACTTGCTCTGAGGTTGGTTTCATTGTTTCACACTTTGAACTCTGGTGCATGGAGTGCACTGTGGGTCCCATTTTATCTTTCCCCAAACTGTCAAGATTTTTAATATACATCCCCCGATTTTTCTTAGTTTTCTTTTTTCTTTTTCTTTTCTTTTTTTTTTTTTTTTAAATATTCTTTCTATCTAGAGAGAGAGAGCATGCATAAGTGGAGGGACAGAGGGGGAGGGAGAAGCAGATTCCCCACGGAGCTAGGACCCCGATGTGGGGCTGGATTCCAGGACCCGGGGATCATGACCTGAGCTGAAGGCAGACGCTCAACCAGCTGAGCCCCCTGGGTGCCCCTTCCCCACTGATTTAATATGCCTTCTTTATCCTGTGCTAAATTTGCCTATGCATGTTGGTCTATCTCTGGGTTTCCTGTTCTCTTACATTATTCCTTTTATGCACCAATACCACATATTATAGAGGCTTTATTGAATGTTTTAGTATTTGGTAGGGCTAGCTTGCCCTAACTGCTAATTTTAAGGATTTTATTGAAAATGCCTATTCTTGGGACACCCGATTGGCCTGAGATTGAGGTCCCATGTAGGCTCCCTGCTCAGTGGGGAGTTTGCTTGTCCCTCTTCTCCCTGCTCCTGCTTGCTCTCTCTTTCAAATAAATAAAATTTTTTTAAAAGATGTTTATTTTTATTAGGCAGAGCAAGAGGCAGATTCCCTGCTTAGCAAGGAGCCTAATGCAGGACTCGATCCCAGGACCCTGGGATCACGACCTGAGCTGAAGGCAGACGCTTAACCGACTGAGCCACCCAGGCGCCCCTTCTTTTCTACCATTGGTAAACATGTGGAGAGTTTTTGGTTTTTACCATTACAAATGGTGCTACTGTATCCATTCTTAACATGTGTTTCTTGCTAGAGCTAGGGGTTTTGAGATGGCTGGGCCACTGGGTATGCATATCTTTAGCTATAGAAGATGGTGCCAAGCTGTCTTCCAGATGTTTGAACCAGTTCACACCGCTCTCAGCAGCGTAAGAGTGTTCTAAATGTTTCCTGTTCACACCTATACTCGGTGCTGCCAGTCTTTCTAATTTTAGCTTTTTTGTAAGTGACTGGCATCTTAATGCAGTCTCCACTTGCATTTCCCTGATTCCCAGTGACACTGAGCCAAAATGTGCTATGTTGGCCATTTTCTTTAAAAGATTTATTTATTTATTTTAGAGAGTGCAAGTGTGTGTGGGGGGGTGCAGAGCGAGAGGGAGAGAGAGCGAATCTTTTTTTTTTTTTTAAAGATTTTATTTATTTATTTGACAGACAGAGATCACAAGTAGGCAGAGAGGTAGGCAGAGAGAGAGAGAGAGGAGGAAGCAGGCTCCCTGCTAAGCAGAGAGCCCAATGTGGGGCTCGATCCCAGGACCCTGGGATCATGACCTGAGCCGAAGGAAAAGGCCTTAACCCACTGAGCCATCCAAGCGCCCCAAGAGAGAGAATCTTCAAGCAGAGTCCATGCTGACCTCAGAGCTGGAGGCAGGGCTTGAACTCAGGACCCTGAGATCATAACCTGAGCTGAAATGAGGAGTCAGATGCTTAACTGACTGAGCCACCCAGGCACTCCTATGTCGGCCATTTAGATGTCCTCAGGAATAGATTTCTTGCCTGTGTTTGTGTCAGGTGGTCTGCCTTATTGATTTGACAGAGTCTCTTCGGATATTTTGGACACAGAGTTTTTCTTGGTTATTTGTGTTACAAATATTTACTTCTACTCTGTGACTTGCCTTTTTGCTCTCCCAATGGTGTCACAGGATTAACAGTTCTTAAAATAATCAGCTTGGTCAATATTTTCCTTTATGGGTACACCTTCTTGTGTTCTGTTTTAAAAATCCTTCTCTAGCCCAAAGTCATGGAGATATTCTCTTTTATTATCTTCTAGAAGCCTTCTCAATTCACCTCTTACATGCAGATCTTTAATCCACCTAGAACGGATATTTGTGTGTAGATGATACATGAGTTATTTTAATTTTTCCATGTAGAAATCCAATTGTCTGATCAAGATTTATTGAAATTGGGCCACTGACTGGCTCAGTCAGTGGAGCATGGGACCCTTGATCTCAGGGTCCTGAGTTTTAACTCCATGCTGGGTGTAGAGATTACTTAAAAATAAAATCTTGGGGCGACTGGGTGACTTGAGTTGATTAAACAGTTAAGTGTCCAACTCTTGGTTTTGGCTCAAATCATGGTCTCAGGGTTGTGAGATCGAGCCCCAGGTCAAGCTCTGTGCTCAACGGGGAGTCTGCTTGAGATTCTCTCTCTTTCTCTACCCCTCCCTGGTCATGCACACCATTCTCTCTCAAATAAATATTTTTAAAAAAGATTTATTGAAATTGAAATAACGGTTCTTTCCTCGCTGTTCTGATCTATTACCTTTGTTGTCAACCTAAAATCCACATATGCCTGAGCCTGTCTCTATGTTCTGTAGACCATTCTCTTGGTCTATTAGCCATGTGACAGTACCACAGAGTGGATATTGTCTCTCTGTCCAGTAGGGAAAGTCCTCCTACTTCATTCTTTTTCTTGGAGTCTTGTGTAGTCTTGGCCTTCTGCATTTCCATATAAATCTTAGGAGGAGCTTGACAATTTCCACACAAAAAAATCTGTATTTTTTTTGTTTTATTCTGTATTGAAATCTATAGGTCATTTTGGGGAGTGGTGCTAGGCTATTTTCTGTAATGTAACGATAATAGCTTACCCATTATTGAACTTCACAGAAATGGGATCATAGGGTATGTACTATTTGTGTCTGGCTTCTTTTGCTTAAGTAATGTGTATTTTAAAAATAATGTTGTTGTTGTTGTTGTTGTAAGTAATCTTTATATGCAACAAGGGGTTCAAACTGACGACCCCTAGATCAAGAGTTGCACAGTCCACTGACTAAGCCAGCCAGGTGCCTCTAAATAATGTTTCTGAAATGCTTCCATGCTGTTGCATGTATAAGTAAGTACTTTTTATTGCTGAGTAGTATTACATGGTATGAATATCCCACAGTTTGTCTGTTTTCCCACTGATGAACATTTGCTTTGTTTTCAGCTTGGGGTAATTATGAGTAAAGTTCTTATGAATATTCTTGAACTAGTGTATTTTGGGGCATGTTTTCATTTCTTCTGGGTGAATATGTAGGGGCGGAGTTACTGGGTTATAGGGTCATTGTATTTTTAATTTTGTAAGAATATCCAAACTCTTTTCCAAAGCGTTTGTATCATTTTATACTCTCATCAGCAATGTATGAGAGTTCCAATCATGCCCCATCACTGACAATATTTGGTACAGTCAGTCTTTGTAATAGGAGCCATTTCTGTGAGTGTGAAGTGGTATTCATTATAATTTTACAGATTTTTATTTATTTATTTGACAGAGATCACAAGTAGGCAGAGAGGTAGGCAGAGAGAGGGGAGGCAAGCTCCCTGCTGAGCAGAGAGCCCGATGCGGGGCTCAATCCCAGGACCCTGAAACCATGACCTGAGCTGAAGACAGAGGCTTAACCCACTGAGCCATCCAGGCGCCCCTTCATTATAATTTTAATGTGCACTTCTCTGATGACCAATGATATTGAGCAAATTTTCAGTGCTTATTGCCCTATAGATCAAATTGGGAGAATTAACATCCTAATAATATATTAATCTCTAATCCATGAGCATGGTATATCTCTCCATTTATTTAGGTATTCAAATTCTCTGAGAATGTGTTTTGTAGTTGCAAGTAAGAAAAAGTCTTGCAAATATTTTGCAAATTCATTTTTTTTAAAGATTTTATTTATTTATTTGACAGAGAGATCACAAGCAGGCAGAGAGGCAGGCAGAGAGAGAGGAGGAAGCAGGCTCCCCGCTGAGCAGAGAGCCCGATGTGGGGCTCGATCCCAGGACTCTGAGATCATGACCTGAGCCGAAGGCAGCGGCTTAATCCACTGAGCCACCCAGGCGCCCCTGCAAATTCATTTTTAAGTATTTTATGTTTTTTAAGTATTTTAAGTACTTTATGTTTTAAATATTTTATGTTTTTCATGCTATTATAAAATGTATTTCTAGCTTTGTTGGTAGTATATGGAAATAACAATTAAATTTGTGAATTGGCCTTTCACCTGTGATTTGCTAAATTCATTTATTAATCCAAGTGGGTTTTATTTTTTCTTGGTATGTTTCTTAGGATTTTCTATGTATATAATCATGGCATTTGTGAATAAAGACCACTTTACTTCCTCATGTCTTTCTCTCTCTTTTTTTTTTTAAGTAAGCTCTACACACTACATGGTGCTTAAATTCAGGACCCTGAGATCAAGAGTGTTATGTTCCATCGACTCAGCCAGCCAAGTGCCCCTATTTCCTTGTTTTCGATCTTCATGCTTTCTGTTTATTTTTCATGACATACTGCTCTTGCTGGCATCTCCAGCAAGAATACAATTGAATAGTAATTGTGAGAGGAGACACGCTTACCTTCTTCCTCATTTTGGAGGAAAGTAATTCACTATTTCACCGTTGATTATGATGTTACGTTGAAATTTTTTGTAGATGACTTTTATCAGATGGAAGAAACTCCCTTCAACTCTTAATTCGGCAAAGTACTTTTTAAAAAATCATTAATGGGTTTTGAATTTTTTCAGATGCTTTTTCAACATCTAATGAGCTAACCTTGTGCCTTTTCTCTTTTGTTCGGTTAACATGGTGGTTGGTTGGTATTTCTAATGTTAAAGTAACCTTGTATTTCCAGGATAACCTGCCTTAGATATATCATCCTTTTTGTGTACCACTGGATTTAATTCGCTAATATTTTGTTGAGAAATTTTGTATCTCTGTGCATGGGAAGTTACTGGTCTATAACAGTGGTGTCCAATAGAACTTTCAGTGATGATGTAGTGTTCTATATCCTGTGTGGTCCAATGTGGCAGCCAATAGGCACATGTGGCCACTGAGCCCTTGAAATGTGGCTACCGTGACTGAAGAACTGAATTTTACATTTTACTTAATTATAGTTTCCATAGCCACATGTGGTCAGTGGCTGCTGTGTTGGACAGTACAAGCCTGTAATTTAGAAACTTGTAATCTTCTTGTCTTTTTAAATATTTGCACATTCTGTTATCTTATTTTGATTTTCCTATTCAAGGGCCGTCCTTACGTGCGTCTTTCTGTCTGTTCTCTATAGCTGTAATTTTCTCTCTAGTCCTTTTAATGCCCCCTTTTTTTTTTTAAAGATTTATTTATTTATTTGACAGAGAGAGAGAGACAGCGAGAGAGGAACACAAGCTGGGGGAGTGGGAGAGGGAGAAGCAGGCTTCCCACAGAGCAGGGAGCCCAATGCGGGGCTCAATCCCAGGACCCTGGGATCATGAACTGAGCCGAAGGCAGACGCCTAACGATTGAGCCACCCAGACACCCCTTATTACCCTTTATAAAAAAGATTTTATTTATTTATTTACTTATTTGACACAGAGAGAGAGATCATAAGTAGGCAGAGAGGCAGGCAGAGAGGGGGTGGGAAGCAGGCTCCCTGCTGAGCAGAGAGCCCGACATAGGGCTCAATCCCAGAACCCTGGGATCATGACCTGAGCCAAAGGCAGAGGTTTAACCCACGGAGCCACCCAGGCGCTCCACAGCCCCCCCCCTTTTTTTTTTAAAGATTTTATTTTTAAGTAATCTTTACACACAGTGTGGGGCTCAAACTCACAACCTCAAGATCAAGAGTTTCATGCTCTACCGACTGAGCCAGCCAGGTGCCCCTCTGTTAATACCTTTAGTTCAGCTTTATCCTGATTGCTTTCCCCGTGTGTGTCCTCTGTTAGGGCACTTTAGGGTCGTTATCTGCTTCCAAGTCTTTGAATTTCAGTATCATTGCAGTGATGAATTTATTTTATTTTTCTTCCGCTTCTTTCCTGAGCTCTGACAGACTCTGTTTTGTCTCATCCTGTTTGCTCACAGTTTCTACCCCAACTGCTGTTATTTCTTCCTTGTTCTTATGCTTTATAGAGGCTGTGCTTTATTTTTAATTTGAGAGTAAGATGTTTGACGTAAAGTTTTATCTATTCTGTCAAAACTTGTGACAAACATATGCAACTAGCAAAAGAGACCCCCAAATTTGATGCACACATGAACAACAGGGCAACAAGGAGAAATGGACAATTAAACGATGATAGTTGGAAACTTAAATCCTTAGCTTTTAAGAACAGATACAGCCATCAGACAAAAGAGCAACAAGGACGTAGAGGACTCAACACTATAATCCAGCAGACCAGCAGACGTCTCTAGAATAACATTCCAACCAACATAGCAGAATATACATCCTTTGTTTTCTTTTACTCTTTTTTAAAAAGATTTTATTTATTTGTCAGTGAGAGAGAGAGAGCATAAGCAGGGGAAGTGGCAGGCAGAGCAGACAGAGGGAGAAGCAAGCGCCCTGCTGAGCTAGGAGACCAATATAAGACTCATTCCCAGTACCCTGGGATCATGACCTCAGTTGAAGGAAAACACCTACTGACTGAGCCATCCAGGTGTCCCCAGAATACACATTCTTTTCAAGCACACATAGTACATCCCCCAGGACAGATCATATACTATGCCACAAGAAAAGCTTCAGTAAATTTCAAAGGATTGAAATCATACAACGTCTGCCCTAGGCCCACAATGGAAGTTAGATTTCAGTAATAGAAGAACATTAGGAGGGGTGCCTGGGTGGCTCAGTGGGTTAAGCCTCTGCCTTCGGCTCAGGTCATGATCTTAGGGTCCTGGAATCAAGGCCCACATCAGGCTCTCTGTTCAGTGGGGAGCCTGCTTCCCCCCTCTCTCTCTGTCTGCCTCTCTGCCTACTTGTGATCCCTCTCTCTGTCAAATAAATAAATAAAATCTAAAAAAAAAAAAAAGAACATTAGGAAATTCACAAATACAAGGCAATTAATTATCACACTCCTAAACAGTCAATGGGTCAAAGAAGAAATCACAGAGGAAACTAGAAAACTCTCTGAGATGGATAAAATAGAAAATATAACATATTGAAATGTATGGGATGTGGCTGAAACAGGGCTTGGAGGAAAATTTGTAGCTATATGTTTTGTATTCTTTTGTGAGATGGGCAGTCAGGTAAGACCACAAGAAGAGACATAGGAGAGGCTCTGGAATAAACAGTGTTTTATAGTCATGGGCCCTGGAGACAGGAGGCAGGGCATGACATGCAGGGCCACAGGGGAAGGAAACCACTACTGGTCAGGAGGCAGAAGACAGGAGTGAGAGAAAGCATTAGGCTAGAGCCTCTATTGGGATTTCCACAGGAAAGTCAAGGCATATATGCCGCGACAAAGAGGAATATATCCCAGGAATGCAAGTTTGGCTTAATATCTGAAAATCAGTTAATGTACGACACCATATTTATAGAACAAAGCAAGAACCACATGATCGTCTTGATGGAGGAAAAATATTTGTCAAAACCCAACACCCTTTCATGATAAGACATTAAAAAAAAAAAAAGGTAGAGGATGAGACTTCCTCAGTCTGAGAAAGGATATCAACAAGGAAACCCCAGTTAACTTATTGATGAAAGGCTAAAAGCTTTCCCTTAAAGTCATGAACAGTACAAAGGTGTCTGCTCTTTGCACTTCTGTTCAACATTGCACTGGACATTCTAGCATGGCAATAGGACAAGAGAGAAAAAACCCAGCTGTATTAGACAGAAAAAGTAAATCCGTCTCTATTTGTGGAAGACATGATCTTATATATTAAAAAATCCTATAAAATCCACTAAAATACCATTAAAACTAATAAATGTGTGTATCAAGATTAGAGGAGACAAGACCAAAATAGAAAAATCAGTTGTATTACTACATACTAGCAATGAACAGTCCAAAAATGAAATTAAGAGAACAATTCTGTTTACAATGGCACAAAAGTAATAATATCTTAGGAATAAACTTAACAAAAGAAGTATAAGACTTGGAACACTGAAAACTACAAAACATTATTGAAATAAAGAAGCTCTAAACAAATGGAAGGACCTCCTATGTTCGTGGATCATTAAAATTCATTAAAATTGTTATGATGGCGATACTTCCCACGTTGACTTGCAGACTCAATGCAGTCCCTGTCAAAATCCCAGGGAGGGCGCCTGGGTGGCTCAGTCAGTTGGGCCACTGCCTTCGGCTCAGGTCATGATCCCAGGGTCCTGGGATCGAGTCCCGAATCTGGCTCCCTGCTCAATGGGGGGCCTGCTTCTCTCTCTCTGCCTCTGCCTGCTTGTGTGCGTGCACTCTCTCTCTCTCTCTCTGACAAATGAATACATAAATAAAATCTTAAAAAAAAAAATCCCATGTAGCCTGCTTGCAAAAATCGACAAGCTGCTCCTGGTGTTCAATAGGAAATTCTAGGAACCCAGAATGGCCAAAACATCTTGCAAAAGAAGCTGGGAGGACCCATACTTCCTGATTTCAAAAGTTAATACAAAAATGCAATTATCAAGACGACCTGGGGGCACCTAGTTGGCTCAGTCAGTAGAGCGTACGACTCTTAATCTCAGGGTTTTGAGTTTGAGCTCCATGTTGGGTGTAAGAGATTACTTAAAAAATTTTTAAAATCTAAGAAGGAAAAAAAGACAATGTGGGACTCACGTAAAGTTAGGCATATATATCAATGAAATAAAGAATCTACAGATTAACTCATACATTTGTAGTCTGTTGACTTTTGACAAGGGTGCTGAGACAAATGTGCTAAGGCTACAGAACAGTTACTCTAACAAATGTGGGAAGAACAGTCTCTTCAACAAACAGTGCTGGGACAGCTGGATATCCATTTGCAAAAGAATGAGGTTGGACCCCAACCTCACTCCATACACACAAATCAAAAGCTAAAACTTTAAAAGATTTAGAAAAAAACAAAGGGCAGCTTCTTGTCAGGCAAAGGTTTTTGTGACAGGACACCAAAAGCACACAACAAAATAAAAAAAATAGAATTGGATTTCATCAACTTTGTGAAAATAACAACTTTGTGCATCAAAGGACAAGATCAAGAAAGCAAAAGAACAACAAAATATGAACACTCTTAGAATCATCTTTTATACATGTGCATACGTTTATGATGATGTGATTAAAAAAAAGAAAGTGAAAAGACCACCCACAGAAAATATTCATGAATCTTATATCTGGTAAGAGTCTAGTATACAACATAGATAAAGAACTTAGAACTCAACAGTGAAAAGGTAAAAAACCCAACTTATTTATTTATTTTTTAAGTAGGCTCTCTGCCCAGCGTGGGGCTTGAACTCACCACCCCAAGATCGAGAGTTGTGTGCTCTATCGACTGAGCCAGTCAGATGCTATACCTAATTTAAATAGGTAAGTAACCTAATTTAAAAGTGAACAAAAGATCTGAGTAGGTATTTCTCCAAGGAAGTTACGCATCCTGGCAATAAACTCATGAAAATATGTTCAGCATCATAGTCATTAGGGAATGACAAATTAAAACCATGGTGAGATACCACTTTATACCTATTAGGATGGCTATAATCAAAAAGGCTGATAAGAAGTGGAAAAATTGGAATCCATGTGCACTGACGATGAAAATCTTAAATGGTGCAGCTGCCTTGGAAAACAGTTCGGCAGTTCCTCCAAAAGTGAAACATAGAGTTGCCATTTGGTCCAGCAGTCCCACTCCAAGAAAACTGAACACAGGCGTCTCACACACATGTGCACACATGTTTCATGGCAGCACTATTTACAATAGCTTTGTGAACTCATATGTCCATGAATGGATGAATGGATAAACCAAATGTGGTATGTCCATACAAGAGAATATTTATTGTTCAGGCATAGAAAGGAAGTTTAAAAAAAAAAAAAAAAGGAAGGAAGGAAGTACTGACAGTTTACAACATGGATGAATCTTGAAGACATTATGCCAAATGGAAGATGCCAGTCACAGAAAAGACATGTATGGTATGATTCCATGTATATAAAATGTTCAGAATAGATAAATCTAGAGGGACAGAAAATAGATTATTGGTTGCTGAGGACTGAGGAGGGCAGTGGTAGGAAAATGGGGGTAGTGATATCTAATAAATATGGGGGATCAGGAAGAGGTCCTAAAATTGGATTTTGTAGTGGTTGCACAGTCCTGTAAAAATGTTGAAAATCACAGAATAGTATACCTTAACTGGGTGAATTAAAGCTGTTAAATGTTTGCACAAATTGTCTAGAGATGTTAAAATGCAGGTGTGATCTCGGAAATCTGCGGCAAGGAGACGGTTTTGAATAGCAAGGGGATTACACACAGTTCTTTCCTCCAGAAGCTTACGTGCCTAGTAGGCATATGAGACATAAACACAATATGGTCAGTAGAAAAGGAGGTAAAAGAAGTTACCCTCCAAACTTGAGAAATGATCTCCAAGGTTAGAGACGGAATCTTAAAAGAACCAGTACACGAGGATGAAGATAGTTACTGAAGACATTTCAGGAGGCATCTCTCTGAGGAAATTTGCAGACATCCAACCAAACAAGCCAGGTATGTTCTTAGGACCTGTGTGTTTAACCAGTATTGAAATCCAGTCCATTCTACTGAGCCTTATCTAAAGAGAAGCGGTGTTTAAAGAATGGGGCTTATATCTGGGAAAAGCAGACCAGAGGATCAGACCGTGTTAGCGTCCCAGGCAGGTCTGTCCCTGCAGTGAGATTTGAGAGGGAGAGAGAGCATGAGCTGGAGGGAGGAACAGAGGGAGAGTGAGAAGCAGACTCCCCTCGGAGCAGGAAACTCGATGCAGGGCTCTATCCCAGGACCCTGAGATCATGATCTGAGCCAAAGGCAGATAGTTAACCAACTGAACCTCTCAAGTGCCCCGCATCCCAACTTTAAATTATCCTAATTGTTCTATCTCCCTTAACTTTGTTTCTTAAGCAACTTCTTTCTTTCTTTTTGTTTTTAAAGATTTATTTATTTATTTGACAGAGAGAGAGATCACAAGCAGGCAGAGAGGCAGGCAGAGAGAGAGGGGGAAGCAGGATCCCCGCTGAGCATAGAGGCCGATGCAGGGCTTGATCTCAGGACCTCAAGATTATGACCCAAGCTGAAGGCAGAGGCTTAACCCACTGAGCCACGCAGGCGCCCCTAAGCAACTTCCTTCATGGTAAAATACATGTAACATAAAATTTGCCATTTTACAATGTACAATTCAGTGGCTTTAGTTACATGTGTAAGCATCACCACTGTCTGCTTCCAGAACTTTCTCCTCACTCCACTAGAGCAGTAATTCTTCATTTCCTTCTCCCCCACCGCCCCAGCCTCTGGTGACCTCGGATACACTGTCTCCATGAATTTGCCTCTTCTAGATATTTCACACAAGTGGAATCACACAACATGTGTCCTTTTGTGCCTGGCTTCTTTCACTTAGCGTAACGTTTCCAAGGTTCATCCATGTCATGTCATAGCGCCATTCAGAACGTCATTCCTTCTTAGGGTTGACTGATGTCCTAGTGCATGGAGAGGCTGCATTTTGCTTATCCACTCAGCTGTTGATAGACACTGGGTTGTTTGACCTTTCGGTCGTTATGAATAGCATTGTTTAGAACACTGACAAGCAAGCGTCTGTTTGAATCGTTGTCTTTGATTTTGGGGGACATATATTTAGGAGTGGAATTGCTGGATCATATGATAATTCTATGCTTACCCGCCCCCTTTTTTGGCTTTTATTTAAATTCCAGTTAGTTGGGCGCCTGGGTGGCTCAGTCAGTTGGGCATCTGCCTTCAGCTTTGTCACTATCCCAGTGGGGGGCCTGCTTCTCCCTCTCCCTTTGCCCCTCCCCCTGCTTGTGCTTGCTTGCTCTCTCTCTCAAATAAATAAAATCCTTTTAAAAATATTTTATTTATTTATTTGACAGAGATTACAAGTAGGCAGAGAGGCAGGCAGAGAGAGAGGGGGAAGCAGGCTCCCCATTGAGCTGAGAACCTGATGCGGGGCTCAATCCCAGGACCCTGGGATCATGACCAGAGCTGAAGGCAGAGGCTTTAACCCACTGAGCCACCCAAGCGCCCCTCAAATAAATCAAATCTTTTTAAAAATTCCAGTTAGTTAGCATATGGTATAATACTGGTTTCAGGTGTACATTTTAGTGATTCAACACTTACATAGAAAACAAATGCCCTCCTTAATCCCCATCTCCTACTTCCCCCATCCTCCCCACACCTCCCCTCTGCTGACCACTGGTGTGTTCTCTATAGTTAAGAGTCTGCTTCTTGGTTTGTCTTGCCCTCTCTCTTATTTTTTTCCCTTTGCTAGCTTTTGTTGTTGTCGTTGTTTGTTTCTTAAATTCCACATGTAAGTGAAATCGATTATACTGTATTTGTCTTTCTCCGACTGATTTTTTTTTTTTTTTTTTTTTTGCCTTTTTTTTTCTCCCTCTCCCTTCGTGTTTTTTTTAATTTTTTTTTTTTTTTTTTTTTCCGCTCTTTTTTTTTTTTTTTTTTTGCTTAGCCTTGTATTCTCTCCAGCTCCATCCGTGTTGTTGCAAATGTCTGTGTTTAGCTTTTTGGGGACTCTTTTCCTTCCTCATTTGAAGTTCCTGGGAAAACTCTCTAATGCCTTTTTCCTTTAGGTTTGTATATAGAGCAAAGTTATGCTCAGTCCTTTTTTGTGGAACAGAATGTGAACCTCTGGCTTTGTTGGCATGAAGAGTTAATAGACTTTCCTAATCCTCAAGACTCTGAGAGGTACTTTTACCTCTCATTTAGAAAGGCTCAGAGGCTGAATAATTTCGTTGGATAAAGATCTAAACCACCGAATCTTAAAGGTCCACCCTCTTTTCCAGAATGGTATTTCACCAAAAGAAGCCTGGGACCAACAGAGGAATGGAATAGAATTAAAATGCAAGGTTCTAGGGGCACGTGGGTGGCTCAGTGGTTTACAGCCTCTGCCTTCGGCTCAGGTCATGGTCTCAGGGTCCTGGGATCGAGCCCCGAATCGGGCTCTCTGCTCAGCGGGGAGCCTGCATCCCCTCTTCTCTCTGCCTGCCTCTCTGCCTACTTGTGATCTCTGTCGGTCAAATAAATAAATAAAATCTTTAAAAAGTATTTTAAAATGCAAGGTTCTAGAAAAACAGTCACCAGGGAGCTACTGGCTTGAGTGTGAGAAACTGGTTTAGCTTGCAGACTCTTGGCTACATCATTTTTAAGACGTCAATCATTAAGATATTTTTATTTTATTTTTATTTTTTTTTTGTTAAAGATTTTATTTATTTATTTGTCAGAGAGAGAGGGAGGGAGAGAGAGCAAGCACAGGCAGACAGAATGGCAGGCAGAGGCAGAGGGAGAAGCAGGCCCCACGCCGAGCAAGGAGCCCGATGCGGGACTCGATCCCAGGACGCCGGGATCATGACCTGAGCCGAAGGCAGCTGCTTAACCCACTGAGCCACCCAGGCGTCCCCATTAAGATATTTTTAAAAGCAAAAACATTGCAATTTGCTATCAGTGGGACTGTGCATAA
Source organism: Enhydra lutris kenyoni (assembly GCF_002288905.1). Taxonomy (NCBI): domain Eukaryota; kingdom Metazoa; phylum Chordata; class Mammalia; order Carnivora; family Mustelidae; genus Enhydra; species Enhydra lutris. The sequence goes on along the minus strand of NW_019154148.1, from coordinate 6,990,281 downwards.
ATAGAGAGCAGAACCAAAGCAGCTTGATTCTCTGTTCCTCTGTGTCCTGTTCCTGGGGAACAGGAATTGGAATTAACATAGGGATGATACTTAGAACAAGTGTTCCTCCTGTTGCCTCCCAAAGAAACCTCCTCTGGCTTCTCCAGGGAGGTAGAGAGGAGCTGGCATTTTTAGGGGATGTTCTTTGTAGCTTGCAGGAAAGGGGACTCGAGATGGATGATTCAGACGCCCCCCAGGCAAGCTGTCTGTAAGAGGCCCTGAGTGCCACACTCATCAACAAGTTGTGCCCACACCTTCCTTTCCCCCAATCTGGGCAGGAGCTGGGCTGAAAATTCCACCTCCGCCCACCCTTCTTCCCCAGCATTTGCTCCTGCCTCCCTCCGCACCCCCTCCAACCATGATAGGAGTTTAAGCGTGTGCTACAGATTTTTTTTTTTTTTTTTTAATGATCCTGTCTCAAAGCTACTACTATCTGGCCTCAAATCCTGGTTTGAAGAGAAAATCTGGCCAAATATCCTTCCTCCCACCCTCACAGAAGCACCCCTCTCCCTGTCGTTCTCCCTTTCATCAACCCTGGCTTATCACAGCTGGCTTCTCTGGCTCTTACCACTCCCTGAAATCAGAGTGTTCATGTTCTCTGTCTCCCCCTGGCAGGAATGCAAGCCCCTCAAAGTAGAGACTTGCTGTCTGTCTTGTTAATTGCTATCCCCAACACATTTTTTAAAAGATTTTATTTATTTATTTGAGAGAGAGCACAAGCGAGCAGGAGCAGGGGGAGAGGCAGAAGGAGAGGGAGAAGCAGACTGCACACTGAGCAGGGAGCCCGATGCGGGACTCGATCCCAGGACCCTGGGACCATGACCTGAGCGGAACGCAGCCGCTTACCCAACTGAGCCACCCAGGCGTCCCTATTACCTTATTTTAAAATTACCTTTTCTGCACCGAAACAGAAATTCTCTTCTGTTGTCCTGGAGTCTTCAGTAAGGTTTTATTTTCTATTATGTCCTGTTCTTGTCTATATTTGGGGGAATTAGAAGAGAGTCTCCTGCTCATTCTCAGGCCACATGGGATGGGTAGGTGGCGACAATGGCAAAGTGACCCACAGAGAGTGAGTGTGCGGGGACTGGTGAGTTCCTGGGGTCTGGATTTTTGCGACTGGGGAGTTTAAAGAAAAGAATGATTCCTAAAGCCTGGAAAATGGAGGGATGGTTATGGACAGCATAAGTTCAGTTGCCTATAGTTACATAAAACACCTTGCACTTGAGGAACAACTAGCGTCAAAGGCAAACAGACATCTGAATAGACAATCACAGCACCCTGCTGGCTCAGTGGGTGGAGCATGTCCCCCTTGATCTCCGGGTCGTGAGTTCAAGCCCCACGTTGGGTGTAGAGCTTATTTTGTTTTATTTTTTTAATTTTTAATTTAATTTTATTGTTTTTTTAAAGTGACATTTTTATTTCCTAGAATTCTGTAGGTTGTCTGGGCTGCTGCCCTCTCACCCAGCAGCAATCTAACTTGAGCTTTTCCAAGCCATTTCAAGACATCAAAAGCAGGAGCTTCCACGATTCTCCCCCCCACCCCATTTTTAAATTCAAATTCAACTGATTAACGTATAATGTATTACTGCTTTCAGAGATCAGTAATTCACCAGTCTTATATAACACCTAGTGCTGCTTACAACGCATACCCTCCCCAGTGCCTGACACCATCCCTCCACCCCCCTTCCCTCCAGCGTCCTGTTTGTTTCCTATGATTAAGAATCTCTTATGGTCTGTCTCCCTCTCTGGTTTCATCTTGTTTTATTTTTCCCTCCCTTCCCCATGCTCTATTTTGTTTCTTAGATTCCACGTATCAGTGAGATCATAGGATAATCGTCTTTCTCTGACGGACTGACTTCACTTAGTGTAATACCCTCCAGTTCCAGCCATGCCGTTGTAAATGGCAAGATTTCATTTTTTGATGGCTGCATAGTATTCCAGCTTAATTTTTCTTTAGGGTGGCCCCCTCAAAGAGAGGCTGGCTGTTGTCTAAGGTGGGAGGGAAGTCAGGAGGATCTTTGTGCAGGCCTGGCTGTCTGATTTCCCCTATCCCAGGTCCCTCAGGCAGGACCCATCTTTGGCCTCCCTCCAACCCCCCCCACCCCCGCCCGGCGTTGTGAGTTTTGCTACACCTTGAACCATTTTAGATACAACTTCCTGAGCTGGCTACTTGCTTCAGACTTAGGGTTCAGCCTGAGAAAGCCCTCTCCCCATCTGCTCTTCACGAAGAAATTTCAAATGGCAACAAAGGGCAAGCCACCGTCAGGGAACAGGGCTTCCTTTTCTCGGGTCCTCGACTAGATCGGCTCCCCATTTATGTTCCCATACATCCCCCGCTTACCTGCGGTAGCCACGATCCCCTTGGCTAATGTGTGTGACGTCTGAGGTCCTCATCAGGCTGTCCGCTCTGGGGGGACGGGAGCGGGGGCGGGGGGTCAGCTAAGCTTGGCTCGACAGGTAATTATTGAAAGACTGGCCACTCCCTGCTGTTTTTACTCTCCTTGAGCAAAATGGAGAGCCTGGTGGTCCTGGCCTTGAAGAGGCGCTGGTTTCCGAACCTTACTCACTGTGACAGACGGAGCAGTGTAGGGCGATCCTGTGTGACCAGGATTGGTTCCTGAGCCACCGGTGCGGGCAGTCTGTTCTCCTGGGGGTGTTCAAAGCTGGAGGGCAAATCTTTACAGGACATCCAGGGTCCAGATGCTTAGAATAATTCTGCAGGGACATGAGGGACCCTTTTCTGGTAATAAAGAAAATAGGCGAGAGTCATAAGCCAGTGAAGATCTGAACCGGGGGAGGGGAGGACATAAGCAGGTCTGACACCTGCTGCCCCCCCACTTAGAGATTCTGTAACGTGCCATCCTTTTTTTTTTTTTTTTTTAAGATTTCATTTTATTTATTTAAGAGAGATTACAGAGGGAGAGGGAGAAGCAGACTGGCCCCTGAGCAGGGAGCCTGGTGGGGGGCTTCTCCCTCTCCCTCTGCTTCTTCCCCTGCTTGTATTCAATTTCTCTGTCAAATAAATAAGTTAAATCTTAATAAATAAATAAATAAACAAAAGAACTTTTTTTTTAATTAAAGATTTATCTTTTCATTTTAGAGAGAGAGAGAGAGCGAGCAGGGAAGAGGCAGAGGGAGACAGGAGCAAGAATCTCAAGCAGGCTCGGTGCTGAGCGTGGAGCCCGATGCAAGGTTCAGCCCCACTGCCCTGAGATTACAACCTGAGTCAAAACCAAGAGTCAGACGCCCCCCCAAAACAACAAGAAATTGTGGTTACATGTCGGAGGGAGACCATTTTCCTCTTGTATAGGCTGACATTCAAGTGCTCTGTACTGTCCACAGTAAAGCTGGGGGGGGCTGGCGTTGGGGCGGTGGGGGCTGGGCGGCAGCTCAGATTATAGAGCTTTGTAGGTAGACCTGTAGGCAGACTTAACTAGTGAGCCTAGGACGTTTTCTCCATTTGTTCCAGGAAAAAAACTCTCCCTGGAGTTTCTCTCTGTTAGGAACATGCTGCATCCCATCAGGGGTCCTTTCTGGGAAGGCAGGAGTAGAAGTTGTGAAAAGAAAAGCCAAAGACATCTGATAAAGGCTTGGTATCCAAAATACAGAGAGAACTTACACAACCCAACACCCAAAAAACAAATAATCCAATTGAAAGATGGGCAGAAGACACGGACAGACATTTCTCTGAAGAAGACCTATAGATAACCAACAGACACATGAAAAGGTGCTCAACATCACTGATCATCAGGGAAATGCAAACCAAAACTGCATGAGATACCACCTCACACGGGTCAGATGGCTAAAACCAACAACATAAGAAACAACAGGTGTTAAAGAGGATGTGGAATAAAAGGAACCCTCGGGCGCCTGGGTGGCTCAGTGGGTTAAGCCTCTGCCTTCGGCTCGGGTCATGATCCCAGGGTCCTTGGATCGAGCCCCACATCGGGCTCTCTGCTTGGCAGGGAGCCTGCTTCCCCTCTCTCACTCTGCCTGCCTCTCTGCCTACTTGTGATTTCCTACTTGTGATCTCTGTCTGTCAAATAAATAAATAAAATCTTTAAAAAAAAAATAAAAGGAACCCTCATGCGCTGTTGGTGGGGATGCAGACTGCTGCAGCAACCGTGGAAAACAGTATGGAGGCTCCTCCAGAAGTTTAAAATAGAGCTACACTATGATCCAACAATCCCACTACTGGGTGTTTACCCAAAGAATACAAGAACGCTCATCCAAAAGGGATACATGCCCCTCTATGTTTGTAGCAGCATTATTGACAATAGCCAAAATAGGGAAACAACCAAGTGTCCATTAATCAATGAATGGATAAACAAGATGTGGTCTCTGCATATAATGGAATATTAGTGGGTGATAAAAAAGGATGAAATCTTGGCCACTTGCAACAACATGGATGAAGCTTGAGAGTATAATGGTGAGTGAAACAAATCCGTTGGAGCAAGACAAACGCCTTTTGATTTCACTCATATGTAGAATTTAAGAAGCAAAACAGGAGCAAAGGGAAAAAAAGAGAGAGAGAGAGAGAGAAACAATCCAAGACACAGACTCTTAACTATAGATCGCACTCAGATGGTCACCAGAGGGGAGGTGGGTGGGGGGAAGGGGGAAATAGGTGGTGAGGATTAAGAAGGGCACTTGTGATGAGCACTGGGTAAGTAAAATAAAAACTTAAAAAAATATGTCATGGGCTCTGCTTCCTTATTATTTGTTCTCTGATAATTCAGCATAGCCTGATTCAAGTTTCTTTCTTTCTGCTCTTAAACTCCAAATGAAAAAGAAAAAAAAAAAAAGGCTACAAGAAAGGATTTTTCCAACAGTGGTAGGAAAATTGACTTTCCAATGAAAAGTAACCAGAGTTGAAATTCAGGAATTTACTGTGTGGGTAACTTAAGCAAGTCACTTAACTATCAGCTCAGTTTTTCCAATAATGTCTAATTTATGAAGGAAATTATAGAGGTATAATAATGTCATTATTTTGGGGGGCTCCTGGGTGGCTCAGTCGGTTGGGCATCAGCCTTTGGCTCCAGTCATGATCCCAGGGTCCTGGGATCAAGCCCCACATGAGGCTCCCTGCTCAGAGTGGAGTCTTGCTTCTCCCTCTGTCCCTCCCCCTCCCCCTGGTCCTTCTCTCTCTCCCTCAAATAAATAAATAAAATCTTTTAAAAAATAATGTCATTATTTTCTTAAAGATGTATGTATGTATTTAGAGAGAGAGTGAGCAGGGGGAGGCGGAGGGGGAGAAGGAGAGAGAATCTCAAGCAGACAACAGGCTGAGCCTGGAGCCTGATGCGGGGCTCGATCCCCTGACCTTGAGATCATGACCTGAGCTGAAATCATGAGTCAGATGCTTAACTGACTGTGCCACCCAGGTGCTCCTGATGTCGTAATTTAGTACTATCTAGTTTATGATGTTCTACATACTAAACTAGACAGGGTGCATATAAGTAGCTTAATAGTGGTTAGTGCTAGTGTTTATTGAGCATTATCACATGTCAGACATTGACATGGGTGCTTTATGCAATGTTCCTAATACTCAAAGCAAAGTTGCAAAGCAGGTATTGCATTTTTTTTTTTTTTAAGATTTTATTTATTTATTTGACAGAGAGAGATCACAAGCAGGCAGAGAGGCAGGAGGAAGCAGGCTCCCCGCCGAGCAGAGAGCCCAATGCGGGGCTCGATCCCAGGACCCCGAGATCACGACCCGAGCCGAAGGCAGTGGCTTAACCCACTGAGCCACCCAGGCGCCCCAGGTATTGCATTTTTGAGATGAGGAAACCGCAGATGGAGATTAAGCAATCCACTCAAGAGCGGAAAGCCTGCAGTGTGTAGTGTGTGTTGGGATCCGCTACATGTCAGAGATGGCTCCTTCAATGATACTCCTGCAGTTAGTAGAGGACTTTTTGAGCAGGGTTCATCTGGTTTTACTGGACACCTCAGATAAATCCTGGTATGACAAGTGAGTCTGATAGTTTGTAAATATCTGGAAGGGGTGAAATTAATTTGGATAAACAGTATATATATATATATATATATATATATATATATATATATTAGTGTCAAAAAAATGAAAACAGTACCAAATCACCCAGCAGTAGTGGAAAACACATTCTTCTCAAGTACATGTGGAAACTTCTCCCGAAGGAACCATATACTAGGCCATAAAATAAGCCTCAGTAAATTTAAAAGAACCAAGATGGTGGAAAGCACAGTCTTTGACCACAGTGGAAGGAAATTAGAAACTAATAACAGAAGGAAATTTGGAGAGTTCACAAATATGTGGAAATTAAACAACATATGCCTAAATAACCAATTAGCCAGAGAAGAAATCACAAGAGAAATTAGAAAATACTTTGAGATGAATGAAAGAGAAAACACAACATGCCAGAATTTAGGGGTTGTACCTAATACAGAGTTTTGAGGGAAACCTATACCTGTAAACAACTATATATTTTTTAAAGATTTTATTTATTTATTTGACAGACAGAGATCACAAGTATGCCGAGAGGCAGGCAGCGAGAGAAGCAGGCTCCCCGCTGAGCAGAGAGCCCAATCCAGGGCTCGATCCCAAGACCCTGAGATCATGACCTGAGCGGAAGGCAGAGGCTTAACCCACTGAGCCATCCAGGCGCCCCTGTAAACAACTATATTAATAAAGGAAAAGATTTCAGTCAATCACCTAACTTTATATATGCATACACTGGAAAAGGAGAGCAAACTGAACCCAAAACAAGAGGAAGAAAGGAAATAAGATTAGAGTAAAAATTAATGATATAAATTATAAGATAAAAAAATAGAGAAAAATCAGTTGAGCCAAAACTTGATTCTTTGAAAGGACCAGTAAAATTATCAAAACTTTACCTAAACTGACTAGGGGGAAGCGGTGGAGGGGGCATTGATAGAGAGATAGAGAGAAAGGAGAGAGAATTCAAATTACTAAAGTCAGGAATGAAAGAGGGGATATTACTACCAACCTTACAGAAATAAAAAGAAGCATAAGGGAATATTATGCGCTGGATGCCAATAAATTAGATGAAAAGAACAAATTCCCAGGAAGGCACAAATGACCAAAACTGACTCAAGATGAAGTAGAAAATTGGAACAGACCTACAACAAGGAAAAAGACTGAATTAGTTATTAAAAAATTCAACACATACACACACAAACAGTCCAAGCCCACATGGCTTCACTAGAGAATTCCACCAAATATTTAAAGAAAAATGAATGAGTTTCCTCATGAACAAATGCAGTTTCTTCACAAACTCTTCCAAAAAGTGGAAGAGGAAGGAACACTTTCTAACTCATTCTTTGAAGCCAGTACTCCCTGATACCAAAACCAAAGGTAATAAAAGAAAACCACAGACCTCAATATCTCCCATGAAAGTATATACAGAAATTCTCAACATAATACTAGAAACTGAATCCAGTAACGTATAAAAAAGGAGGGGCACCTGGGTGGCTCAGTGGGTTAAGCATCTGCCTTCAGCTCAGGTCATGATCTTAGGGTCCTAGGATGGAGTCCCACATTGGGCTCCCTGTTCAGCTGTGAGTCTGCTTCTTTCTCTGCCCCTGTTTGTGCTTTCTCTCTCTCTCTACCTCAAATAAATAAATAAAATCTTGAAAAAAAAAGTATAGAACAGGATTATATACCATAACCAAGTGGGGTACATCTCAAGAATAAAGGTTGGGGGGCACCTGAGTCAGTCAGTCGTTAAGCATCTGCCTTTGGCTCAGGTCACAGTCCCAGAGTCCTGGGATCAAGCCCCACGTGGGGTTCCCTGTTCACTGGGAAGCCTGCTTCTCCCTCTCCCTCTGTCCCTGCTTATGTTCCCTCTCTCGCTGTATCTCTCTCTGTCAAATAAATAAATAAAATCTTAAAAAATTGTAAAAAATAAATTAAAAAACAATAAAGGTTGGTTGAACATCTGAAAATCAATTTATGTAATACACCATCTCAATAGAGGACAAAAACCACATGCAGAAAAAATTTTTGACAAAAATTCAACACTCCATCATAAACGCAGTGAAAAAAATTGATTTTTAGGGAACTTGCTCAGCCTAATAAAGGATATCTATAGATAGGAGCAGGATGGTGGAGGAGAAGGAGACCTAAATATCATCAGGTCCCAGGAGTTCAGCTAGTTATCAAACCATTCTGAACATCTACAGACTCAATAGGAAATCGAAGGGAAGAAGAGCAGCAATTATAGGAAGAGAAGAGTGACCACTTTCTGGAAGGTAGGACGTGCGGAGAAGCGAATTCGAAGCAAGCAGACGGTGTGGGGAGGGTCTGGCTCCCGGCAAGTGGAGGAGCAACGGAGCATAAAATCCAGACTTCTAGAAGTCAGCTCTGCTGAGGGACATCCTCCGGAGGCTAAGCGGGGATGGAGCCCTTGCGGGGACAGTGTGGTCTCAGGACCTGCGGGGTCACAGAAAGGGGGTGTCTGAGTGTGGCAGAGCTGCCAGGTATCAGAGTGGGGAAGCCGGCAGCAAAGACAGAGCCACGGGGAAGGGGAGCTGTCAGCTCAGGGTTACATTAAACATCCACGGCAGAGTCGGGCCACTGCTCTTCGAGCCGGGACCCTATAAGCAGAAGATCCTGGGAGTAGCTGCAGGAGCCTGTGGCAGGAATTTGGAGACTCCAAATGGGGCCGAGTGTCAGAGACAGAAATGCTCAGTCACAGGCCAGGTAAGCTCGGAGCGGGGCCAGAGACCAAGAAGATGGAAGGGAGTGACTGCTTTTCTCTGAGGGTGCACTGAGGAGTGGGGCCCCGAGCTCTCGGCTCCTCCAGGCTGGAGACTGGGAGGCCGCCATCTTCATTCCCGGCCTCCAGAGCTCTATGGAAAGTGCTCAGGGAACAAAAGCTCCCCAGAGTGAACCCGAGCAGATTACATAGTCTGGCCCCTGGCAAGGGCGGTGCAATTCCAGCTCAGGCAAAGACATTTGGGAATCATGGCAACAGGCCCCTCCCACAGAAGATCAGCAAGAACATCCTGTCAATACTAAGTTCACCGATCAATGAGAACTGCAAAACTTCAGAGATAAATGGGAATACAGCACATAGAATTCATGGCTTTTTTCACATGATTTTTTAGTCTTTTAAGTTTTTTAAATTTTATTTTTTTCTTACTCTTTTTAAAAAATTTTTCCTCTTTCCTATTTTAACCTTTTAAAACTATTTTATTTTATCAATACCTTTAAAAAAAACCTTTTAGGGGCGCCTGGGTGGCTCGGTCGGTTAAGTGGCTGCCTTCAGCTCAGGTCAGGATCCCAGGGTCCTGGGATTGAGCACTGCCGAGCAGAGAGCCTGCTTCTCCCTCTCCCTCTGCCTGTTGCTCTGCCTACTTCTGTTCTCTATCTCTCTAATAAGTAAGTAAGTAAATAAATAAATAAAATCTTTTAAAAAATCTTTTTAAAATTTTCATTGTTATAGTCATATTCTATCCCTTCATTGTATTTAACCTTATTTTTGTATACATATAGGTTTCTCTTTCTTTAAAATTTTAGGATACAGTTTCTTCTAACAGATCAAAATATACCCTAAATCCAGTGCATGGCTTTGTTCTACTCTCCAGCCTGATCGCATTCTCACCTCTTTTTAATTTCTTTTTCAACTAACTTATCAAGTCCTTTTTTAGAATCTTTTTAAATTTTCATCTTTATATTCATATTCCATCCTTTCATCATGTTTACCCTTATTTTTGTATATATAGAAGTTTTCTTTCTTAAAAATTTTAGGAGTTAGTTTTTCTAACAGACCAAAATAACCCAAAATCAAGTGTGTGGCTCTGTTCTATTCTATATATATATAGTTTTTCTTTGCTTCCCCCTTCCTTCTCCCCCCAGTTTCATGTCTCTTCTGATTTGGTTAGTGTATGTTTTTCTGGGGTTGTTGCTACCCTATTAATATTTTGATCTCTCATTCATCTATTCTTATCTGGATAAAATGACACAGCGGAAAAACTCACCACAAAACGAAAACAAAAACAAGAAACAAAAACCAAGAGGCAGTGCCGATGCCTAGGGACCTAATCAATACGGACATTAGTATTATGTGAGAGATAGAGTTCAAAATGATGATTATCAAAGTGCTAGCTGGGCTTGAAAAAACCATGGAATTTACTAGAGAATCCCTTCCTGGAGAAATAAAAGCTGTTTCTGGAAAAATAAAAGAACCAAAATCTAACCAAGTTGAAATTTAAAAAGCTATTAATGAGGCACAATAAAAAATGGAGGCTCTTACTGCTAGGACAGATGAGGCAGAAGAAAGAACTAGTGATATAGAAGACCAGGTGATGGAGAATAAAGAAGCCAAGAAAAAGAGAGACAAACAACTACTGGACCATGAGGGGAGAATTTGAGAGATAAGTGATACCATAAGACGAAACAATATTAGAATAATTGGGATCCCAGAAGAAGAAGAAGGAAAGGGGCAGAAGGTATATTGGAGCAAATTATAGCAGAGAATTTCCTTAATTTGGCAAAGGGAACAAGCATCAAAATCCAGGAGGCACAGAAAACCCCCCTCAAAAACCAATAAAAATAAGTCCACATCCCATCATCTAATAGTAAAACCTACAATTCTCAGTGACAAAGACAAAATCCTGAAAGCAGCTCAGGACAAGAGGTCTGTAGCATACAACAGTAGAAATATTAGATTGGAAGCAGAGCTATCCACAGAGACCTGGCAGGCCAGAAAGGACTGGCATGATATATTCAGAGCACTAACTAGAAAAAAATACAGCCAAGAATACTATATCCAGCTAGGCTGTCCCAGAAAATAGAAGGAGAGATAAAAAGCTTCCAGGACTTGGGGTGCCAGGGTGGCTCAGTCATTAAGCATCTGCCTTCAGTTCAGGTCATGATCCCAGGATCCTGGGATTGAGCACCGCATTGGGCTCTCTGCTCGGCAGAGAGCCTGCTTCTCCCTCTCCCTCTGCTGCTTCCCTGTTTGTGTTCCCTCTCTTGCTGTCTCTCTCTGTCAAATAAATAAATAAAATCTTAAAAAAAAAAAAAAAAAACAACAACCCAAAAGTTTCCAGGACAAACAAAAACTAAAAGAATCTGCAAACACCAAACCAGCCCTATAGGAAATATTGAAAGGGGTCCTCTAAGCAAAGAGAGAGCCTGATGTAACAGACCAGAAAGGACCAGAGACAATATACCATAACAGTCACCTTACAAGCAATACAATTGTGCTAAATTCATATCTTTCAACAGTTACCCTGAATGTAAATGGGCTAAATGCCCCCAATCAAAAGACACAAAGTAACAGAGTGGATTAAAAAAACAAGACCCATCTATATGCTGTCTGCAAGAAACTCATTTTAGACTCAAAGACACCTCCAGATTTAAAGTGAGGGGGTGGAAAACAATTTACTATGCTAATGGACATAAAAAGAAATCTGGGGTGGCAATCCTTATAGCAGATCAATTAGATTTTAAGCCAAAGACTATAATAAGAGATGAGGAAGGAGACTATATCCTACTTTAAGGGTCTGTCCAACATGAAGATCTAACAATTTTAAATATCTATGCCCCTAATATTGGAGCAGCCAATTATATAAATCAATTAATAAAAAAATCAAAGAAACACATCAACTTTAACTTCAACTTTAACACCCCCCTCACTGAAATGGACAGATCATCTAAGCAAAAGATCAACAAGGAAATAAAGGCTTTAAATGACACACTGGACCAGATGGACATCACAGATATATTTAGAACATTCCATCCCAAAGCAACAGAACACGCATTCCTCTCTAGTGCACATGGAACATTCTCCAGAATAGATCACATCCTGGGTCACAAATCGGGTCTCAACTGGTACCAGAAGATTGGGATCATTCCCTGCATATTTTCAGACCACAATGCTCTGAAACTAGAACACAACCACAAGAGAAAAGTAGGAAAGAACTCAAATACATTTCTATACACCAACAGCAACACAGAAGAAAGAGAAATTAAAGGAGTCGACCCAGTTGCACCCAAAACCATAAGATACCTAGGAGTAAACCTAACAAAAGAGGCAAAGAATCTGTACTTAGAAGACTATAAAGTACTCATGAAAGAAATTGAGGAAGACACAAAGAAATGGAAAAATGTCTCATGCTCATGGATTGGAAGAACAAATATCATAAAAATGTCTATGCTACCTATAGCAATCTACACATTTAATGCAATCCCTATCAAAATACCATCCTTGTTTCTCAAAGAAATGGAACAAATAATCTTAAAACTTATATGGAACCAGAAAAGACCCCAAATAGCCAGAGGAATGTTGAAAAAGAAAACCAAAGTTGGCAGCATCACAATTCCAGACTTCAAGCTCTATTACAAAGCTGTAATCATTAAGACAGTATGGTCCTTGCACAAAAACAGACACATCAGTGGAACAGAATAGTGAGCCCAGAAATGGGCCCTCAACTCTATGGTCAACTAATCTTTGACAAAACAGAAAAGAATGTCCAACGGAAAAAAGACAGTCTCTTCAATGAGTGGTGTTGGGAAAATCGGACAGCTACATGCAGAAGAATGAAACTGGACCATTTCCTTACACCACACACAAAAATAGACTCAAAATGGATGAAAGACCTCAGTGTGAGACAGGAATCCATCACAATCCTTGAGGAGAACACAGGCAGCAACCTCTTCGACCTCAGCCGCAGCAATTTCTTCCTAGAAACATCACCAAAGGCAAGGGAAACAAGGGCAAAAAGGAACTATTGGGACTCCATCAAGATCAAAAGCTTTTGGGGCACCTGGGTGGCTCAGTGGGCTAAAGCCTCTGCCTTCAGCTGGGGTCGTGATCCTGAGGTCCTGGGATCGAGCCCCGTGTCAGGCTCTCTGCTCGGCGGGGGGGCCTGCTTCCCCCCCTCTCTCTGCTTGCCTCTCTGCCTACTTGTGATCTTTCTGTCAAATAAATAAATCTAAAAAAAAAATCAAAAGCTTTTGCACATCAAAGGAAATAGTCAACAAAACCAAAAGACAACCAACAGAATGGGAGAAGATATTCACAAATGGCATATCAGATAAAGGGCTAGTATCCAAAATCTATAAAGAACTCAAACTCAACACCCAAAGAACAAAAAATCTAATCAAGAAATGGGCAGAAGACATGAACAGATATTTCTGCAAAGAAGACATCCAAATGGCCAACAGACACATGAAAAAGTGCTCTACATTACTTGGCATCAGGGAAATACAAATCAAAACCACAATGAGATACCACCTCACACCAGTCAGAATGGCTAAAAGAACAAGTCAGGAAATGACAGATGTTGGAGAGGATGCAGAGACAGGGGAACCCTCCTACACTGTTGGTGGGAATGCAAGCTGGTGCAGCCACTCTGGAAAACAGTATGGAGGTTCCTCAAAAAGTTGAAAATAGAGCTATCCTATGACCAAGCAATCGTACGACTGGGTATTTACCCTAAACATAGAAATGTAGTGATCTGAAGGGCCACATGCACCTGAATGTTTATAGCAGCAATGTCCACAATAGCCAAACTATGGAAAGAACCTAGATGTCCATCAACAGATGAATGGATAAAGAAGATATGGTACCTATATACAATGGAATACTATGCAGCCATCAAAACCCCCAAAGTCTTGCCATTTGCAATGATGTGGATAGAACTAGAGGGTATTATGCTAAGTGAAATAAGTTGATCAGAGAAAGACAATTATCATATGATCTTCCTGATATGAGGAATTTGAGAGGCAGGGTGGGGATCGTGGGGGGGAAGAGAGGAGAAAAAAATAAAACAAAGAGGGACCGGGGAGGGAGACAAACCATAACGGACTCTTAATCTCAGGAAACAAATTGAGCATTGCTGGGGGGGGGGGGGGAGGGATAGGGTGGCTGGATGATGGACACTGGGGAGGGTATGTGCTATGGATAGTGCTGTGAATTGTGTAAGACTGATGATTTCCAGACCTGTACCCCTGGGGCAAATAATACATTATATGTTAATTTAAAAAAAGAATAGCTACAAAAAACACAGAGCTGACATCATACTTAATATTGAGAAACAAAGCTTTTCCCCTACGATCAAGAACAAAACAAGGATTTCTGCCTTTGTCACTTCTATTCAACACTGTAGTGGAGTTTCTAGCCATGGCAATTAGGCAATAAAAAGAAATTAAAGGCATCCTTATTGAAAAGAAAGGAAAACTATTTCTATTTATGTTACATAATTACATATATAAAAAATCTTAATGGATACACACACAAATTATTCAAGCTAAAAATGAGGGGTGCCTGTGTGGCTCAGTCAGTTGAGCGTCTAACTCTTGGTTTTGGCTCAGGTCATGATCTCAGGGTCATGGGATCCAGCCCCGTGTCAGGCCCTGGGCTCAGCATGGAGTCTGCTTAAGATGGTCTCCCTCTTCATCTCTTTCTGCCCCTTCCCCTGCTTATGCATTTCCTCTCTCTTTCTTAGATAAATACATAAATCTTTAAAAAAAAAAACACCTCATAAGCTCAGTTATAATGAAAAGGGTCTTATAGGGAACAACAAGAGACCCATTTCACCTTGATGGCTCTGAAGTGGTTTTCAGGACTGAGGACCAGAGACCAAATACTATAACCAAACATGCTCCCATTGCTCTTATTGCTGAGGAAATGCTATGAGCCGGGAGCCAGGAACCATGGATGAAGACCAAATATGTGAGAAGAAATTGCTTTTGGTCCTCTGATAGACCAAATGTATATTTCTGACAAATCATAATATCCCAAACCCTTAACATACGAGTCATAGTTATTTTAAATTTCCTCTCTGTAATTCCAAGATCTATGTCATAACTGAGTTTAGGTCTGATTCTTGCTCCTCTCTTCAGTCTGTTTTTTTCCTTGCCTTTTAGCATGGCTTGTAAATGCATGATTTATTGGGTCAAGGGACTGATAGAGACCTTTAATGTGAAGTTTGATGTTAGTCTGGTTAGGAGTTGGACCAGTTTAATGGTTACTGCAGCTTTAGGTGCCGGTGGCTTTAAGTTCTCCTAATGTCCTTTTTAGTTTGGCCTCAGTATGGCTTCATTATTAGTCTTGTTCAGCCTAAGCTCTCCCTCCCCCAGACTCCATCTTCCATCTCCCCGGAACCACCCCTCCAAGGATCTTTCTAGAACACAGAATCTTATGTCTCTGCTCAGAAACTCTCCGCTGCTCAAAACCCCTGTGCCCATGGAATAATGTAGATGTTGCTCAGTGTGGCCTTCCCAGGTCCTCAGGTGTCATCTTAGCCTTCCCTCTGCTGTCCACCTGCCCCGACTCCTACACTGCATCAGGGTACCAGGGACATCCCGAACTGCTTCCAGGTCCTACACCATCATGCTGTCCCCAGCGTCTCTGCCTTGCCCTTGCTGATCCCTCTGGAACCCTTCCCATCATGACTGCAATGTGGCTCCACCAGCAAGACCCTGCCTTTGTGGGGAGGCCTTTCCCAAGCCTCTGGTACATTCCTCAGGCACAGGGCCAAGCTGTGGAGCCTGCCGATGTCCCAGGGGACCTCTCCAGCAGGGAAAAATCCCCACCTTCCTCCAGGCAGAGGAGGTAAGGGGCAGACACTCTGGATCTCCCCTTGGCTCTGCTTTTGTCCCAGAAGTGGGGGGGGGCACCAGATGGCACTGACCAGCCCTTCCATCAGCCCGCTCCGGCTGGGGAGAGGAGAGGGAAGGTCTGGAAGGGAAGGAACATCTGTCTCTTGGCACCTGCTGTACGGGCCAGGGATGAGGGAATCTAGCTCTCAATCAGAGTCTTGGGATCCAAACCCTGAGCCCCACCGTGTATTGGCTCTCTGACCTTGGCAAGCTACTTACCTCTCTCTGTTTCATCCTCCTCCTCTATGGAACAGGTGAATAAATAGGACCTAGCTTAGGTAGAGAGAAGCTTCATGAGAGAAAGCGATGGCAAGAATTCTGTATGTGGGTAATACCCAATGAGGACTAGTTGCTATTCTGGCCACTCTGTTAATCAAATGCTGCACCAGCTGCTGCTGCGTCCTGGGTCCACTTCCTGCCCTGGCCGGCAAGACAAGGAGGTCAGCTCCCTTCTGCAGAGCAGGCGACCAAGGTGCTGAGGAAGTGGCAGAGCTGTCTGCTTCCTCCCAGTGCCGCCGCTCCGCCCTCTCCTCCTCTGCTGGAGTGGCCGGGGAGGGAAGCAGGCTGCACATTCTGGCTGCATCAGCCCTGCCTGGGGGCCTGTCGGATCCTGGAAGGAGGCGGCGGCAGTGGGCATAGGGGAAGGGGAGGGATCCTCCCAGGGCCAAGGCAGCTGGTCCTGCTTCGTTCTACTCCCTCCATGAAGGTGGCAAGGAGAGAGCTCCCTAACCTTGTGGGTCTTGCTACATGCTGGGTGAGGACCAAGGTGAGGGCTCTGATGCCACACCCGTTCTCACCAACTCCAAAGAGGCTGGTGTTCTGCCTCCATGTTCTGGAAGCCCAAGATGATGCAGCCAGGGATGTACAGAGACCGGCCCATGGGAAGCGCTTCACTCCCCTCTCCCGGGCCTCAAGTTGAGCAAGACCTCCACTCCTGCCCTGCCCCTACGCTGTCATCTCCCTGTGCTTGTCCCTCACTATGCTGAGTGAAGCTGAATTGCTGGAAGAGGTCAATTTAGGATAACAGGGACCCTCTGTTAGACATCTGAATAGTTCCATTGTATTCAATTACACCATGCTCAGGTGATGCGGTGCACAACTCCAGCAACTGCATGGGGCCGCCCTGAGATCATCCTCAGTGCGGTAGTCTTTTTGGAGCACAGCTGTTGAATCTACCCTCCCGAACGCTGGGACTTCAATCTCTTCTTCTAGCATTTCAGGTGTCTTGTTAAACAAACCAAGCATCACTGGTCCAGGACTCCTCTGACTGCTGGCCCAAATCTTTGGCAGTCAGATGCCTTGAAGACCCCTCACCTCCCGCTCTCATTGGCCCCAGGCTTCCATGCAGAGAATTCCTCCAAGGTCACTCCCCAATTCCATGGTCTCCCTTGGCCCCCCTCCTTCGCCTCTCCTGGACACCATGTGATCAGCAGTTATATGCCTCATGCTGTGGGAACGCTCCAGGATTCTCCTGCTTCTTGTCTTCTTCCTCCCACCTCAGAAACGTGGTCTTCCCACCCCCAAGCTCTATGACCAGGTCCTTGCTGGCACCTTCTGCCTACCCCGAGTCTGGGCCTGTAGATCTCGGTCTGTCCATCCCAGTGCAGTGGGATAAAGCCCCCCGACCCCCGAGTTGGAGCCCATCAGAGCCCAGGGGGACCGGACTGCCCAGAAGGGCAGTGAAGCCTGGAGGGCTGTGGGAGGTGGCAGGAACCTTGCCCTTCTTTTGGCTTCTCTCCCACCTGAGCTTCCCCTGGACTTGGGGTCCCCAGCCCTGTTCCAAACCCTTGCCAGCTTGTCACTAAGAAAGGTGCCATCTTTTGCCCCATCCCCCTCTGCTCGGTCACAGGCAACAAACTGGTGCTCTACGACACGTTTTGTTTGGCCCAGCATCCTTTTCTGAAGTTTCAATGAGTTGCTAGCGTTTAAAAAGTAACTGATTTCACTTAAGAATCCAGAATTCTAGTTTCTTTTGAAAAAATCAGAAGATCCAGCAACATGGGGCCTGCGTTCCTGCACGGTGACATGCAGCCAGAGCCGGCGTCCGCAGTGTCCTTCCGTGGGACCTGCACAGCGGTGTCTGCAGTTCTAACCCTCTGGATGGGCCCAGCCACCCACGTCCATGGCCTGGCTTCTGCACAAGGCGGTCCAGGGGGAAGGAACCAAAAGTCCTCATGGTCTAAGTGCCCGAGGGCAGGTGGAGCAGGGCAAGCATGAAGCGGGTGGACGGTCCCAGGTGGGAGCTGCATCCAGCCTCTCTGTGTCACTGTTTATTGCTAGCAGCGTCTCGGGCGCCCAAGGGTGTGTCCCGTCCCGGCTCCAGCCTGCCCCGGGGTAGCCAGGTGGCCTGCTATCCGCTGCTTTGGGACCCTCCACGTCCTACTGGAGTTGGGGCCCGGGCCTGAGGCTTTGTCCTGAACCTGAGGAGCTGTGTGGCCTGCAGGTACAGGCTTCCTTATTGTCCTGTCAGCTCAGCCAAACGTGCACCAGGGGGTGGCAGTCTTGTCACAGTCCAACAGGATGTTGAGGACAGTGCAGGGGGCCCCGCCCACTGACAGGGCAGTGCGGGAGTCCACGTGGTACTTCACGGTGCTCAGGCCGCCCTCGCGGTCCACCTTGAACTGCTCCTGGGAAGGGAAGGGGGAGCGGGCGTGTACTCAGGGCTTTGTGGTGGCCAGCGGTCCCCAGCAGCGCCCCACTAGTAAGCAGGAGAGCCGACAGACCCATATGGGTGTGTGCGGGGTGGTGGCACCTGTCACAGGTCTGCTTGGGATTCGGCAGCTACCGCAGGGACCCTGAGGTCTGGGCCGGCCCACGGTGCCCAGGTGCCCATGGCAGCCACCAGGGCGGGGCAGACTGCTGGAGTAGAGTGCTCAGGGGCTGTGCTGGGCCACACAGTGGAGGACAGGGTCATCTGGGCCGGAGAGCGTGGTGGTAAGGCCTGGCCCCGTTGCCCACCCTCTACATCACCACCTGTGCGTCCCCAATCAGGGGACCAGTCAGCACCTGTTTTTGAGCAGCGATGCGCTTCTGGTCCCTCTTCCGCCAGGCTGGGTCATGCAGGTGGCGAAAAGTCTTGTACCCAGTTGTGATTCCCGAGGGGCGGAAAAGCTAAGAAGGCCAAAGAAGTTGGGTCAGGCTGCCTCTCAGAGCTCTGGCCCTTACCACTACTCTCCCAGGGTCCCAGTGCCTGCCAAGGGCCACAGGCAGGGGCATGCACTGCAGTTCGGCAGAAGGGGGCGGTGCTCATCGGGGGCGGGGCAGGGTGGCCATCTCCAAGCCCCAGGAACCTCATCTGAGGGCAGAGAAGGGAACCAGGGCAGCCACAATGACTGGGGGGGGTGGAAGCCTTTGGGGGGGGGGGGGGGTGTTACCTGCAGCCCGGCCCCTTTGATGCGCCGGTAGAACTCGTCATCTTCACGGCCCCAGCCCCAGAAGCGGTTGGACATCCCATTGCACTGACACAGAAACAGGCAACGTCACTTGCCCCATCCTCCCAGGGGCATTCCCCGGTATCCTATCACGTGGGAGTCGGCCAAGGCCCCCTGCTCCTCCTCGTCCCCTGGAGATTCGAATGGACACCCAGTTCCCACAGCCGCTGAGGTATGGGGGGGGCGGGCACTGCAGCCCAGTCCCTTTGCCTGTTCTAATGGGCCTTGAACTTGTGTGAGATGCCTGGTTTCTCAGAAAGGTCTGACGGTCGGGAGGGAGGGCACCTCTCTGGGGAGCTGGTGATAGGCAGAAGTGCCAGCTCTGCTTGACTTCTGCCTGCCCCATGCCCCCGTTTCTCCTGGGGAGGCTTTGCCCTGGTCTCTTCCCCGGGGAGAGGGACAGCTGGGCTCTGGCAGCACCTCTGCCGCCACCTGGCCTGGGGCTTCATCTACACAGAGCTGGCTTCAGCCACACCCTGAAAAGACGGGGGTCTGAGCCACTTGGTCCTTCCCACCCTACCCCTCACCACCCTTGCCCCCTGCCCACCTCCACCTCCAGCCACAGCCCCTGACTCGGGCCGGGCCCCTGTCTTAAGTCAGGCCAATCAGGAGGCAGCACGGTGCAGTTCTGAAACTCCTGTCTGAGCTGTTGGGGAAGGCACTCCAGCTTCTCCTGACCCTGGGCCTAGGTGGACCAGGGCAGGGGGCACAGCTACGACAACCACCTCGCACCTCCAGTGTCTGAAAATCAATCCACTCTGCGGACAAAGCCGAGCTGAGAGATGGCAGGGGAAATGGTGTCCCGGGGACCCTGTCTGAGAGGCCGGGCCAGCTGCCCTGGAAGCCAGACCCTCCCCGGGTCCCACCCAGCAGGGTCCACTTTCCCAGCCAAGGAACCCCGAGTCTTCTGAAGCCAGCCGGTCCAGAGGTTCCTGCTGCCGCAGCTGCATCCTCCCTAACTGACCCACTGGGTTCCATTCCTGGCCCATATCGCTGGCCGCTCCTGCGCTCCCAGGACGGGCCCGGGGCAGGACACCTCCATCTGCTGGGCTGCCGGAACTGCTACACCCCCAGCGGCGCCCCCACACAGGCAAGCACCCCCTGGCCCTGGGCCGCACGGGCCGGGCCTCACCAGCTGGTAGTGCTGCTTGGAGAGCAGCAGGATGCCGCCCACGTAGGTCTTGTAGTGGTAGAGCGGGTGGAGCTCCGGGGAGGCCACGTGGAAGGGCCCAGCCTCAGGGAAGCCATAGTCTAGCTCCTCGTTGAGGGGCAGCAGGTCCACGTCGTGCATGGCGATATAGTCCGTGCTGTTGCTGCTCTCCAGAAAGCCCACGTTAATGAGGGCTGCGCGGTTGAACCTGCACAGGGAGGCAGCAAGCTGGCTGAGCTGGGGGGTGGGCAGGTGGGCTTGCTCTCCACCATGAGTGGGAGCCTGTCCTCCACAGCACCCAGCCTGGGCCACCCTCCTGCCGACACTGTCTTCCCAGGGTGGGGGGGGGGCTGCCTGGCTGCACGCCTGCCCCCAGCTCAGCTCACACATGCCTAGCGAGCCCCCACCCTGCGCCAGAAAGCAGCAGGATCCCTGCAGTACCCATGTGGAGAAGTCAAAGCACTGCCATCAGGGAAAGGACATGCTGATAAGAGGAGAGAAAGGTAAGTAATTATGTATCTAGCCAGACCCTGGCAGGCGCAATGGAGGAAGACAGAACAGGGCGAGGAGTGGGGAGGCCACTGGGGGGCAAGTCAGTGTTCTTCCAGACGTGAGGGGGGCAGGGAGAGCCATGGTAATGGGGTGGCAGGCGAAGGGCTGAGGGAATGAGCTGGAAGGAAGCAGAGAGGAAAGCCACTGCCAAGGCCTGAGGCAGGAGCAGAGGCAGGCCGTGCTGTGACTCGGGTGTAACAGGATGGCTGTGGCTGGGGTGTGGGGAAGAGACGGGAGGGTCGGGGGGGAGCGGAAGTCGGGCTGGGAGGCTCCTACACTCATTCCGGCAGGACACAGCAGTGATTTAGCTCAGGGGGGAGGTGAGAAGTGGGCAGATTCTAGATGTATTCTGAGGGACAGAATGCACCGCGTGAGGGAAAGAGAAGAGCTAAGCACTCTGAGGCTTTCTGGCCCGAGCCACCGGAAGCGAGAAGCAGCCGGCTCCTGAGCTGGGGAGGGGTCGGGTGGGGAATCAGAAATGCGGTTTTGATCACACGAAGCTTGGGATGCCCGAGACACCGAGAAGGAGGGTGATGCGGGCGGCTGCGCGTGCAGGTCTGGAGGTCAGGAGAGCTCCTGGGCTGGAACAGACTCAGGGGGTCAGCAGGGTCTCGACAGGGTTTAATGCTGAGACCGGATGACATCCCCAGGGAGTGGCTGTAGGCAGGAAAAAGGACACGGAGGCACTGAGCCCAAGAGCACCAAGGTCTCGAGGTCAGGAGGGTGAGGCAGAACCAGTGAAGGACACAGCCGGGTGGGGGTGGGCAGTAAGGAAGGAGGAGAAGCAGAGGGCTTCAAAAGCCAAACGGAGGTGTTTTAAGAAGGAAGTAGTAACCCAGTTGGCCAATGCGGGCTAAGAACAGGGCTTCGGGTCACCGCCGCGGGCTCACGGCTGGTATCAGTGAGAGCTGCCTCCCTGTCACAGATGTGGGGGTAAATGTTGGGAGGAGAGCAGGTTCCAAAGAGCGAGATGGGAGAGAGGGGAGCAGAGAAATGTGAGTGATGGGAGGTCACAGGGTCTTGTCTTCTTTTTTTAGATGGGAGCTATTTCAGTGTGTGCTGATGCAAATGCTCCCAGAGGGAGGAATTCGTGCAGGAGAGAGAGGAGCTGATGGCTGGAGCTACGTCCGCCTGGGGCCCGAGTGGCAGAGCTGGCCCTGGAGGGGCTGTGACGGGGCATCCCCAGCACGCCCACAAAGAAGCTGGTGGGCACTTGGGCACACCCTCTTCCAGCGTCTTCTCAAACAGCTCTGTGTTCTCAAACGGGAAGCCAAGTCATCGGCTGAAGCTGAGGAGCAGGGAGGAGCAGAGAAAGGGTGCAAAGCTGCGTCAGACAGCGGCGCGGCAGCAGGCCAGAGGAGCACAAGGCTCCCAGGCAGGCCTTCCATTGCCAGGAAGATGAGCGGAGCGCCCTCTCCAGCCACATCCAGCTGCCCAGGTGCGGGAGAGGCATCGTCAGTGGTGGTGGGTCAGGGAGCCAAGAAGTAGGCGAGGGACTGCTGCTAACGATGGACCCTGGATTCCAAGCTAGGGTTAGGAGGAGACAGGACAAAAGTGTGGGCTGTGAAAACTGGGGGGAACTGGGCCTAAAGGGCCTGGTGGGGCCCCTGAGCCTTTGGACCCGGCTCCCAGCGGATGGAAGCGCAGGGAGAGGAGGTAGAGGAGACGTGTGGACTGGCTCACGGAGGCGAGCAGTGCGTGGTAAAGGGCGAGGATCTCAGGGTAACACCTGATGGTGAGCAGCTTCGAAGCTGTGGTGTTGACCCTCCCTTCCCTGAATACCCATCGCTAGTTTACTAGAAAGCTCTGCGTGGGCTTCCTCCCCATCCCATCTCCCCATCTGCTTCCCCAGAGCCCAGACACCCTCACCTCCCAGCACCCAGCACCCTTCTCCTGTCCAGGTAAAAGCTATTCCTCATACAGCAGCCGTGGCCATCTTTTCAAAATGGATATTGGGGCGCCTGGGGGGACTCAGGCAGCTAAGTGTCTGACTCTTGGTTTTGGCTCAGGGCGTGATCTCAGAGTGGTGAGATCGAGCACCGCGACCGGCTTGGTGCCCAGCATGGAGTCTGCTTGAGATTCTTTCCCTCTGCCCCTCCCACCTGCTTGTTCTTTCTCCCTCTCAAATAAATAAATCTTAAACAAACAGAAAACGGCTATCAGATCAGGACACTCTTTAACCCCGAATCTGCCTCTCAAATTCCCAGCACACCACCGAGAAGGGACCACTGCTCCCCCACTTCCTGCCACTGCCCCGGTGTTGGGGGAGGGGAGGGTGCTTTCACAGGCCAGAGGCCCCCCTGGCATGGGACTCCCGTGGGGAAGGGAGGTGCCCAAGGGGCCGAGGCAGGGTGAGGGCCTGGAGAGGGGCTGCTGCTTCAGGAGACCGTTCCTACCTGAAGTGGTCCACCTGGTTGAGCACATAGATATGGTGCTGGATCTTTTTCCGGCTCAGGAAGCGATGCATGTGGGGCACAAAGACCAGGAGCTCCTCAAAGCGCTCACGGAAGGGCACCAGCACGGCCAGGCGGTGGGGGCCCCAGGAGGCGTCTTCTTCCCAGTGTTCAGGTGGTGGCTCGGGGGGGCAGGAGCGGGGTGGGCCCGGGGTCTCCTGCCCTTGTCCCCTGGCCGCCCGGGCCACGTCCCCGGAGCAGCTGAGCTGCAGCCAGAGCAGGGAGAGGAAGCCCAGTAAGAGACAGGCGACGAAGAGGTGGAAGACGGAGCACTTCCGAGGGAGGCCGCCGGGGAGCAACCTGGACCTGGGACAAGAGCAGAGACAAGGTTAGGAGTGCCGGTGGCGCCAGGGGTTGGACCCTCTGACAGGCCCCTCCTCTGGCTTCCCCACAAGTCGGGCACACAGGACCGGTCTGCCCCAAGCGCCTGGGAATTAGTGCAGAAGCCCCCCCGAATGCTTTGGTTTATGCTGCTACCTCGCGTCAGAATCCTGCTCGCTGCTCTGGGCCCAGCCTCTGTCACCCTGCCTCCAGAAAGCCCTCCGACCCCGGGGCAGAGCTTCCCCAGCTCCTTCATACCCCCTTACTTTCTGTGAGTGAGTCCAGGTCAGATCAAGAGCTGCTGCTGGACGGGGATGAGACTCCTTGTCCCTTGTACCCTCCCCTCCGCAGGACATACAGCCCGAGGTCCAGGCAGGAGCACGGCCTTAGAGATCTCACCCATTGCCTTCCAAACCCCGCTCCCCTGTCGGTTCACCCCCAGCTGAAACCTTGACTTCATTCTGCTTCTCACACCAGAAAGGCCCCCAAGGCAGGGGCCGGTGCCAGCATCGGTTGCAGGGAAGAGCCCTAAGTTGATTCTGGGAAGACTGGATCTGCCCCCAGAACAGTACAAGGCCCAAACAGACAATGGCAGTTCACTGAACAGGTCTCAAAGCTTCAGTCCAAGGGGCAGCCTATGTCACAAGAAATGGGAGATGGAAGAGGGAGAGGAAGATGCCGGCAGGGGAGGAAGATGGAACCCAAGCTGGGTTTAGAAGCTGCCAGCGCCACTGAACGGCCTGGACACTGAGGAGTGCTGGGATCCTTCTTGCTGAGCCTGGGAAGGAGCTGGGCAATCTAAGAAAAGTAAAGTTTCCTCGATCTACTGCCCCTGCAACCACCTGCAAAACACCCAGTTTTATAGCCTTAAAGAGTCACCAGTTAGCTGGCAGGCGGCACAGACTGGACCCGAGTTGCTCCCTACCACCCCCGCAGGGCACATGCTGGGTAACCCAGAGCTTCGCCACTCACCACATTCCTTCCTGCTCCAGTGCCCACACAGCCTGCCGGGCCCTTCCTTACTTTATTTGCCTGGAAGCCCCCTGCTCATCCTCCAGGGCCAACCTCCACTGTCACAGCCAGCACGGTCCCTCCCCTTCAACTCTAATGCCAGGGCCTGCAGGGCCCACCCCTCAGTGTGCGCTCAAGTTGATCTACTAGCTCCCTCCATGGCCTCTGGGCCTTCCCTCCTCGAAGCACTGAAAGGTCTGGAATCATTGGTCTCCCGTTCGCCGTCTTCCCCGCAGGTCATCAGTTCCTGCCAGCAGCCCCAGTTTAGGCAGCAGAGAGCTTGCTAGGTGAGTCACAGGAAAGGTTCAAGCAGTCGCAGCATGCTTTAAGTCACACACCAGAGCCAAACTGTCCATAAAGCACAACTGCCAACCTGGAAGCCAGCAGCCCTAGCCAGGTCCCACACATGGCAGAGAGGTGGCCAGGTAGGACACTCTGCCTGGGCTTCTGACTTACCCCCCATTGTCCTGTGGTAGGACTCTCCTCCGCTGCGGAGCAGCGGAGCCCAATCCTGCCAATGGCTTGGGAAGGCTGGAACCTCTATTGATTCTCTCTCGCCCTTGGGGCTCTTTCTGGGGGTGGGATGGAGACCGGGGATGTGAACATGAGGAAACATCCCACCTTTGGGAAAAGAAGCAGTGACCGTTATCCAGGGGTGTGGCATGGATTGGGCACTCTGTGCAATTTCACAGGCAGTTCCTTCAGTCCAGCTTCCCTTTCAGGACCACGTTCTCTTAGGCAAGCTTATCCTTTGGGCTGTAAGACCCCAAATCAACTGAATTCAGAGCCAAATCTCCAATCATCAGGACAAGTGGACACTGAGGGCTCCTGGCGCCACCTGGTGGTGATCTCCAGGTCTGCAAGCCCAGCGGCTCCCCGCCCTGGGGCACCCTGCTCTGAGGGGCACACCCTGCTCTGTCTCTATCAGTCTGTGCCCAAGGCTAGAAAAGGCAGATTCAAACCCAGGTAGGCTGGCTCCAGAGCCAGCACTCTCAACTGTTATACTAGCCTGCATCTGTTGCATGGACCTTTGTACCCCTGGGTCCAAAGCAGGCATTGACATTGGTAACTTTTTCTGGGAACACAGGTATGTTCCAAAGGTTTATGGAAAGGGATCAGGAAATGGAACTTCTCTTCCATTACCTTTCCTCTCTTTCCTTACACAAACCTTAGTGATACAGGTTTGAATATCAGCTTCTCTGGTTACAGGACCGCCCAACCACAAAGGGAACCGTCAGACACCTCCTCTGTACCAGGTGCAGTGTCAAGAGCTTTACAGATGCCGTCTCAGACAGCCCTGCAGAGTAGATATTATGATCCCTGCTGCGGAGATGGCAAAGTTGAGTTGGAAAGATGAAGGGATCTGTTTCAGGTCACATGGCTCAGGGCGGACTCCACTGTCCAGGCTTTCCTTCTCTTATATCCCTGTCTTCCGACTTCAACACCACATCAGAATACCCCCCAGGAAGAAGTTGTGTCCACTGTATTCCAGAATATTTGGCACCTGGCAAACTCAAAAGACACACAGGGAATGGGGTGTCATTCCCCGTTCTGGTTCTGGGTGGGAAGAGTTTTGCGGACACATCTTCAGAACAAAGTGTGGGTGTCCTCCCAAATCTAGACGGGTCTAG
The DNA here is from genome assembly GCF_002288905.1 of Enhydra lutris kenyoni. NCBI lineage: Eukaryota > Metazoa > Chordata > Mammalia > Carnivora > Mustelidae > Enhydra > Enhydra lutris. Next base: position 6,964,080 of record NW_019154148.1, on the reverse strand, counting down.
ATGGCTCCCCTACCCCAATTTTGCTTTAGTGGAAAACATCACTAGCTAAGGTCTGGACCCCGTACAGCTGCACCGGGAATGAACCAGCATTACGTGTGCCGAGTGCCTAGTACGTGCCAGGCAGGGCCCTGCCAGGCACCGCACACAGAGCTTCTGTCTGGTCGGAACAGCTTCTGGGCGGTCAGCAAAGGCTGGGGAAGCGTGAGGGAGGGTAGGGTCTGAGGCTACAGGGATGTGAGGCGGGAAGCGGGAGACCAGAGAAGAGGGAGAAAGACCCTCAGGGGCCAGGGGCAGATAGAAAGACAGCGATCCGAGGGGAGAGGTCCGTGGAGTCAGAGCCCCGCACGCAGACAGACGCCAGTGGAGAAACAGACACAGAGACCCACACCGAGGGACAGAGACCCGCCAAGAGAGGGACAGAAACTCACAAGGGGAAGTCATGGGAGAAATACAGACCCGCGGGGGGACAGAGACCTGCGGGCCGACGGAGACTGCGAGACACAGAGACCCACACGGAGAGAGGGCGACCCGTACCCAGAGAGAGACAGCGACTCACAAGGAGAACCACAGACCCTCGGGAAGCCCCGCAGACGGGGACGCGACGGCCTCGGGCTCCTAAATTCCGCGGGGCGGCCCGGAAAGGATCGGCACCCGGGAGGACCGGGCCCGGGCCGGCCGCCGCCGCTCACCTGCCATCCTCCCAGGGCAGCTGCGCCGCTTTCCTCCGGGAGGGGAACATCGTGGGGGGAGGTGGCGGCGCATGAGACTCGAGTTCCCAGCCGGGCCGGCCCGGCCTCCCGGGCCTACGCGGCGCCTCCGCCTCCCGCCCCGCCCCGGCGCGTCCGCCCCGCCCCCCGGTCCACCGGGTCCGCCGCTCCTGCCGCGCCGTCGGCTCCACCGAGCCGCCGCGTGAAAGGTTCCGCGTGCGAGGACCGGTAGAGCGCTTCCGCTACGGCGGTTCAACTGCCTTGCGGGGGAGCCGCTTGTTCTCCCGAGAAGCCGAGAACCCGGAGGGGGTTCAGGTCACTGGGCCGGTGCTGGATTGAGTTAGCCTCCAGACCTCCAAACCGGCGCTCTGGGATGATAATCCGCACCGCCGTCCTCTTCCCGGCCCCAGGTGGTGGGTGCAGGGTTCCTCCGCAAACAAGCCGGGGGGTGGGGGACGGGGGCAAGGCCAGGCTCGCGGCTCTGCCTCGGGCTCAGCAGAAACCCCAAGCGCTAGCGAGGAGCGAAGCACTAGGGGGCAGGGCACCATCTCTTTGCATCTGTTTCCTACTTGCGTGTATGAGTAGCCCCTGACTGGCATGGCTGCTTGGGTTAAAAGAGAACGGGCAAACATACTTGGTAGGTGCTGGGCACATAGTCAACGCGATGTTAGTGACGGCCATTATGCAGGAAGGGGCATTTAGGTGGAGTTGAGGTGAGCACTGAAGGGGGAGTAAGATGGAGTTCTTCTATCTGCCCTGGCACAGTGGGAACTTAACCTGGCTGGGCCAGCCTCCGATCTGGGAAAAGACAGCAGACCTGTGGGGCTTGATCTCCACACAAATGTGAAGTTCCCTAATAAACAGCTAATATCTACTGAGTGCTTAGTAAGTGCCAGGCACGGTTCTAAGTTCTTTGCTCCTGTTCTCTCATTCAGTCCTTTCAAGAAGTATATGTATGCGGGGGCGCCTGGGTGGCTCAGTGGGTTAAAGCCTCTGCCTTCGGCTCGGGTCGTGGTCTCGGGGTCCTGGGATCGAGCCCCACATCGGGGGTCTCTGCTCAGCAGGGAGCCTGCTTCCCCCTCTCTCTCTGCCTGCCTCTCTGCCTACTTATCATCTCTGTCAAATAAATAAGTAAAATCTTAAAAAAGTATACGTATGCCCACTTGAAAAACTGGTGCACAGAGAGGCAATTCAGGGTGTAAACCAAGGTACTTTGGTTGCACAGTTGCTGCTTCCAAAGGACTTTACTGTAGGTGAAGAATTTAATCACCACCACCACCACCTTCCCGTTTCTCCCTTAAGCCCAGCATATACCCACCAGTGACCTTACTGCTAAACTCTGCCTTGCACTGCACTCTAGAACAGAACGTTGGCAAATGCAGCCTGTGTTTGCTGATGACACAGGCAAGGCTGATCCCCTGCAGAGACCAGTCCAGGTAAGGCCAGTGACGGAAACAGGGAGGTGGGACTGTGATCTGAAAGCACAAGCCCACCTCAAAGGGACAGCTGTGATTCAGTCCAGCTAACTGTCACACTGGAATGAAGCCCCACTAGCGTCAGATCTGTCTCAAGAAATCGTTTTCACATAAAAATCCCAATTAATTAATTTCAGTGACACCCACAGTCGTGTTGATAATCAGCACTATAGATAAGATGGATGAGAATGGCACATTTTTTGGTCTTTCAAAACCTCAGAACTCCAGTCTAATCATGATAAAACCAGCAGACAAATCCCAATTGAGGAAAATTCTATAAAAAAACCCTGAACTGTATTCCTAAAAACTGTCAAGGTAATAAAAAGCAAGGAAAGTCTGAGAAACGGTCACAGCCAAGAAGGGGCTAAATGTAATGTGGTGTCCTGGATGGGATCCTGGAACCAAAAAAAAGGGGGGCATTGGGCAATGGCTAAGAAAATCTACATATGGTATGGACTTCAGTGAGAAATAATGTATTGATATTGTTTCATTAAGAAATATACCATACTGATGCATGACAATAATGGGGGAACTATTATCACAATCTTTCTGTAATTCCAAAGCTGTTCTAAAAAAGGGTTTTGTTTTTAATGTCTAGGTGGCAATCTGAGGTCACATCACATCCTCCTGGCAGTTCAAGTAGTCTGCAAACTGGTCTCCCCACTGTCTTTTTCTCACATGCTTCTGGATTAACCTTCCTCAAATTTATCTCCATGGGGAATGCCTTGGGTGGCTCTACTGGTTAAGTGTCTGCCTTCAGCTCAGGTCTTGTGTGATTGAGCCCACATCTGGCTCCCTGCTCAGCAGAATCTGCTTGTCCCTCTCCCTGCCACTTTGCCTGCTTGTACTCTCTCTCAAAAGCTTGATCTCCACGGGGTTCTTCTTCTTTTTCTTTTTTTTTAAGATTTTATTTATTTATTTGACAGAGAGAGAGATCACAAGTAGGCAGAGAGGCAGGCAGAGAGAGGGCGGGAAGCAGGCTCCCTGCTGAGCAGAGAGCCCAATGCAGGGCTCAATCCCAGGACCCTGAGATCATGACCTGAGCCGAACGCAGAGGCTTGACCCACTGGGGTGCCCCTCCACGGGGTTCTTCTACTCAAAACGGTGTTGAACCCTGGGTAACATACAAATGTCTTCTAACTCTAACCAACCTTAAACATCTTCCTCAAATTACCTTGACTCCAGTGGGAACCATGCCTATTCACCTCCATTCGCTAGTTTGTCCAACACCCCCAGCTTTACTTTGTATCAGAATCCTTCCTCTCCTTCAAGGTCCTTACTGAAATCTCAAGCTTTTGGTTAAAACCATCGACATCCTCATCCCCACCAGCCCAGGGATTTCTGTCCTTCCCAAACCTACAGAACTTCTGTTCAGTGTACATTCCCTTCCTGAACGAGGTCCTTCCTCGCAGCACCATGACAGTGACTTCCACCTGCTCTGGAAAAGCAGGGAGGGCACTTTGTTACAAGGGAGGGGGCACAGAGGAAAATGGTGTAAATCTGAGCACCAAGCCCCCAAGTGTCTTGTTTTATGGTCTTGGGCAAACCCACCATCTATCGCCTACTGCAGGAAGTTGGGAGAGAGGACAGAAGGACTAAAGTTCCCGGGTGGATTTTCATCTTGGAACATGAAGTGCTTTGCACAGTGGAACAAATGACATTTCCCAAGCACCTCCGTGTTATGGCCACTACAGTAACTACACTGGACAAGAAGTCAATTTTTTTTTTTTATTGGGAAACCAATGTAACAAACCTAGACTTATTGAAAATGAAATCAGTAACTAAGACTCTGCAGGCCCCATCCCCAACCAGCACCAAGGCCTCTGCTTGGCCTGACCCCAGTTCCTCAAGCTCCCAAAAAGGACAACCAATTTGAGAAGATGAGGTCAAGCTCCAGGCTACTCTCCCCATACTGCAACTCCCTCCACCCCCACCCTCCATTGACACAAACATCCTGGATCAGCAGTCTGGGCCCAAGGAGGGTACAGTGAGGTTCCCGGGGTGGCAGGGAATCACAGCCACACCCCCACCTGCTCAAAAATCCCACGTTAGCAAAGGAAGACAGAAAAAAGACTGGCTTGCCCACCCGCTCCCCTCCCCCCAGCCATCCCAGACAACAGCCTCACATCCCTGATCAGTAACACTGTGATTCTGAGGTGCCAGTGGGGCTCCTAGTGGCTTCACCAGCCCCTGGCTGATTACTGCAAAGGGCTCAGAGCCCAGGGGAGGGGGCAGGCACTGCCCTACCATCTGCTCAGTATCAGCCAGCCAAACCACTGCCCTAAGCTTATGCCGGGGGGGTGCCTGTAGCCCCTCTCCCCTCCAGATAGCCACGGCTCGGAACCAGTCCTCCTGCCAGAGAAAAATCAGTTCCAGGAGGCCCTTTCTCCCCCAGCCTGGGAGGAAGGATGGCCTGTGAGGCCAGGGATGGCTACACCAGCTTCTTCGCTTCAAAGAAGCTTTTGAGGTGCCGCATCTGCCAGACACCGATGGCTACGAGGATGAGGGTCTGCAGAATGGACCACCACAGCACCCGCTGGTTGGTGCTCTCACTCGTTTGCCGGAAGCGCTCCTCTCGCCACTGTGGGAGGAGAGAAGGGAAGAGGGGCTTAAGGTTGCTGGGCCCCACCTGGCACCACTGTAACTGGGAGGGGAACCCAGGGCCAGGCAGCTCCACTCAGCTTCCCGTCAAGTACCTGCAAAGACCTGAAGAGACACCCCCCACCCACCTGAGGGCTGCGTTCCTCCTCCCTTGGTCCCCTCATGGAGCCTTGGGCAGAGGTAAAGTAGCTGCATTATCACCCCATCAGAGAGAGCCATCCTCTAGCACTCAGGAGTGGACATGCTCTCACCTCTCTGCCCAGGTCTCCCCAGCTGCTCCTTGAGGACTGTGGGCACAAGCTGCAAACTGGTGGCCCAGTGAGGACATCTGGCATGCACGTGTGTTTTGCAAATATTTAAAACCCGGGAAAAATCCACATAGCTTCTCTTGAAACCCAGGTCTAGAATATCTGCAAGGCTGCCCTCAGCTGACAATTAACTGAGGTCCCTGAGGCTTAAATACAGAACAGTCCTTATGGTCACAGAGCCATTCATGGTCCCATCCTGGCTCCCTGACACAACGGAGTTTGAAATAGCTGCTCCTGGAAGCACCTGCAGCCATGGAATTAACACCCAAGGTATTAGCATCGATCCCTCCTTTTGTCACTGTGCATGTGTCATTGTGTCTCCTTGGTTACAAACAGGAGTTAGTGGTACCCACCCTGCCTTTTAGACTTGGCAGAGCAGCACAGACATGTGAATCCCTTGGGTTTCAGAATGAAACCCAAGTTTGACCTGCATGCAACTTCTGGATGAGCCAAGGGAATGCACCTGGGATGAAGCCCACTCAGAAGGTCCTGCCCGACATACCCGTTGGTAGTTCTGCTCTTTCTGGATCTGCTCTACCTGCTCCACCAGCTGTCTCACTCGGAGCTGCAACTCACTCAGCTTGTCTTTGGCCGCAATTTCTGCATAGTCGTTGGCGTGTTCTCCTACCTGGATGTCCAGGTGAACTCTCTGGGGACAGACAAGGAAAAGAAGAAATGAGGCAGCCCTGCTCCATTGTCCTGCCAGGGATGAGCAGCTGGTCCTCCACAGTGTCTGGCCCTAGGCAGCTCTGGGAAAACAGGCAAGAAACAGCTTGGTGGAGCCTTGGACCAAGGCACACACAAGGAGTTCAGCAGCCATGCCTGGATGTTCACTGGAAACCCAGAATTTTTAGGAAACACAAATCCGACATACTCATTTCACACCCAAAGCACCTCCAAGTCTCCAGGCCTGAGCTGGGTCTAGAACTTGAAAGCTACAAATCCCGCGTGGTTCCACTCACCAACATGCCTCCAGCAAAAAGAGAGAACTTGGTGGAATTGGAGTGAAGACAGATCTGGTGTTCACCAGGGGTATGGGAGGTGAAAGTGAACCTGCCTTCAGAGCCATACTGTCTGGCCAGGATGACCTGGAGAGAAAAGCCTTCAGTGAGTGTTACAGGCGGGATGGGGCCGGAAGGAAACAGGGCTTCACGCTCTGAGTGCCTGAAAGTTGGCAAACAGGGTCCTAAGCACCTCACAACACGACAAGGTCCAGAGAGCTGCTCTGCAGCAGTTGCCAAAAGCCTGTCTGAGAACTTTCTCGGGCAGGGGTGAAGGGTCTGAGACGGAGCTGACATGTGACTGCTCTTGGGAAGGGCTCTTTATTCGCGGAGCTCCTGCCATTTCCGCTCTTTTGGTCTGGTTCTTCTTTGAAATGAAAGGTGACAACTAAGGATTTTTGTTTTTCTTTGGCTTTAATATCCTTACTTGTCGAAATTAAAAGCTGCTCACTCGGTTTGGGAAGCACCCCGTTCTGGGAAATCCTCAAGTCTAGGTGTCACAGCATCACAGTGACCGGAATTCTTTGACGGCCAGCACCACAATTAATCCACCAACCACGCCTACCAGCCAGGTGATTTTCCATCTCGCAGGCCAGGAAAACCGCAGCGGCTCGGGGCGGGGAAGGGGCTCTGCCGAGTCGGGCAGCAGTCGGGAAGAAGCTGAGGAGCCGCTAGCCAGCCCCGCAGCAGCCCAACTGTGGCCTCGAGCGCAAGCCCGGGATTTTCTCCCCAGCACCCAGCTATGCTCAGCAGTGGAGCGGCTGCGGCGAGCAGGAAGGGGAAGAACCAGCACCTGCCGGGTCTGGCGGGGAAGGGCAGAGCGGAGGGCTCGGCGGGGCTCAGGGGCCGGCTCACCTTGTCCTCTGGGTCCTTCACCTCCACGAACATGCCAAGGCCGGGGGTGGCCGGCTGGTACTCCTCCCGCTGCTTGTCATACAGCTGCGTCCGGTAGTTTCCTGGAGGAAGTGGGGCGAACCCAGGTCAGAGGAGCGCGAGGTGGTGTGGAGTCGGGCCCCGCCAGGACGCGACGAGACCCGCGGCTCCCGCGCCCCCCGCCCCAAGACCAAGGTCTTGTTCCAAACTCTCCCCTTCCACCCGCACCTATAACCATGGTCTCGTCCGGAATCTCCTCAATAAAGCACTTCTTTTCGGTCTCCCCGATGTGGAAGTAAAGCGCGCCTCCGCGGGCCGCAAAACACAGCAGCAACACGAAGGCCCGAATCACCGTGCCCAGTCCCGTTCCCATCCGGGGTCGGACGACCCTCACGCCCTGCTCCGCAGCCATCTTGCCCCACCTGCCGGCGCAAGCGCAGCCGGCGGCGCCACGTAGCCCTGCCGCCGCCCCGGGGCCTGCCGGGACAGCGAGTTCGACCGGCAGGACTACAAGTCCCGAGATCCCCCGCGGCCACGGCGAGGCAGTATCTGATTGGAGAGTCGCTTCTGCCTGCAACCTAATGGCGCCCTCAGAATTGAAACCTCTTTTGTCTTGATCGCGGAGTCTCCGGCGGCTACTAGTGTTTATCAACTGTTTGCAGATGCTGCCAGTCACGCAGTTAGTGGTCGCAGAATGAATTATGGCCAGACATAGGATTGAAACCGAGGATCCCTGACTTGATATTTCTGCGTGCGACACTCTGGGCTTCTATGTTTAAAAACCGAACTTTGAAAAAATGACACCAGAAGTGCACCAACTTACCTTTGGGGGAAAAAATAAAAGAAGCCTGGGAGACCTCCTTTACCACTTCTTTGCCACCTCCAAATTCATCCACTCCTAGATCTGGTCTGATCTGGTCTTATGGTCCCAAGCATCCTTCCCCCCCATCCCCCGCCCCGCCTCCGTCCCCGCATCCGCCCCAGACATCATCCACCCGGGCCTTTCTGCAGAGCTCGCCCGAGGTGGCTCCTCTCTGGAACGTGGTTCGGTGCCTCAGTGGTCTGCAGGTGAAGGACTATCAGTGGGGGTCTTGAGGGCAGAGCCGCCGCGTTTTGGAGGGCTCTGCGCTCAGTGTGAGATCTGCAGAGGTCTGGGTGTGACCTTCGTGTCCTTCCTGTATTTTATCTATATCCCGGTGTATTTTGGAAGCTCTTCGGACTTGGCAGTTTCTCATTGTGCTACTTCAGGGTTTCATAGAAGTTGGAAGTTTTCTCTCTAATTTGGGTTCTCTTTGTTGTTTCCTTGGGGAGGGAAATTTAATGAGGATGTGTTGACATTTCCCCCTCATTGGACGTCTTTACCTTATTTTTCTTAAAAGCAACAATATAACATCATCTTGTTTCATACCTTATTTTTTTAACCATTCCTGTGATGAAAGTGGTTAAGATTTCTTTCCCTAATCATTTGCTCTCATTTATATTGCAGCAATAAAAATTTGTGTTCATTTGTTTTTTTAAAAAGCATTACTGTAGGACATTGTGTGTGTGTGTGTGTGTGTGTGTGTTTTCTTATAAATTGCCCTTTCAATCTTCATACCAATTTACAGTCTCACAGGCAGAGTGTTTTGGGGCTTACTTCCCCACACCCCGGACAAAGGTTCTCAACCTTTTTAATCTTGCAAAATAATTGAATGAAAAGTTGTATTTCACTATTCTCTTAATTTTTGTTTCCTTGGATATGGAGCAATTTTTTTTGGTCGTTTGTTTTCTTCTGTGAATTACAGCTTATGTTTTTCTTAGTGCTATTTTAAAAATCTGTATCTTTTTAAAAATATTTTATTTATTTGACAAAGAGAGGGAATACAAGCAGGGGGAGTGAGAGAGGGAGAAACAGGCTTTGCGCAGAGCAGGGAGCCTGATGTGGGCCTTGATGCCAGGACCCTGGGATCATGACCTGAGCGGAAGGAAGCACCTAACAACTGAGCCTCACCCAGGCACCCATTTCTTAGTGCTATTATAACTACATGCTACTAGTGCTGATGTCACCACCATTTGGGATTCACCAATGATTACAGAATTAACATATGATAACACTTTACAATAGACATTTTTAGTATTTTTATTTTTTTAAAAGATTTTATTTATTTATTTGACAGACAGAGATCACAAGTAGGCAGAGAGGCAGGCAGAGAGAGAGAGGGGTAAGCAGGCTTTCCACTGAACAGAGAGCCCGATGCAGGGCTCGATCCCAGGACCCTGAAATCATGACCTGAGAGAAGGCACAGGCTTAACCCACTGAGCCACCCTGGCACCCCTTTAGTATTTTTTAAAATTAAACATTTTACATTGAGATAATTATAAATTCACATGCAGTTGTAAAAACAATGCAGAGTGATTTAGTGTACCCTTTACCCAGTTTCTTCCATGGTAACATTTTGCCCAAGTATAATGCAATGTTACAACCAGGATATTGACATTGATACAGTCAAGACAGAGAACATTTCCTTCACCACATGGATCCCTCATGTTGTGTATTCAAGCCATACCCACTTCCCTATTCCTTCACCATCTCCTTAACCTCAGATGACAAGTAATCTATGTTTTCCATTTCTATAATTTTGTCATTTCAAGAATGTTATATGAATGAAACCATACAGTATGTAAACTTCTGAGATTGGCTTTTTTCACTCGGTTAATTATCTGGAGATTTAATCAGCTTATTGCTTACATCAATAATTATAGCAAAAAAGTAGCCATAACATACAATGTGTACAGCCATAATTTGTTTGATATCAACCACAAAAAAGGGGTGAGAATAGAGCTATTAAAGGAGCAGAGATGTTTTCTCTGTTATTGAAGGTAAACTGGTATAAATTCAAATTAGAATGTTTAACTTTAGAATATTAAATGTCATTCACATGGTAACCACAACGAAAATAGCCGTAAAACATACAGAAAAGGAAATGGGAAAGGAATTTAAATGTTTCACAACTAAAAAAATAACTAAATGCAAAAGAAGATAGTAAAAGTAAATAGTAGAAGAAGAGTAAAAAATTAACTAAATGCGGGGCGCCTGGGTGGCTCAGTGGGTTAAAGCCTCTGCCTTCGGCTCAGGTCATGATCCCAGGGTCCTGGGATCGAGCCCCACATCGGGCTCTCTGCTCAGCGGGGAACCTGCTTCCTCCTCTCTCTCTCTCTGCCTGCCTCGCTGCCTACCTGTGATCTCTATCTGTCAAATAAATAAATAAAATCTTTAAAAAAAATTTAACTAAATGCAAAAGAAGGTAGCAAGAGTAGAGGGACCAAAATAAAAGCTATAAGGAAATAGAAAACAAATAGCAAAATGACAGAAGTTAAGTCCCTCCTTATGGTAATTACTATTTTTTAGAGGGAGCACACACAAAAGTTGGGGGGGAGCTCAGCTCTGAGCCTCCATCCCTACCTCCTTCTCCATTTGCCCAATTCCTTTTTATCCTATTAAGACAGGTTCAGCAGCATTGTCTTATTTGTTTCCTTTGTCTGGGTGCTTTGACAATGCCCCTATTGCAGTGTTAACCACATTGAATTGCAATAGCCCATTCACAAGCAAGGTGCTCCCGGCCTGATAGCCTGAAGAGATAAAGATAGGGCCTCCTGCTTCAGATTTATCTCTGGTGCTCCCCACAGCCTAGCAAAAAACTAGCAACAGCCTCAGTATGCAGTTGATGTTTGCTTGGAGAAAGGGAAGAGAGAGAAAGAGAGAGAAAGGAAAGAATATGGAGGGAAAAGGAGGGAGAGGCGTGAAAATGAAAGAGAAGATGGGAGAAGAAGGAAACAGTGAAGGACAGAGAGAAGAGGGAAGAAGGAAGGCAGAGGGAAGCAAGCAAGGAAGAAGGAGGGGGAGGGAAAGAGGGAAGAATGGTAATGATGACACGTAATTACAGGAAAAGCCAAAATCTCCATACTCCATGTCTGGTTTTCTTGTGATGTCTCCTCCTGATTATTTCCACAGGCATCCTGACCTGGGCATAGTAAGGGTGGGATGTTCTGTACATAAAATCAGAGCTGCCCTGTGCAAGTCTTCTGCTCTGGTGTGGATGGTTCTTTTGGTTTGGTGCTGATTTTCACACCATCCCCAGAACACCACCAAGCCACCCCTTCCTCTGAACCACTGCCTTCTACACTCATCTTCCCCCCTGGACTGTGGAAAAACAACTTCCATTCCTTGTGACCATCTCTACAAAGAAAATTCCTAAGGAAGTTCTTTTCCTTTTGCTCTCTATCTTAGAACACCTAGACATGAGGGTGCTGGTGCTGAATTCCGGGATATCACAATGTTCTGCTGAACGACCTTCGCCACCCTCCTTAGGCTTCCAGTGGTCCCTCTAACAGGATCCTTCCACTCCTGGTGAGTTTTCTCAGGAGTCTCATTGGGTGTCCCATCCATTGTTCTTGAGGTTTTGGGCAGTCTGTCCTACATGTCTGTGCCTGACTGAACCCTAACTGAGGGCTTGTGTCCTCCTGCTCCCCAATACTCTGGGGGGGTACCCGTGGATAGGGCAAATTAAGAGAGTAGCCAGGCTGTGCCTCAGTCCCTGAGAGTCAGGAAATCATTGACTCCAAGACTCAGAGGACTTCTAGGGGAAATGTGGCCAAACGCTACACACCTGCCCACCTAAGTCTCAGCTCTACTATGGCCAAAATGCCATGACATTTTCCCATAGTAAAATGCTTGCAGTCTCCTCAAAGTTATCTGTCTTCTAAACATCTCTTCTGGACAGTTAAAGAAATGCAGACTTGACTGAGGCACCAGGACACTTCTCTGGGTTCAGCTCCCCCCCCAAGGGCAGATCCTTTCTCCTCACGTCTGAGGTTGCACAGATGAAGCGGATTTCTCAGAGCATCTTCTATTGTCACCCTTTGTCAAGTTCCCTAACCAGTAACTGCTCCTGCCCTGGAAGGAAGACTTTTCACCATTCCTGCATGGGGGAGGCCTCATTCTTCAGGTTCAAAGTTCAAAGGTCATTCATTGTCTCTGATGAAAAAAAAAAAACAGAGAAAAGGGAGGGAAGGGACGAAATGTGGAGACCAACGTGGAGTGAAGAGGGGCAGGATGGCAAAAGCAGACAGTGACACAGATGCACCCTACTTACCTCCCCTTTCCTCCCTCTGCCCCATCATCCCATAGCCCCTCCCATGTTTCTGATTTCCCTGTACTCAAATGTAGGTTTTCTTTGTTTTTTTAAAGATTTTATTTATTTATTTGACAGACAGAGATCACAAGTAGGTAGAGAGGCAGGAAGAGAGAGAGGAAGGGAAGCAGGCTCCCTGCCAAGCAGAGAGCCCGACGCAGGGCTCGATCCCAGGACCCTGAGACCATGACCTGAGCCGAAGGCAGAGGCTTTAACCCACTGAGCCACCCAGGCACCCCTCAAATGTAGGTTTTATTCCAGTATGGTGAGGCCAACAGATTAGGAGATGGTTGCCATTGAAAGATAGTTTCTTACCCATAGTTCTCAAGACAAGTGACTATACTGCACCACTCAAGGGCTACAGGGGACAGCGCCAGGGTCTGTCTGGGGGTAGAGAGAGTGACAGGAAAGCATGGGTAGAAGCCTTTAATGTATTTTTATGGGAAGGAATGGGAGGTGCGGGGAGCAAGTGAGCAGGTTTAGGATTGACTAGTTGGAATAATTTCAACAGGCTCCACTTTTTAAAAAAGATTTTTGTGTAATTTTTTTTAATTTTTAAAAAAGATTTTATTTATTTATTTGACACAGAGAGAGAGATCACAAGTAGGCAGAGAGATAGACAGAGAGAGAGGGGAAAGCAGGCTCCCCACTGAGCAGAAAGCCTGACGTGGGGCTTGATCCCAAGACCCTGAGACCATGACCTGAGCAGAAGGCAGAGGTTTAACCCACTGAGCCACCCAGGTGCCCCAATCTTCGTGTATTTCAGAGAGAGAGAGAGAGAGAGAGAGAGCACACACCAGAAGGAGGAGCTGCAGAGGGTGAGGGAGAAGGAGAAGAAGCAGCAAGCTCCCAGCTCAGCAAGGAACCTGATTCGGTGCTCAATTTCAGAACCCTGAGATCATGACCTGAGCCAAAGGCAGACGCTTAACCGACTGAGCCACCCAGGTGTCCCTGATTCTGGATTTCTTAAAAAAGTTTTTAAATTATAAATTATATCAAATCTACCACTGTATGAGTGGAAATTAAGTCTTTATGCAATTTTATATGCTGTAGTATTTCTTCAAATAAATCTCTCCTTTAAAAAAAACCTAAGTCTGAGGTCTTCAGTGAACCACAGATGAGGCAAGTAGATGTACCACCCCAGTGTCTTCTTTGAATGTCACAAATGGCACATAGGTTCAGTGATCTTGGCAGTCATTGTGGAATGAGATTTTTGCCAAGTGGGAGGATCCCAGAAGGGTGGGTTCACTGCTCTTATGTTCCTAGTCTTGTTATTGGTCAGAAACAGTTGTCCTTCCTTCCTTCCTTCCTTCCTTCCTTCTTCCTTCCTTTCAGGGGGAGAGAGAGAGAGTGTGTGCATGCCTGAGAACATGAGGGTGGGGGGGGGCAGAGGGAGTGGGAAAAGCAGACTCCCCACTGAGTGCAGAGGGCCCCCTCCCTGCCCACCTCCATGAGGCCCTATACCAGGACTGAGCCCAGGACCCCAGCCAAAGTCAGATGCTTAACTGACTGAGCCACCCAGCCCCACCCCCACCCCCGGTTGTTCTATTTCGACAAAACACTTGCGCTACTTGGACAGTCATGTCCAACTCCTTCCTAATGTCTGGGTTCTGTGCCTTGAAATCTATATCCTTACATACATGTAGCTGCAAGCATTTTCCACTTTTGACCCTTTGGGAGGTTCCTGTGGGCAGTCTGGCCAATGGACCACTGCCATGCAAGAGTGGTATTCACAGTGTAGTGTGGGTGCTGGTACTGGTTCATGTTTGTTATAGGTCTGCAATGAGGTAAGTGCAGATATTGAGTAAGTGTTTAGGAATTTTTACAGAAATTTAATATTGATGTGATATCCAGACACACGATTAGTTTCATTTTTTTGTTGTATTTTATAGGAGTATTGCCTTGTGAGGGATTGCATATTTTACTAAAAACAAAACAGAGCCTATGCTTTACTCTAAGTGGTGGTACTGGTCTGGAGAGGAATGACGGTTCAGGACCACGGACAGCACCTCTCCCTCCCAAGCCTGATTTCTACCTCTGCTCCCAGCTCTGGCTAACTCCCCTGGTGAACAACTAGCTCTCAGATCCAACAGATGCTTTCCAGCTCTTGTCTTATTTGACCTTTCTAAAGTATGACTTTCGTTAACATCCAAATCTGTCATTTTTGTTTAATGATCATTCCCAATGAAGAAATAAAAAACGCTCCCCTAGGATTGCCAGTGAACTACACCACTAAAATGAGGGGACCATTCTTGGTAACTAAAAAACACATTGTCAATCTCTTTTTTTTTTTTTTTTTTAGATTTTATTTATTTATTTGACAGAGAGAGAGAGAGAGTGAGAGTGAGCACAAGCAGGAGGAGTGGAAGGCAGAGGGAGAGGGAGAAGCATGTTCCCCAGTGAGCATGTGGGCCTCAATCTGAGGACCCTGGGATCATGACCTGAGCTGAAGGCAGACGCTTAACTGAGACACCCAGCACCCCCATATTGTCAATCTTAACACCCTGTATTGATTTTACACACACACACACACACACACACACACATCATCATCATCATCATCATCATCATATTTGCTGAATAAACTGACGAGCACCTCTTACTACCAGGCACTAGGTGGTGGAAGACTTCATCCCATTACCTGGGTTGGGCTACAGCTTTCTGTTGACACATTTGGGTCCACACTGTTCTACCCAGGGCACTGTGAACTTTTGATTTCTCGAGATTTGCTTTTTCTGGGTCCCCATTTTGTCATGTTGGCTTCATCCTACCACCCCTTTCAGTTGTATACCCCTAGCCTTTTCCAGTGGCTTGCTTGCCATCTTCTCTTCCCTCCAGGCTCACCAATGCAGAGAAAAGTACGCTGGATGAAGGGCTCCCCTGTTCAAGCAGGCTTGACACCTCCTGCGCCCTCAGATTCAGCCCAGTTGCCTCCTCCCTCCACGTTCCTATAACTTTTCTTCCCCCAGTCCCTTAACTGGTCTGGCTGCTAGGCAATGCTACGTTCCCCTGCCGAAATTGCTCTTGTTCCCCGCTGCTCAGGGAGATTTTAACCATCTTTCAAGGCTTGAGTCAAATCTAATCCCTTCCATGAAAACCGCGACATCTCCTCCTCCCCTTCTTGAATTACTGCTTCAGACTTGGGCTTCTCATTCCGTCTCGCCATGTCACCTCCTTTCCCCAATCAATCCTAAGCTCTTCGAGGTTCAAGTCCAAGTAATAAACTTCCCATTATCCCCATTCTTTCCGCACACATCTGGGGTGGCTGCCCTGTAAGTTGCAGAGGGCAAGCCCCCTCCACTCTCTGAGGCTGTTACCTCAAACAGGAAGAAGGGCTAACAGCACCTATGCCTCCCCGAGTTTCTGCGCGGAGCAAGCGAAGCGGGGCCTGGGTTGGGTGGGGGCTCGCGGGACCCCTTCGCTGCGTGGGTCGGCGGGAACGCGCCGGGGGCGGGGCCGCGCGGCGGCTCCCGGGAGTTGTAGTCCGCGAGCGCGTTCGCAGTCTCCGCAGGCTCCGCGCGGAGACCCGTGGACTCGCCTGCGAAGGTGGCGGGGGCCTGCGGGGCTCGAGGAGCTGGGCCCGGGGTTGGCCCCGGGCAGGGATGGAGCAGAGCGCGAGCAACCGGTATGGCCTGCCGCTGCTGCTAGGGCAGCTGCTGGCGCTTATGGGCCATGGGGGTGCCTTCTACCTCGAGGTCCGCGAGCTGGAAGAGAAGTGCTTCATCCAGGAGATCCCCGATGGTACCGTGGTCATAGGTGCGCGCGCCGGCCTTTCCGGCCTTGCCCTCCCTGCACCCAGTGTCGAGAGGGGAGGGGAATAGGGCTCCGTGGCACCAGCTCAGACCCCACCTCCCCTCCCCTGCCGGGGGCGGGGGTAGGCTCGGGGGTAATGGGTGGACAGTAGTCTGGCCAAGGCATCCTCTCTCTTGCCTGTGCGGGGCCGGGGGGCACCGAGTCTGATGCAGACTCTAACGAGGGCAGAGAAGGGGTGCTGGAGAAGGGAGGAGCGGCAGAGGGCCGTGGTCAGGCTCCTCAGACTCGAGATCTTCCTGTCCCCCCCCCCCACCCCGGACCACCAGGTCTGGGTCAGGGGGATGGTTGGGAATGCACCTCTCTTGCCTCTCCATTAGGTAACTACAAGACTGAGCTATACGACCCTGCTATGGAAAAGTACCAGCCCTCCCCACAGTGGATCAATTTGTTCGTGTTTGTGAAGGACCCTGAGAACAAGGTGAGGCAGGCCTTTACTCCTTGCAGCACCCCCAAGGTCCCAGCATCAATGTGTGGCCTTCTCTGGTTCCTCATTTCTCACAGAAGGTGTTTCCTGACAGGCAGGCTAGCTCAAGGAGGGCCATGGTCTTTGCAATCCTGTATTCTGTATTAACGTTGGAATATGGGAATTTCCAGCCAAACCGATCCCATTTCCCTTACACCCACCCCTCTGGCCTGCGGGGGTCTGCACCTGGGATTCTCCTGAAATCTCCTGGAAGCAGGTACACGGCTAACTTGTGCTCACTGAAGGCTGCTTCCTCTAGAACCTCCTGGCCCGGCAGTACGGCCCTCAGGGAAGCTTCACCTTCACCTCTCAGTCTCCAGGAGAGCACCAGATCTGCCTCCACCTCGAGTCCATCCGGTTCGCCCTCTTCTATGATGGCAAGCTGGTGAGTGTGGCAGGCGGGAGGTCCACCGTCCCCAGGTGTTCCCTTTCTCAGCCTCTATAGAGTGAGAAGGCTGTGGTGGGTGGTACCTATTGAGTAGGGCTGGGACTTTACCTCAAGTACGCATCCCAAGAACCGGTCCTGAGGATGAAAGGGGACCTGAGGAGGGAGTCACTCAGACTTAAAATGCTCCCTTGGCTCCAGGCCATAGGATAAAGACCAGGCTTCGTAACAGGAGGTTTAGAGCTATTCTGCATCTGAGCGCTTCTGGGCTCTCCAATGTCACCTCCCAATTCAAAACTTCTAGTAAACTGCCTGGTTCAGAGTCACAGCTCTATTTCTCTGCACATGTTGTCCCATCGTTTGTGTTCTGAATATAGAACTCCACACAAGCCAGGTCCTGGTCTGGTGTCTGGACCCACAGAGCAGGGCCAGTCACCGAGTCTGTGTGTAAGGAATGGAACTCCCAGTGTAAGGCCCAGCTGGGGATGTAGAAGCTAGATTTCCGGCAGGTTCATGGAGCTGAGCTCCCTGACTACCCCCTCCTGGGTTCCCCATTCTAGGCCATTCACTTGGACATGCAGTTGGGCGAACACACCAATGATTATGCAGAATTTGCGGCCAAGGACAAGCTGACCCAGCTGCATCTGCGCCTACAGCAGCTTGTGGAACAGGTGGAGTTGATCCAGAAGGAGCAGGAGTACCAGAGGGTGAGGGGCTGGGTTGGCCCAGCTGGGATAGGGTACGATGTGTGACCTCCTGGGAAGTGGCTCTTCCAGCTCTGCCCCCAGAGGGCGCTCTAGACAGGCATCTTTTCCCTTCTCTCCTCCCACAGTGGCGAGAGGAGCGCTTCCGGCAGACAAGCGAGAGCACCAACCAACAGGTGCTGTGGTGGTCCATTATGCAGACCCTCATCCTGGTTGCCGCCGGTGTCTGGCAGATGCGGCACCTCAAGAGTTTCTTTAAAGCCAAGAAGTTGGTGTAGGCGGGCCCCAGAAACCTAGCCCGAACTCATTCCCTTTCTCTTAACTGATGGCAAGTGGCCTGGCCTGGTGTACTTCCTGGCTTCGGATTCCCACAACCCCACGGGGGTTGGGGTGGGGGTGGGGGTGACGGAGGACCTCTTTGAACTGGTTTCTCAGCTGGCACTTGGGAGAGGATGGGTTTCCTGCCAGATGCTTGGCTGGGGAGCTGCAGGATTCTCTGGGGCTCTGGGCTGCTGAGGAGGAAGGGGAGGGTGCCCCCACCCCCTATGGCTAACCTCGATGAACTGTCCCAAGATGGAGAGAATTAAGAGTGTCTATAAACTGCCAACTTTCTGACCTGAATATTTATTGCCTCCCACTCTGCAATTCATTCTGGTGTTTTGTTTCTAACCAGATATTAACATTAAGGCTCTGCATGCATTTGGTGGGGACTGATCCCAAAATGGATGGGGTGAAGAAAGCTTGTTCTCCAAAAGCCTTAGCAACTTGTGGAGCCCTTTCAAGAAAAGTTCAATTTGGGCCCATCTTATGGGTAACCTGAGTGCTTGTGCTAATCCTGTGCCTCTTTGTGGGGCTCTGGTCCCCACATGTGCTCTTCTGCTGGTTTTTTCCAGGCAGTTGGACAGGCACCTCTGTTTTCATACTACTCTTCAACCAACCTGTGTTTCTCTTTATGATGTCCCAGGTTGACTTTTTTTCAGGAGATGCTTTCTTTCTTTTTTTAAAATAGGATTTCAAGTAACTGTTTTCATTAGAGTCAGCATCTCGTTAACTCAACCGTCACAGGTGCACACAGGTGTAGATAACCAGGCATCTAGGTACCCAGTGCTTCTGCCTCATCTGAACTCTGTTGGTTGCCCTGTTGGGAAAGTCATCTCACATGTGAATCTGACATTTTCTGTGATAAGGAAATTCACTGGCTGGCACCCTCAACAAAATGAAGTCCAACTCCTCAAGGCTAAGGACGTCAATAAAGGGAGACTCCCCATAAGGAGGGGGTTAGGGCAACAACCCAAGCACTTGGCCCCTGAGACAGACACATCCTCCCCTAGGATACGCTTGAGGAACACTGCAAGCCTTGGGTATTTGCTCATTTGTGGGTGTGGTCCTGACTAGCTTCTGGAAAGTATGAGTGGACTAAACTGAAGGCTGGGGGTGGGGAGAACCACTGAGAGTAACCTCACACCAAAGTATGTGATCTTAGGGCCCATTACCCTTATCTGAAGGGATGTGTGTGTGAGTCGGGGGGGGGGGTTGCTCTGCTCTCTTTCATAGAAAAAGCAAAATGATCCAGAAAGGCGCATTCTCGCACATATCTGATACCAAATGAGGCAGGGCTCAAACAACAGGTAAAGGTAGTGCGTGCTTCTGAGAAGGATATGCGCCAAAAATGACATGATATAGTGCTGGCCTAGTCTAGATGGTCAGAGAAGGGTGCTTTTTAGAATTGCATTTGTGATGAGGAAGCAGCTGGGGGAAGTGTGTTCTGGCCAGAAGGAATGGCACATATTGCTATCATAATCCGGACTCTAAGAGAGACCACAGGATAGATCTGGTATTTGCCGGGGGTATGGGAGGTGCAAATGAAGCTGCCTTCAGAGCCATACTGCCCACCCAGCATGACCTAGGGAAAAGGGGCTTCAGCAAGTGTTACGGGGGGATGAGGCTGGAAGGAAACAGGGCTTCACGCTCTGAGTGCCTAAAAGTTGGCAAACAGGGTCCTAAGCACCTCACAACACGACAAGGTCCAGAGAGCTGCTCTGCAGCAGTTGCCAAAAGCCTGTCTGAGAACTTTCTCGGGCAGGGGTGAAGGGTCTGAGACGGAGCTGACATGTGACTGCTCTTGGGAAGGGCTCTTTATTCGCGGAGCTCCTGCCATTTCCGCTCTTTTGGTCTGGTTCTTCTTTGAAATGAAAGGTGACAACTAAGGATTTTTGTTTTTCTTTGGCTTTAATATCCTTACTTGTCGAAATTAAAAGCTGCTCACTCGGTTTGGGAAGCACCCCGTTCTGGGAAATCCTCAAGTCTAGGTGTCACAGCATCACAGTGACCGGAATTCTTTGACGGCCAGCACCACAATTAATCCACCAACCACGCCTACCAGCCAGGTGATTTTCCATCTCGCAGGCCAGGAAAACCGCAGCGGCTCGGGGCGGGGAAGGGGCTCTGCCGAGTCGGGCAGCAGTCGGGAAGAAGCTGAGGAGCCGCTAGCCAGCCCCGCAGCAGCCCAACTGTGGCCTCGAGCGCAAGCCCGGGATTTTCTCCCCAGCACCCAGCTATGCTCAGCAGTGGAGCGGCTGCGGCGAGCAGGAAGGGGAAGAACCAGCACCTGCCGGGTCTGGCGGGGAAGGGCAGAGCGGAGGGCTCGGCGGGGCTCAGGGGCCGGCTCACCTTGTCCTCTGGGTCCTTCACCTCCACGAACATGCCAAGGCCGGGGGTGGCCGGCTGGTACTCCTCCCGCTGCTTGTCATACAGCTGCGTCCGGTAGTTTCCTGGAGGAAGTGGGGCGAACCCAGGTCAGAGGAGCGCGAGGTGGTGTGGAGTCGGGCCCCGCCAGGACGCGACGAGACCCGCGGCTCCCGCGCCCCCCGCCCCAAGACCAAGGTCTTGTTCCAAACTCTCCCCTTCCACCCGCACCTATAACCATGGTCTCGTCCGGAATCTCCTCAATAAAGCACTTCTTTTCGGTCTCCCCGAAGTGGAAGAAAAGCGCGCCTCCGCGGGCCGCAAAACACCCCTCCCGGACCAGCTCTGCAGCCGCCCTGCATTTGTCACCACAGCCGAAGGCGGCGGCAGCACGTGACCTTGACGCAGCCGCTGGGCCTGCCGGGATGACGAGTTCCACTGTCTGGACTACAAGTCCCGAGATGCCCTCGGCTCCAGCGAAACAGTACCTGATTAGCGGGCGGATTCCGCTCGCAAAAGAGTTAGGGCCCCAGAATTGAAAGCTTTCCGTTGATTGTCGTGGTGGCCGGCGAATGGTAGTGATTATTAGCTTTTTACGGATGCTGGAAGTATGTTTGTGTCGTATGTTATGAAGTATGTTTGTGGTGGCAGAGTGAATTATGGGCAAATACAGACTTAAAACCGAGGATCCCAGACTTTCCCCCACGTGTCTGCATTTACACTTGGGGCTTGCTTCCATTTTAAAAAACTGAGCTTTGAGGGGGTCTGAGTGGCTCAGTGAGTTAAGCGTCAGGCTCTTGATTTCAGCTCAGGTTTTGACCTCCCAGGTCCTGAGTTTGAAAAAGCAAAATGCAGGGGCGCCTACATGGCTTCCTCAATTAAGCATCCCCCTCCCGATTTCCGCTGAGGTCATGATCTCAGGGTCATAGGATTGAGCACTCGTCCCACAGGGGTTCAAGGCGGAGTCCGCTTGAGATTCCCTTTCTATCTCATTCTGCCCTACCCCCGCCGCCCGGCGCCAAGTTCGCGCGAGCTTTCTCTCTCTAGGATAAACAAATCAATCTTAAAAAAAAAAAAAAAAAAAAAAAAAAGAAAGAAAAAACAAAACAAAAAACCCTCTGAACTTTGAAAAAGTGACACAAATGGTGCGCCAACTTACTTTGGCGGGAGGAAAAAAAAAAGCCAAGGAGACTCCCTTTACCTTTTTTGCTCTCCAAAACCCATCCACTCCTAGATCTGGTCTGTATCGTCCCAGGCATCCCCGCACAGCATCAGCACCAGACATCATCCACGTGGGCTTTGCTGCAGGAGCTGGGCGGTGGTGGCTCCTCTCCAGGCCGGGTTTGGTGCCCTACTGGCCCGCAGGTAAAGGAGTATTGGTGGGGGTCTTGGGGACAGTCGCCTGTTTTGGAGGGCTCTGTGCTCAGTGTGAGATCAACAGAGGGTCTGTGTCTGCCCTTCCAGGATTTTATCCAAATTCCAGTGTATTTGGCAGCTCTTGGAACTTAGCAGTTTCTGACTGTGCCACCTAAAGGCTTCAGAAAACTTGGAGGTTTTCTTTATAATATGGGTTCTCTTTGTTGTTTCGTTTGGTCTTAGGGAGTGACGTTTAATGAGAATGTGTTGACATCCCCCCTCATTGGAAGTCTTTACCTCATTTTTCCTAACAGTAACAATAAAACATCATCTTGGTTCATAGAGCACCTTATTTTTAACCATTCCTGAGATGAAAATGGTTAAGATTTCTTTCCCCCAATTATTTTTTTCAGTGATCCGTCTGTTTATTTTGGGGAGAGAGAGAGAGAGAGAGAGAGAGAGAGAGAGAGAGAAGACGTGTACGTGGGTATGCACAGGCAGGTGAGGGGCTGAGGAAGAAGAGAAGGTTAAGCAGACTCCCTGCTGAGCACAGAGCACAATGTGGAGCTCCATCTCACTACCCTGACGTCACAACCTGAGCTGAAACTAAGAGTCAGTGTCTTAACTGTGCCACCTAGGCACCCCACACCTCATTATTTGTTCTTAAGTATATTACTGCAATAACAATTTGTGTTCATTTTCTAAAAACGCATTACTGTAGGACATGTAGGACTCTTTGATAAGAGAACACAAAATTCCCCTTTCACAATTTGTACCAATTATAGTTTCACCAGCAGTGTACTATAGTGCTTAATTTCCACATTTTGGTCAAATATTCTCCACCTTTTTAATCTTTGCAAAAGATTAAGTCTTTTGCAAATCTTCAAAAGATTTAAACTTTTAACAGACTCTTTAAAAGAGTTTATCTTTTGCAAAGATTAAAAAGTGTATGAAAAGTTGTATTTCCTTTTATTTTCCATTTATTTCCTTTCCTTCCTATCCTTTTCATTTTTATCTCCTCAGATGCTGAGGGTTTCTTCTTGGTCATTTGATTTCTTCTGTGAATTGCTGGTTGTGTTGTTCTTTTTTTTTTTTTTTTTCTTAAGATTTTTATTTATTTATTTCAGAGAGGGAGAGTGAGAGGGAGAAGCAGACTCTGCTATGTAGAGAGCCTGACCCCATCTCAGGACCCTGAGATCACGACCTGAGCTAAGGCAGACACTTAACTGACTCAGCCACCCAGGCACCCTTGGTTGTGTTTTTCTTTTCTTTTCTTTTTAAAAAAGATTTTATTTATTTGACATAGAGAGACAGTGAGAGAGGGAATACAAGCAGAGGGAGTGGGAGAGGGAGAAGCAGGCTTCCCGCCGAGCAGGGAGCCCCATGTGGGCCTCCATCCCAGGACCCTGGGATCATGACCTGAGTTGAAGGCAGACTCTTAACCAACTGAGCCACCCAGGAGTTCCTGGTTGTGTTTTTCTTAGTGCTATTATAACTACATGCTGATGTCACCACAATTCAGAATTAACAAATGGCTTCAGAATTAATAAATGATAACATTTTATAATAGAAGTTTCTAGTATTTTTAAACTTGAACTTTTTATGTTGAGATAATTATAGATTCACATGCAGTTGTAAGAAACAATGCAGAGAGACTCAGTGTACCCATTACGTTTCCCCTATGGTAACATCTTGCCCACGTATAATACAATATCACAACCAGACTATTGACATTGATACAGTCAAGACATGGGACATTCCATCACCACAGGGATCCCTCACGTTGACTTATTATACCCACACTTTACCTCCCGTTCCTTTACTCCATCTTTCACCCTAGACAGCAAGTAATCTGTGCTCTCCGTTTCTATAATTTTGTCATTTCAAGAATGTTATATAAATGTAATCTCTCAGTATGCAACCTTTTGAGATTCGCTTTTTCCATTCAGTATAATTCTCTGGATATTTATGCAATTTATTGAGTGTTTCCACAGCTTCTTTTTATAGTAAGAAGTAACTATTGCACATAATATATAGAGATATAATTCTGAGATACCCACAACTAAAAGGGTAACAACTGAGCTGTTAAAGGAGCAGAGATTTTGGGTTTTACTGAAAGTAAACTGGTATAAATTCAGATTAGTGTGATATAACTGTAAGATGGTAGATATCATTCCTATAGTAACCACATAGAAAATAACCATAGGGGGCGCCTGGGTGGCTCAGTGGGTTAAGAGTCTGTTTCAGCTCAGGTCATGAACTCAGGGTCCTGGGATCGAGCCCCGTGTCGGGCTCTCTGCTCAGCAGGGAGCCTTCTTCCCCCTCTCTCTTTGCCTGCCTCTCTGCCTACTTGTGATCTGTCTGCCAGATGAATAAATAAAATCTTAAAAAAAAAGAAAATAGCCACAGAATATATACTAAAGGAAATGAGAAAGGAATTTAAATGTTTCACTACTAAAAAATTAACTAAATGCAAGAAGACAGTAAAGGCAAGACATGAGGGACAAAAAAAGCTATAAAGCAAACAGAAAACTAATAGCAGATGACAGAAGTAAGTCCCTCCTTATCAGTAATTACTTTAAATGTAAATGGATTAAACTCTCCAGTGAAAAGGTAAAGATTGGCAAAATTGGTAAAAGCCATGACCCAAGTATTTGTTGTCTATGTACGGGAGACTTGCTTTAGATCCAGACATACAAGTGAAAGAATGGAAAAGGCTATTCCACACAAACAGTAACCAGAAGAGAGCAGGGAGACTATACTAGTATCAGACAAAATAGACTTTAAATCAGAAAAGCTTACAAGATATGGTAATGGCACAAAGAGAGACACATAAATCTATGGAACAGGATAGAGAGCCCAGAAATAAACCCCACTTATATGGTCATTTAATCTACAACAAAGGAAGCAAGAATATATAATGGGGAAAAGACAGTCTTTTCAATAAATGGTATTGGGATAACTGGCAGCTATAGGCAAAAAAAGAAACTGGATCATTTTCTTACACCATACACAAAATAAACTCAAACTGGATTAAAGACCTAAATATAAGACCTAAAATCATAAAATTTCTAAAGGATAATATAGGCAGTAATCTCTTGGGCATTGGCCTTGGAAACGTATTTATGGAAGGGAACAGAAGGTAAAGGAAACAAAAGCAATAATGAACTGCTGGGACCATTTCAAACTAAAAAGTTTTTTGCACATCAGAGGAAACCATCAACAAAATGCACAGGCAACCTACTGAATAGGAGGAAACATTTACAAATGATATATCTCATAAGGGGTTAATTTCCAAAATACATGAAGAACTCATACAATTCAACAGCAAAAAAAAAAAAAAAAAACCCCACAAAACAAACCACCCCCCAAACAATCTGAATAAAAAATAGAGAACCTGAATAGACATTTTTCCAAAGAAGTCACACAGATGGGCAACAGACTCATGAAAAGATGTTCAACGTTATTCAAGATCTAGGAAATACAAAACAAAATCACAATGACATATCACCTCACAGCAGTCAGAATGGCTAGATTCAGAAAGACAAATAAAAACAAATGTTGGTGAGGGTGTGGAGAAAAAGGAACTCTTGTGCACTGTTGGAGGGAATGTAAATTGATGCACCACTGTGGAAAACAGTATGGAGTTTCCTCAAAAAATTAAAAATAAGACTGCCATACAGTCCAGGGGTACCTGGGTGGCTCAATTGGTTAAGCGTCTGAATTTGGCTCAGGTCATGGTCCCAGGGTCCTGGGATTGAGCCTGTGCTGGGTTTCCTGCTCAGCCAGGAATCTCCTTGTCCCTCTTCCTTTCCCTCTGCCCCTCTCCTTGTTTGTACACACATGTTCTCTCTCTCAAATAAATAAATAAAATCTCAAAAAGAAAAAAAAAAAAGAAAGAACTTACTGTGCAGTCCAGTAATTCCATTGCTGGGTGCCCAAAGAAAATGAAAACACTTTTTTGAAAAGATATATGTACCTCTGTATTCATCAAGCTGTTATGTATAATGCCAAGACATGGAGGCAACCTGTGTCCGTTGATAGACAATGGATAAAGAAGAAATGGTATCTATCTATCTATCTTCATATATATTCATACATATGTGAATATCACTCAGCCTTAAAAAAGAATGCAATTTGTGATAACATAGATGGACCTAGAGGATATTACGCTAAGTGAGGTAAGTCAGACAGAGAAAGATACCATATGATTTCACTTATATGTGGAATCTTTTGTTAAAAAAAGATTTTATTTATGTATTTATTTGAGAGAGAGAGAAAGAGAGAGAAAGAGAGAGCATGAATGGGGGGAAGGGCAGAGGGAGAGGGAAAAGCAGACTCCTTGCTGAGTGGGGAGCCCGATGTGGGGCTCGATCCCAGGACCCTGCGATCATGACCTGAGCCAGAGGCAGAT
Organism: Enhydra lutris kenyoni; assembly: GCF_002288905.1. NCBI lineage: Eukaryota > Metazoa > Chordata > Mammalia > Carnivora > Mustelidae > Enhydra > Enhydra lutris. The sequence goes on along the minus strand of NW_019154148.1, from coordinate 6,938,124 downwards.
GATCCACCAACTGAGCCATTCAGGCGTCCCTTAAAGATTTTATTTATCAGAGAGAGAGGGATAGAGAGAGAGATCTTGTGCATGAGTGGGGGAGGGGCAGAGGGAGAGGGAGAGTGAGAATCCCAAGGAGGCTTTATGCCCAACATGGAGTCTGACTCAGGGCTTGATCTCACAATGCTGAGATCATGACCTGAGCCGAAATCAAGACTTAGAGATGCTTGATTGATTGAGTCACCTAGGTGCCCCTGTAATAAGTCTTTAAATCAGGTAGTGTTGGTCCTCAAACTTTTTTTCTGTTTCCATGTTCTTTTGGACATTCTAGTGCATTTCAGTATGAAGCATCAACTTGTTAATTAAAAAAAAAAAAAAACCTGCTGGGGATGCCTGGGGGGCTCAGTCCATTAAGTGTCTGACTCTTGATTTTCGTTCAGGTCATGATCTCAGAGGTCTGAGATTGAGCCTTCCTTATCCATTGTCTATCGTTAGACAGGTTGCTTCCATGTCTTAGCATTGTACATAACGGTTCGATGAATCAGAGGTACGTGTCAGGCTCTGTGCTCAGTGGGGAGTCAGTTCGAGGATTCTCTCTCTCTCTCTCTCCCCCTGCCCCTGCTCTCTCTCTCTCTGAAATAAATAAATCTTTAAAAAAAAGGAGAGAGAAAATATATGCTGGGATTCTGATAGGGATTGTGTTAAATTTGTAGACCAAGGTGAGGAAAACTGATATCTTTTTTTTTTAATTTTTAGAAGATTTTATTTATTTGAGAGAGAGAGAGAGCGTGAGCGAGCGAGCATGAGTGCGGTGGGGGAGGGGTAGAGGGAGAGGGAGAAGTAGGCTACCCGATGAGCATGGAGCCCGATGAAGGACTTGATCCCTGGACCCTGGAATCATGACCTGAGTGGAAGGCAGACATTTAACCAACTGTGCCATCCAGGCGCTAACAACTGATATCTTAACATTATTGAGTTTTCTGGTTTCTGAATACTGTATACCTTTTTGTTCATGTAGATCTTTAATTTTTCTGAGCATGTTCTTATGTAGTTTTTGGTTGTTTAAATCAATCAATTAGCATCAGATAATTCAGTTTATTTTTTTAAAATTTTAACAGATTTTCTTTATTTATTTGACAGAGATCACAAGTAGGCAGAGAGGTAGGCAGAGAGAGAGGGGGAAGCAGGCTCCCTGCTGAGCAGAGAGTCCAATGCGGGGCTTGATTCCATGACCCTGGGATCATGACCTGAGCTGAAGGCAGAGGCTTTAACCCACTGAGCCACCCAGGCGCCCCAGATAATTCAGTTTCTTTATTGTACATGTTTTGCTACTTATTTGCGGTTAATTACAGTGAAAAGTGGAGCCAACAGGAAAATGACACATACCATTTCAACTCACTACGCATTTGCCAGAGCTAATGGTATGTTCCCACCCAGCTCTAAGGGGGCCGGGAAATACAATTCTGTTACCCATCTGGAAAGGAAGAAAACCAGAAATATTGGGTGACCATCACTGAAGACTATCATAATACCCTTTGTGGCCTACCCAACAGCCGTTCTCCATCCTTTATTACTTGCTAAGAGAACCCCAGTCCTGTCTACTCTCTTCTGGATGATATCTGCTTTAGGAAAGACGGGACCTTTCATGGCAATCCCATTCCTTCCTTTTTGGGACTAGGGCATTAACCATGTTCTGGGTAAGAGATGTAAGGATGTCTATTTCTGGAACTTCTGGGAAGGTTTTTTTCTCTCCCTTAAAAGAGGACATCAGACAATGAGCACTTATCTTTCATGCCTTGGTGGCAAGTTATGATGTGATTACTTTAGAGCTGCAACCAAGAGGGGGAGTGATGGACACTAAAGATGACAGAATGGCAAGCTGGACAGATGCTGGATGATTGAAGGCATTGGTGTGCCATATTGAAATGATTGGTCCTGGAACCACCCTACCGGTAGACTTCTTGTTAGAAGGCAAGAAATGTCCTTCCTTTGGCCTTTTTTGGGCTTGAGTTTTCTGTCAGGTGAAGCGAGAAGCATCTAAATATACCAGACAGCTGAGTCATGAGTTGGGAATTGTGGTAAGGGCTTCATTTGCGTAAAAGTAATGTAATCTCATTTCATTCCCATAAGAACACTGTGCCCTAGGTGTTATCATATCCTTTTTGTGGGTAGAGAGATTAAATCATTGCATGAGGCCACACAACTCTAAGTGGTAAAAAGAAGGACGAAAGCTTTTGGTCTAGTCTATGCAAAGGATAACTTGACATCATTTGTGAATACTCTATACCTTCCCTACTTTCATTTTTCTCTGAAGCATATGTAAAAAGTAGAATTGCAGTGTTTCACCCTAAGAACTCAGAAATTTCCAGGGGTATGGGAAAATACCAGAGAATGTAGAGCTGATTAACCTTATGATTTATTGTTATCTAACTTTAGGCAAGTATTCTCTTTTTTTAAAAGATTTTATTCATTTATTAGAGAGATAGCGAGAGAGAGAGAGAGCATGAGTTGGGGGGGGGTAGTTGCGGGGAGAGGGAGAAGCAGGCTCACCACTGAGCAGGGAGCCTAATGTGTGGCTCAATCCCTGGACCCCGAGATCACCACCCAAGCTACGGCAGACGTCCCATGGACTGAGCCACCCAGGTGCCCCAAGTATTCTTTTTTTTTTTTAATTTGGATGAATGTGTTCTATATTCTTACTAGGCATCAGCAATACAAGCATTTAGTTATTCATTCTAAAGGAAAGGAAATGAATGACAGGGTACCTGGTGGCTCAGTCAGTAGCTGCAATTCTTGATCTTGGGATTGGGAGTTCAAGCCCCATGTTGGGTGTAGAGATTACTGAGAAAAATAAATAGACCTTAAAAAAAAAAAAAAAGAAAGAAAGGAAAGAGTGAAAAAAGGAACACAGCATGAAGTCAATGCTTGATACTTACATATTATGTCATAGTCACAACCATCCTATGAGTATTTTTTTTAAAGATTTTATTTATTAGGGAGAGAGAGTGAGAGAGCACAAGCAGGGTGAGAGGCAGAGAGAGAGGGAGAAGCAGACTCTCTTCTGAGCAGGGAGCCTGACGTGAGACTCCATACCAGGACCCTGGGATCATGACCTGAGCCAAAGGCAGATGCTTAACCTTCTGAGCAACCCAGGCATCCCCATCCTAAGAGTATTAAATATACCTATTTACAGAGGGGAAATCTGAAGGTTAGAGTAATTGGTCAAGCCAATAATTGGTGGAACTCTGATGTTATGGGATAAGATTGAAAACAGTTATGTGCCTGACCCCTTATAAAATGTTTTCTCACTACATACTTGGTATGCTCAGATATTATCTACTATCTGTGGTTTGTCTCGGAATGAAGCTGGGCTTCATCATAGCCTGGGCCAGCTTTCTATCTCTACCTCATTCGTTACTAGTAGCATGGCCTTGGGTCAGTTATTTTATTTTATTATTATTTTTTAAAGATTTTATTTATTTATTTGACAGAAAAAGAGGTCACAAGTAGGCAGAGAGGCAGGCAGAGAGAGAAGGGGAAGCAGGCTCCCCACTGAGCAGAGAGCCCAATGCGGGGCTCAATCCCAGGACCCTGCGACCATGACCCAAGCCGAAGGCAGGGGTCACCCAGGCACCCAGGTCAGTTATTTTAATCTCATGCAGCCTGCTTCTTCATCTGTATTATCTGTATCACGAGGTGATATAACTACTTCATATGGTTTTGTGAAGCTTGGGAAAATAAAGACAGTGCCCCGGGCTCTCAATTAGTGACAGGTATTATATTGGCACAGCTAAGGAAATTATGATACACAGAGATCAAGGTAGTAGTAAATGTTCACATAGTTCAGTGATATCTATGCTGGGGCCAGAATATAAACCTATTTCTGCAACAGGCAGAAGACATGAACAGATATTTTTTTCAAGGAAGACATCCAGATGGTGAACAGACAGGTGAAAAAATGCTCAGTATCACTCATCATCAGGGAACTACAAGTCAAAATCCCCCTTGGGGGCTCAGTTGGTTGAGTGTCGCACTCTTGATTTTGGCTCAGGTCATGCTCTCAGGATAGTGGGATCGAGCCCAGCCTCAGGCTCTGTGCTGTGTGTGGAGCCTGCTTGGGATTCTCTCTCCCTTTGCTGCCCCAAAGAGATTAGGAGCTCAAGGATTACGAAGTAAGTGTTTAGAGGGTGGAGATGATCAGTCCTGATTCCAGATTCTAAAATATGGCCAACCAATGAATATTTGTTTTTGTGTCTCTGCAGTTTTAGCTGCTGATGAAACCAACAAACAAGATAAAAAAAGGTTCTGGCTCTTGAGTTTATAATCTAGTGAAAAGAGCAAATTATAAATAAATAAACAAAATAATTTCAAGCAGTGGTAAATCATAATGGATTGATGTAAGAAAGCCTGTCTAGGTAAGGGATAGAATCCTGTCTTAAATGATGAGGAAGTACTGGGAGGAATATTGTCTGGGCAGGAGGAAACTATGCAACTGGAAAGTTCCCTTGATGGTAATGAACTTGGGTGTGTTCATGGGAGAGAAAGAAAAGAGAGCATTTGAGCACTGAAAGTGGGGATGAGAGTGGTGGGAGATGAGATTTCGGGAGGTAGGGCAGAGGCCTGCTCAGTAGGGTCTTGAGGGTCATGGTAAAAAATTGTGGGTTTTTAGGGCGCCTAGGGGGCTCCGTCCATTAAGCATCTGGGGCGCCTGGGTGACTCAGTGGGTTAAAGCCTCTGCCTTCAGCTCAGGTCATGATCCCATGGTCCTGGGATCGAGCCCCACATTGGGCTCTCTGTTCCGCGGGAAGCCTGCTTTCTCCTCTCTCTCTGCCTGCTTGTGATCTCTGTCTGTCAAATAAATAAATAAAATCTAAGCATCTGCCTTAGGCTCAGGTCATGATTCCAGGGTCTTGAGATGGAGCCCTGCTTCGTGGGGAGCCTACTTCTTCCTCTCCCTCTGCTGCTCCCCCTTCTTCTGCTTGCACACTCTCTCTGTCAAATAAATAAACAAAATCTCAAAAAAAAAAAAAAGGTGGGTTTTTAGTAGTTGGAATAGGGAGTTACTGGAGTGCTTTATGTAGGAGTGTTAGCCTACCTGGCTTATATTTTTATCTTTTTAGGATTTTATTTATTTTGAGGGGCGCCTGGGTGGCTCAGTGGGTTAAGCCTCTGCCTTCAGCTCAGGTCATGATCTCAGGGTCCTGGGATCGAGTCCCGCATCGGGCTCTCTGCTTGGTGGGGAGACTGCTTCCCCCTCTCTCCCTGCTGCCTCTCTGCCTACTTGTGATCTCTCTCTGTGTCAAATAAATAAAATATTGGGAAAAAATTTTTTTATTTATTTTGAGAGAGAGGAAGAGAACGTGAGCAGGGGAGAGGGGCAGAAGGGGAGGGAGAAGCAGACTCCTTGCTGAGCATGGAACCTGATGTGGGGCTCAATCCTAGGACCCTGGGATCAGGGCCTGAGCTAAAGGCAGGAGCTTAACCCACTAAACCACCCAGCTGCCCCTATCAGGCTTATATTTTTGGAAGGATCACTCTGGTTGCTCTTTGCAGAAGAGCAAAGACCAGAGTCTTTGGATCATGGAAAGACCAGAGTGGAAGCAGTTAGGGTGGCTGGGATTAGGTATATGTCAGTGGAACTGTACGCAAGGAAGAGCAAATTCTCATAATCCTCTTTGACTTCCCAAACAAAAGAGTCCCCCATTTAGGGTCGCCACATAAAATACAGGTGCTCTGTTAAGCTTGCATTTCAGTAGTATAAGTTTTTTTTTTTTTTTTTAACTACGTGTTCCCAAATATTGCATAGGAAATTCTGAAAACCTATTCGTTATCTGAACGCAAATAAAAGGGGGCATCCTGCCTTTTTACGTGCTACATCTGGCAACTCTACCCCCACGAGAATGTGAACTCCTTGAGGGCAGAACCCGCGTCAGTCTGGTCCCACACCTACGTGGTGGCGTAGTGCCCGCCGGGCACACAGCGGGAGCCCGCACAGGCTCACCGAAAGAATTAATGAAGGTTTAGGGAAAGAATAAAAGGAGGCACGGGAGCCCCTTGGTGCGGAGGTGCGGACGGGGGAAGTCGGAGAGAATGGGCGGCGTGGGGGCCGCGACACTGGCAGGCAACTGCGGGGAGGCGAGAAGCGGCCGACGCGCTGAGGTCACTGGCGCCCGCTGCCCTGGTGACGTCATCACGCCGGCGCTCTCCGCTTCGCCGGGGCTCTCCGTGGCGCCGGCGCCGCCTCGGCTGTTGTGGTGACGGGGGGTTTCTGCTGACCCCGGCCCTGCTCAGGCCGCCTGCGGAGCGGTCCATTTCCGGCCGTGGCCGTCCGTCCCTGTCATTTACCGAACGCCCGCAGGCCTGGCCGCTCCCCCGCGGGGAGAACTTCTCAGGGCCATGTCCAGGCCGAGCAGCGTCTCCCCGCGGCCGCCCGCTCCTGGCGGCGGCGGGGGTGGCCCAGCTCAGGGCGGCCCTGGGGTCGGGGGCCGGGCGAGGGGGCTGAAGGACATTCGTATAGACGAGGAGGTGAAGATCGCGGTCAATATCGCTCTGGAGCGCTTCCGATACGGGGACCAGAGAGGTGAGGTTCCCGACGGGGACCCCGCCGGCTGCCCCGTCTCCCCCACGCCGGGACCCACCGTGTAAAGGGGCCGCCTCAGAGTGGGGCGGGAAGGCTTGGGCCGCCCCCCGGCCCGCGGCGCACTGGAGCCGGCCTCCGCGGCGGGCCCGGGGCGCGCTTCGTAGCGCTGGGTGGGAGGCACGGGCTCCCTGCATATCCGCTGGGCTGAAGCACTTACCTGGCGTGAGTCAGAAGGTGGAAAGAGGCGCGTTGCTCCCCTGCAGGACGCGTTTCTTTCATCCAGAGAGAGGCCTTCAGGCAGGCAGCTTGGGGGCGTCGAAGCCACAGTTTTTAGGTATTGATCCCCCCCTCTTTTTTAAAAGGAGATTATGGTAGCCTTAGCTGAGGCACGTTTAAGCTACAGCAGGAGAGCAGAGGACACCAGACGAATAAATGCATTGGCAATATGTAGTGCTTGGTTGAAATCCCGAAAGCATCACGCTTAAACACCGAAAAAAATTAAACCGGTTTTGGTGGATGAAACGTCTTTCATACCCCTTAAGGCTAGAAAGCTCCTTGCCTTGGGTCATAGCGTGCAGAACCCACAGCCCACCCGCGGTGATCTGTACAACATAGTGTCCATTCCGATTTGCTGGCCTAGGTGGAGGCCCTTGACTTTGGAACCTTACAGTCCAGAACAGGCAGGGACTTGAGCAGAATTTGTTTGCCGTAAACAAAGCCTCAGCAATAGGAAAGCAACACGTCCCCTCTACGATAGTGAAATATTAATTCTAGACAGTTTTGAAAGCAAAGACAATGGGGTTTGACATTGAGCATTTATAATGCTTGAGCATCGCTCATTGCAGAAGGAAACGAACCTTTTGCGAATTAAGCAGGTCAGGACTCAACTAAGTTAAAATAGGAAAATAGGTTCATCAATTAGTCATCTTACCAAATTGAAGATTCCAGTACAAATAAGAGGAGTAATCTTTGGTGAACAGGAGAGTCCTCTATCACGTTTAGATTTAATTTTTATTAATATGGTAACTCTGGTAGACATTCAGCAGTTAATTGAATTAATCACGACTTCACGCATAAAATGACCTTTTCACAGAATGAAAATGACTTTTCACATAAAATCACATATGCTTAAAGGATTTTTTTTTTTTTTTTTTTTAAGAATGCTTTGGGGAGGGGAAGAGAGAGGGAGAGAGAGAATCTGAAGCCGACTCTATGCCCAGTGTGGAGCCCCACTTGGAGCTCAGTCTCACGGCCCTGAGATCATGACTAGAGCAGAAATCAAGAGTCGTGTGCTCAACTGACTGAGCCACCCGGGCGCCCATTTTTTTCACATTTTATATCTGTATGTTTATTGAAGCACCTTTATAGAAAATCGTGTATTCCCAAATGGTCCTTTGTGTGTGTGTGTGTATTTTTTTTTTTTCCATGTAGAAATGGAATTTCCTTCCTCTTTGACCAGCACTGAAAGAGCCTTTATTCATCGATTGAGTCAATCTCTTGGTTTGGTCTCTAAAAGTAAAGGGTAAGCTGATAGTTTTTCTTATTTAAACATAATTATTTACCAAAAAAGAGAAATGTTCCTGACTCCATTTAAGTAGTTACTACTGTTTTAGATTCACATCCTTAATTATATTGTAGATAAACTGATTCATGTCTGTACCAAACTCAGCTCTTTGCGTTTTCCGTTAGGGGGTTTAAAAAAAAAAAAAAGTAAAATTTAAAGTGTAAGAAAAATAGTTTAAAAGTTGAAGTTGCTTGCTGGAAGAAAGTGTTTTCTTTTTTCGTAGAAACTAGTCTCCTTTTTAAAAAAGAATGGATGGACTAAAGATAATAAGTACAATTATTTACAGAACTATTTCTTTTAATGTTACTATACTGTAATGGTAACTTTAGAATACATAATCATTGTTTTCTTTCCCATCAGCTTAAGAATCTGGTGATTAAAAATGACTAAATAGGGGTGCCCGGGTGGCTCAGTGGGTTAAAGCCTCTGCCTTCGGCTCGGGTCATGATCTCAGGGTCCTGGGATCGAGCCCCGTATGGGCTCTCTGCTGGGCAGAGAGCCTGCTTACCCCTTTCTCTCTCTCTGCCTCTCTGCCTACTTGTGATCTCTGTCTGTCAAATAAATAAAATTTTTAAAAAAATTGACTAAATAAAATGGTCCTATATTTGAGGACCACTGACCACAGAGAGAAAAAGTCATTTGAACTATCCAATTTGAAGGGCTCAATTTTAAAATTACATGGAACAATTTCATTTTGGGGATAAGAATGATGGGATTGCTATATATAGCAGGGTTTCTCAATATTGGCACTACTAACATTTCAAACTGGATAATTATTTTGGAGGGCTGCCTTGTGTATTGTAGCATATCTAACCTTACCCAGGAGCAACTCCACTCACCGTTTTAACAACCCAGAATGCCTCTAGACAGTGCCAGAGTGACCTCTTGTTAAGAACCAGGGTTGGGGAAGAAAGATAAAATTTCAGCTTACCAGGGTTTAGGTTAAGAAGAGAGAAAACAAAAGATTATGAGGTCAATATTTGTAACAAACAGCAGGATAAGTCCTAAGAGGAAAGTATCTGATGTAGGAATGTCTGGCTTTTGAATGCCCACAATGCTACATTAGAGGAAGATGGGCTTTAGCTTAGGTGAACGTGCATTTTGAACATCACTAAGGCCAGGGCTGGAAAACAATGGTAGATTTTGGGCATGCCCATATCATAGTCATCTGGATAAGTTAAATACTGCACTTGCAGATGAAAAGAGTACAGAGCCATAATCCTTTATCCAAAAACACTTGGAACAAGTGGATTTTGAGATTCAGATTTTAGGGTATATTTGAAATGTGTTATGTAATACCCCTCATAAGGTACAGGCATTACATTTAATCACATTATTTCTGCTGGTAACCATGGATGTTCACAGTAAGATAAATAAATACTAGAAATAGACTCATGTCCATGTAGTCAGGCTTTCCTGACAAATGTAGTTGCTGCCTTTAACCTTAGAAATAAAACTGCCAGTTACTTTGCGAGCAAGAGGTGGGTTTCTTTGGAAGTAGGGGGTTGCAGGCTGGGACAAGCAAGCTACTACAAGTCCAACAAACAAAAGAGAGGAGCATGATTTTGTGGAGAAGGAGGAAGTTGGGAGGGGTTGTCCTGAACAAAAGTTAGAGAGAAGCCAGAAGGGTGATGACAGTTTCTCATTGGCTGGGTTTCAGGGATGGTTGATTTCTTGTAGAAGAAGAAGAAGAAGCAATATAAAGCTTTCCTGTTGAGGTCCGTAGTAGAAGCTCCTTTTCTTTCCTTTTTTTTTTTCCCCCACAGAGTGGGAGGGAAAGGGGTAGAGGCAAAGGGGGAGGGAGATAGAGAATCTTAAGCAGGCTCAACACCCAGCATGGAGCTCGACACAGGGCTTGATCCCACAACCCTGAGATCATGGCCCGAGCTGAAATCAGGAGTCAGACAGATTAAATCTTAACCAGACTTAACCAACTGAGCTACCCAGGTGCCCCCAAGTTTCTTTCCTCTTGAGGCTCCTCAGCTGGGTCTGTAATAGACAATTCTTCCTGGAACTGACATGAGTAGTTGGGCTTGTCCTACCAGTCTCCCTTGCTCACATCCCCTTTCCACTAGTGTGTTTCCACTTAGTGAGGTTTCCCTTTATTAATTTTCACAATGCAGACTTAGAGAAATCTTCCAGTTTTCATTGTTGTTTGGGTTAAGAGTTGCTGCTAAAAGGTTGTCTGAAAGCATTTGTTGTAAAGGCACAGTTCTGTAGCTCCATCATTTCTGTGGTCGAATGGGTTGTGAATTCTGAACAGTTAACATGGAAATGACCTTTAGAAATTACCCTTAGAATAGCAGTCCCTTAGAATGGATGACATCTGCTTCTGTCCAGTAGCACGATTATTTAAGGGATGGTCCCAAATGGAGAAACCTGGGGCAGGGGAGAGTTCAAGATAGAAGTTATCAGGACAAAAAAAGGTGGATGAGGAAACACTGAAAGGAGAGAGGAAAAAAGATGCTGAGGGAAGCCAGCCAACCCTGCCTTCTCATCTAGACTCTAGTCACTATTCCTTGCGCTCTACAAACCCTCTAGGGAATGTCCTAGCACTTTCCCTCCCCTTTTTATCTTTGATTAAAGGTAGTACAATGTTTATCTAGTGGTCCTTGTGATTTTCAAATGCCTTTTCTTCTTTTCACGTATAGGAGGAACTTTGAATGTGGTTCTTGTATCCTTTCTTTTCACTTACATGAGAATTTGTACCTGACTTACATTTTTATGTTTTTTGTTTTGTTTTGTTTTGTTTTTCTTAGATTTTTAAAATTTATTTGACAGGGAGTTGGAGAGTGAGCACAAGTAGGCAGAGTGGCAGGCAGAGGGAGAGGGAGAAGCAGGCTCCCTGCTGAACAGGGAGCCCGATGTGGACTCAATCCCAGGACCCTGGGATCATGACCTGAGCCGAAGGCAGCCGCTTAACCACCCAGGCACCTGTTTTTATGGGTTCTTTTGTTCACCATTGAGTAGAGGATTTTTTCCCCCACTTCCTTAGTTTTTCTGCCTTTTTCCCCCCCTTTTGTACCTGGTATCATGGTTTCTTAATATGTATTCGAGAGAAAGCCTGGTGTGGCGGAAAAGGCAGGCAAGTTGGATTTGACTCCTTGTGTCTTACTGCCTCCTTCTCCAGCTTTGGTCATGGCCCTTAACTTTCAGGGCCTGTTTTCTTAAATGTAAAGTATGAAGGAGTTAAGTCTCTTTGTTTTAGTTCAGATTCTGTAGTTTATTTTGAGCATCTTACAAGGTCTGAGAATAGATTCTAGGCTTACTGTGTGAAAGTTTACACTTATTTTTTCTCATCACTTTCTCCTTTTTGCTCTCCTTTCTTTCAAAATTCAACCATGTGTGCTGGATTTTGTTTTTCCTTTCCTCCTGAAGAGTTGGATAGATTTTGCAATTGATTACTTGTTGTGGATTACTTTTTATAATTGCTCATCTTTGGGTGAAATTTCTCTTGTCGGAGTAATGTCCTCATATTGTGCTCTTTAGTGTAGCCTAAAGTTTTGTTTGAAATTGTCGGCAAGCTTCTCCATACTGAAATTTCACCTCCTTATAATTTGTTTCCGTTTTTCCCCAACTGAAATCTGAGTTTTCGTTTTAAGAGCACACTTTTCTGAGTCTCATGAACAGAACAGAATTTCTTTTCCTGTTCTTTCTAGTCTTAGTTACACAAAATGAAATTTACCAAATGAATTCTGTTAAAGACTTGTGGAAAGAGAAACTATGAAGTACGTGGAAATAGGTTTTCCAGGTACAGGTTTCTTACCCTGTGATTGCTGACATTCCTGCTTCCTAGGTATCCATGTGTTCTAGTCACCCTGACTGCAAGTCTCTACCCTGTAAGAAAGCCCCCCTGTTCAGATTCAGGTTCCTACCTCCATTGCCTCTTGCCTGGGAAGATTATGTATTGCACTTTTCTTTTCTGCCCCTACTTCAAATAGGAAAAATTGGTTAAAGGTTACTTAAGTGTCTTACTGACTTTCTGGGCATCCATTGAAAAGAAACAGCCTACGATGCCCAATAGTAAAAATAGTGACAGTTCATGTTTATTAAGTACTCTTATGCAGCAGGCCTGGTGCTGGAGGTTTTAAGTAGATTAGTTCATGCTGACCATAGTCTTAATCAGTAGATTCTATTAATAACATCCGGTATCTGTCTAATAGGTGAGGCAGTTCGGGGTTGGAGACATTAAGTAATTTTCCCAAGAGCACATAGCTAGCAAGGGGCAGAGCCAGGATTTGAACATAGTTAATGTTTCATTACTTTTTGATTGTTTATAGGGGCACAGTAATGTCCTAGGAGCTGTGAGAAGTTAAAATGGAAATATTAGGTAGATCTCGCCTTTAAGTTGTTCATAGTCCAAAGTCACAGAATGAACCAGTGTGCCACCATCATAGTGTCCATGACATGAGAGCAACTTTGTTTAGTGACAGAGTTGACGGATTGGTTTATTAATTTCCACATAATCACAAAAGAAAGTACAAATTAGTGTGATATAAACTTCAATAAATTCACAATTCTATTCTACAGTATTGGGAAGAAAATGGTTTGGAGTTAGGTTTTTGCATCTTTCTGCCTAAAAGAAGTATAAATTAAGGAAATAGGAAATGATGCATCTGTAAGGCATCGTGTGAATGTGGATTATTTTTTGAGACATTTAGCTCCTTGGTGGCTGTGAGCTTCTTACATTGTCATCTCAGATTTTGGCTCTTTAGCTTATTTTTTTTTTAAGAAAAGGATTATTAGAGAGAGTGTGCGGGTGCATGGACGAGGGGCAGAGGGAGGGGTAGAGTGTGCGTGTGCATGTGCACGTGCATGAGCAGGGGGTAAGGGGAGGGGCAGAGGGAGAGAGAGAATCTCAAGCAGACTCCATGCCCAGCACGGAGCCCCATGAGGGGCTCAATCTCATGACACTGAGATTATGACCTGAACTGGAACCAAGAGTTGGGCACTTAACCTACTGTGCCACCCAGGTTCCCCCTAGCTGATTTTTTCAACTGTTTACGGATTAGGAGAGTGGAGAATAGTAAGGCATATGGTTCTATTTGAGGTAAATGTTCAGTAACATGCTGTATAAATTGACAAGTTGATATTAAAATTGCATCAAATTTGATGAGTTAATAGTTTTTTTTTTTTAAAAAGGAAGAAGCCATGGAAATGCCAAACTTCCTGATAGCATGTATTGATTACTTTTACACTTTGAAAGTTAGATATTATGTTCTTGCCTGTAATATTAGCACATTTATGTTTAAAATTCACATGTGGAGCTTGCATTTTATTTTGAAAAAATTGTGACATTAATTTATTTAGCATTGTGCAGCTAGTTTCTAGTTAATTTTGTTTTGAAAAGGAGTCTCTTAACGGTTTTATTCAAAGAGTAGTGCCACTTTGGAATGAAAACATAATGAGATTTCAGTGTGTTAGTTTACAAAGTAGGACAAATCTCTGGTGTGTTGAATGTTTTCATCCTCACAACAAGATAAATATTTTATTGAACATTTCACTAATCTTTATCATTTACCGGTGTCACTGGTGCTGAATGTGGCAGGAATGAGAGCACTAGGAGCCACAAGTAGAATCTTCCTAAAATATAAAAACTATCGAGTTGATTATATCTTTCTACCCTACCATCTGTGTTCAAAATGAATTCAGTAAATTTTAAATGGTAATGGCCAAGTACTCACACATGCTTACTTTGAAGTTATTTTTGTACTTAAATGCTGTATTATTAGTAGGCAGCTTATGTTAGGAAAGTTTGAATCTGACCCATTTTAGTTGTGAGCTTGTGAGGAGAGTATATTCTACTCAACTTTGTAATCCCAGCTTCTAGCATAGTGCCTGTCATACAGTAGGTGCTCAATATATGATAATGATTGAATGAATGAATGAAATAAAATTAGCTAAAGGTGAAATACGGCAGAACTTTCCAGAGACAGTTTTCAAGAAAATTAAAGCCTCTTGGAGCTGATAGATACAGCAGAGATTTTTAAATTAACTTGTGTATGGTGTGAGAGGAATAAAATTTTTGATCATATAGCTAGTTAGTTGAACACAAGACTCCTGGCTCTTGGCTCTAGTGCTCATTCATTCCTGGACACTTCCTGCCTTCTGTAGTTGAAAGTTTTATGAAATAAATGGCACAGGAGGGGAGTGAATGATTGTGTCTATAATGACTGTGCTGAGTTTTTAGAAAGGTCCATGGGAGAAGAACCTACTGCAGAAATTACCTCTAGAATCCAGTAATTCTTATTTACCATAGAAATAACCAAAATTCTTAGATCAGGTTAAATTTAGTTATTTCACCTTTATCTCGTAATTTAAAGATCACTAAGAGCTTGTTAAGGAATAGATTAGATAGTTCTGAACACTTAATAATTCATTAAAGCCTTCCATAAAGAGTTTCTAGAAATTAAAAATCTTGGTAACTCAAAAGTCTCACTTAAGGCTTAGACAGCTCAAACTGTATAGGTTAATCTCCAGTTCGATACTGTTTTTGCTGTGAAAATATTGTTAAAAAATTTTAAATAATGAAAATTAGGAAAAGTGTACATGTACTTTTCATTGTATTTGTGGTTTTGTTGCTCACTTCTGTAATGTGATAGTGACAGTAACAAGTGGTAGAACGTTTTATGAAATATTTTGGGTAACTTTTAAAAATAAGTTATTTTTTTCCAGACTATGTAATAATAGCTTTCATTCATTTAATACTTACTTTGTAACAGATTTTGCCGTTTATATGCGTTATCTTATATAGTCATGAGTAATCCTTTGGGGCAGGTATTACTATTATCTTAGGGTCAGAGCTATTAAATAATTTGTTTATAGTCCCACAGCTGATAAGTAGTGGAGCTAGGATTCAAATCCACGTTGGTATGCTTTTAGAGCCTGAGTGCTTTACGAGTACTCTATTGTATTAGATTATGGACATGCATTTCTAAATCAGTCAAAACGCATTTGAGGACTTCCTGTGTGTATAACATTGTACCTGAAACTCTTGGAGCTACAGAAGTCATAGAAGACATCATCAGTCCTGGACCAATTGAAGCAACAAATACACTTACATCAAATAATTTGATAACAGTTATAAAGATGTATCAGGTAATGACTTTGTAACTGAAGGCGAGAGCCCAAAGCTTTGAAAAATTTCTTTTTCCCAAGATGCATGTGAAAATACTTACCAGTAATGTTGATTTATGCTTTTTTGGTCCAGCCACTAAGCTTGGTTCTCAACAGGTTTTCATGGGATGTGACATTACCAGCATACTATGGAAACATTCAGTGGGCTATGAACTGTACCTTTTTTATTAGTGTTTTTAGATTCTGTTGTTCAGATTGGTTTTCTCCCTCTGTATGCTTCCAACTGGTGATGTTTCATCCATCATGAAGTCTGCTAAGTCAGACTTCAACATTTGTGGGTAAGTAAGCCACTTGGGAGGTTTAAAATCTGGATTTGCTGCAGTTTGAAATTTTAACTGAATATGGTCTTGTGGCCACTTCAGCACCAAACCCCCTTCTTATAGACTTTTTTGGGATTTTCAGCATCTTCTTCCAAAGCATTTTGATTTTTTTCAATGTTTTACTTGAGACATGTTTTCTAAGTAGGCATACATCATTTGTGAACAAATTGACTCTATGTAGTAAATAAATGATTTTTATTAATATTCAGAAAGGGAGCAAATAGATACCTAACTGTGAAGAAGAAAGATGGATCAGAAACAGCTCATGCAATGATGACCTGTAATTTGACTCATAATACAAAACATGCTGTTAGGAGCCTAATTCAGAGATTTCCTGTCACCAATAAAGAGCGTACTGAACTTCTACCTAAAACAGAAAGAGGAAATGTGTTTGCAGTTGAAGCTGGTATGTATTTTCTGGGGAGCTTCCTTGTCTATCCTATTATTTGATGACTGTTCTTTTACCATTTTAAATTTATTTTTTTTTTAAAAACTAAGATGCAGTAAGATTTCTCAGTTTGAATCGTTTGTTAGAAATGAGAAAGAACTGTGGAGGTTTTGGAATGACATGCAGTGTTAAGGCACGTGATAAAGTTAGACAAGTCTTCAAGCGTCACAGTGACAGCTGTCTATTGAGCACCCGTTGTATGCTAGACAATGTCATAAACTCTTTATATAGGGCCTCATAGAACCTTCCAAGGCCAGAATTTCCTCTATTTCAGGGGTGATTAAATGGGTTCAGAGCAGTTAAGTAATTTACTCAAGGCTACTCAACTAGCCACTAAACTGCAGAGCTGGGATTTGACTCCACAGTCTGGACTTTCCTATGTTACACTGCTGAGACATGCTAATCGGTGAGCTTTTGAATTTGGGCTTTAGCTTCTGGTAAGAGGACAGAGTCTTCAGTACACTAACTTGCCAGAAGGTAGATAAATAATATTTTTAGGTTATAAAATGAAGTTCTAATTTTATTATTTGGAAAAATAACTTCTTAGAAAATTATTATTTACCTAAAGTGACAGATACGCATTATTTCCATTGTCTGTTGGAGTAGGTTTGCAGAGTGTAGAAAATACATAGTCCTAGATAGCAAGGAATTTAAGTTCTAAATACATGGCCACAAAAATGTTAAAATGTTTTGAGTTATGTGAAGAATATAAAACACATCATGCCTCTTTTTTATTCCTGTCTGCTCATTAATTAAATGTAGATGCTGACTCAAATTCTTCATAAGGAAATTTGTTAAGATTAGGACCTTATATTTATACGTATTCTATATGATCACATAGTCTTACATATTTAACTTTACACATACAGACTATTACTCTTTTCACAATGTGTTTTCATATTGTGCATAAAAGACTTGTTATGCACGTTGTTTCCCATTTTAGTTTTTTGTGTCATTATTGATAGAAGCAAGCATGAAAACTCTTTTACGATATCAGAATCCTGTTATATTTTTAGTGGTTACAGAGTGATTGATTTCTGTTCATTTGTAAACATTATGCACCAGAAATACTTTTAGAAATTGGCCTTTTGATTGATAACCGAAATTTGTAACTTGTTTTTAAAGAGTATTAAGTGTAGGAGTACAGCAGTGGTGCATTGCTCGCTAACTTTATGTAGACTGAGTAGAGAAGAAACATTCGAATGGAATTACATTGGAAATTACTTATCTTTGTTTTCTACACTTTTTAAACATTGCTGACCATAATTTTTTTTTTGTTCTTTTATTCATTTTCAAAGAAAACCGGGAAATGAGCAAAACAAGTGGGCGACTCAACAATGGCATACCTCAGATTCCAGTGAAAAGAGGGGAATCGGAATTTGATTCTTTCAGGCAGTCTCTGCCTGTGTTTGAGAAACAAGAAGAAATTGTTAAAATAATTAAAGAAAATAAAGTAGTTTTGATTGTAGGAGAAACTGGGTCTGGAAAGACTACGCAGGTTTGTTTCTGCTTTGTTTTTTATGGAAAACAATATTTTATCCCACAGGATAGTTTTATATCAAATTTGTACTGAATGTATTTTAACCAAAAAAGCCCCTTTTGGTTACTTAGTGGTTATTTTAGAAATACTGCTGGGAGTGCACTTTGAGAGTTTATAGAAAGGAAATGTTTTAAAAATAATACTTTTAAGCTAACACATTGGGGCTTCGTTTAAATAGACGAGGGGGGGTGGGCGCCTGGGTGGCTCAGTGGGTTAAGCCGCTGCCTTAGGCTCAGGTCATGATCTCAGGCTCCTGGGATCGAGTCCTGCATTGGGCTCTCTGCTCGGCAGGGAGCCTGCTTCCTCCTCTCTCTCTCTCTCTCTCTCTGCCTGCCTCTCTGCCTACTTGTGATCTTTGTCTGTTCAATAAATAAATAAAATCTTAAAAAAAAATAGACGTGGGGCATATGATTGGGCATAAAGGGATATGGACGAGGCTAGTCTTGTAACCTCCGTGAGCCAGAGCCCACATTTGTAAAATGGAGCTAATAATTGCTCCCATTTACGGTGAAGTTTAGAGATGTCTGTAATGAGCCTACCAGTGTTTTGTATGTAGCAGCTAAATTAACAGCAGTATTAACAATGATGTGTTAATATAAAGTCGACTGTAGACATTGAGACCTGCGCAGGTCCCAACCTGTTTGTGGTTTGGGGTTGCTATCCGTCTCATAAAACAAAGTAGAGGGTTTGTCTTCTGGAAAGACAAAGTCGTCTTCTCCTCTGAGAAAGTCTCCTACATCGTTGGCTTCGGCATCTCCCGTGAATAGGGAGGCAGGGATCCAGGCCTCAGGAGTCTGGGTTTTTGGCTGAGGTAGAGAGAGAAGACAGTGCTTATAACCAGAAAGTCCAGAGTCGTGTGTAATTACCTCCAGGACTCATCCCTGTTAACCGAGCCTGGGCTTTGTGACAGATGTAGAAGGAGATTCCTTAATATTAATGATACAGTGTTAAAAAAATAAAGTTGGCTCTAGAATGGAGTTAGTATGACAGGTTTGACTTGGATGTTTAGTATCAAAGTGCTTCAGTGTGCGATTTCCCTCATTGGGTGATGGATTGGAAGTAAGTATGGTATAGTGATTTGACCTTGTTTATGTTTTTTACATGTTCACATGTTAAAATAGTAAAATTACCTTGATTTTGATAGATTCAGATAGAATAGTCAATATAATTTTACATTTTTTTCTCTTCTTTTATGGACATATAAATTTGCTTTTGACAATCACTTAACATTTCCTATGGTCATATCGGTTGGCGTAATAAGCCTAGTCCATAGGTAAGGCAAGGGGGTAGAGGCAAAGTTGACTATAAAGTTTACCACTTATTCACTTGAAGGACTTAGCCATTTTTACAGAGGTGTAACTATGCCTAAAACATGAGCCTCTAAAGCTGGATAATGAAAAACACGATGAAATTTTTACCTGAGCACAATGTATAAGATTTTTCTTTAGCGTGAGTCCTTTTATGATTAATTGGAATTCCATGGAGTCATTCCAGAGAATTGGTTCAGTTGTTGATTTAGTATTAGAGTAAGTTTTGCCAGTAGGTTTTAATTGTACTCTTTCTAATTATATTGAGCAGGGATTACGAGAGCTTACTTTGGCAGCACATATACTGAAGGGAGATTATGAAAGTTTTGACAAATATAATAAATTTGTGTTTTCATTTAAATTATTTGAATATCCTTGCTAAATGATCTTTGTATATGGGCATTAGGTATGCTTATTTTCACAATTATGTGTATCATTATATTAGGTATGACGATACTTGAGAATTTAATTAGAAATGGATTATTTGATTATGGCTTTTCGAGAAGAAACTATTAATTTACTGGGTTTACACCTAAGAAATGATCACATCTTATTTGAGGAGTTCAAATAAAATTACTGATGTATCTGTTTTATGAAATATAAATGTAATAGAATTCAAAGTTCATATCATTAGCCAGTTTCATCTTGCCTTTACTAGCATTAGGAAGTTAATTGCCTTTTGCATTTTCATGTTCACTGTTCATGTTCATTATGTAAAATTCAAACATTATGGAAAATAGTACATAGAAAGTGAAAGATTTCTAATTCTCTTGCTACTTTCCATGCATTTTTGTCAGAAACTTGGAGTATGTATTTGTTTTTTTTTTTAATTTTTTGATCTTTGCGTTTCATTTTCTTTAGAGCACTGATATATATATGTACATGTATAATTATATATATAACATATTAGATATTATATATAACCACTGATATATATATTTATTTTATTTTATTTTATTTTTTAAAAAAGATTTTATTTATTTATTTGACAGAGAGAGAGATCACAAGTAGGCAGAGAGGCAGACAGATTGAGAGAGAAGGAAACAGGCTCCCCGCTGAGCAGAGAGCCCAATGCAGGACTCCATTCCAAGACCCTGAGATCATGACCTGAGCCGAAGGCAGAGGCTTAACAACTGAGCCATCCAGGCGCCATATATATATATATATGTATACATATATATATACATATATATATATATATATATATTTATAAACAAACATGAAATAATATGCCTTTTGCATCTTGCTTTTTTCACTTAAAAGATATGGGATATTTTTCAGTAGCTAGAGATATAACTCTTTTTTTTTTCTTTTTTAAGATTTTACTTATTTATTTGACAGGGAGAAACACAGCAAGAGAGGGAACACAAGCAGGGGGAGTGGGAGAGGGAGAAGCAGGCTTCCCATAGAGCAGGGAGCCAGACGTGGGGCTTGATCCTAGGACCCTGGGATCATGACCTGAGCCAGAGGCAGATGGTTAACAACTGAGCCACCCAGGTGCCCCAGAGATATAACTCATCTAAAAAAAAAACTTTATAGTATTCCCGAACATTTTACAATAACAATGATAAAAAATGACAATTTACTATGTGTTGAACTTTTGAGTTCGCTCGTTTAAATCTCTCAGTAACCTCAACACATGTAGGCTTTTTATTATCTCTACAGGTGAGGAATAAAAACTGGAACTTAAAGATATAATCTGTCCATATTCCCATAGCTAGGAAGTGGCACAATAGGGATTTTATTCTTGTATTGTACTTCTTAATATTGTATTCTAATACTTCTTTGCTAATTTATGGGAGTAGTTTCATAGGGTAAGTTCCTAGGAGTGGAAATGCTTGGTCAAGAATGTGGCAGTTAAATTTTAGTAGCTAGATTAGCTAGTTATTGTCTGATAACTCAAAAGAGAGTTGTATTATAATAAAATTGAAGATATTGAAGGTTCCCATTTCTTTGAAGCTTGGGCAGCAATGATTTACCTTTATTAATCTGATAAACAAGAAATAATGTTTTTTTTTTTTTAAAGATTTTATTTATTTATTTGTCAGAGAGAGAGAAGGAGAGAGAGCGAGCACAGGCAGACAGAATGGCAGGCAGAGGCAGAGGGAGAAGCAGGCTCCCCGCCAAGCAAGGAGCCTGATGTGGGACTCGATCCCAGGACGCTGGGATCATGACCTGAGCCGAAGGCAGCTGCTTAACCAACTGAGCCACCCAGGCGTCCCGAAATAATGTTTTAATTTGTATTTCCTTTCTTAGTTGAGTATCTTTTCATTTTTGCTTGTTCTGTGGGTTGCTTATTTATACCTCATTTTTCGTTTGGCTTAATCATTTTAGTTTATTTTTAATCATTTTGGTTTAATTTTAATCCAGATTAGAAATTTGGATTATTTTTAATCATTTTGGTTTTATTTTTAAATTTTGGTTTATTTAGTATTTTTTTTATTTTTTATTTTTTTATTTTTTAAAAAGATTTTATTTATTTATTTGACAGACAGAGATCACAAGTAGGCAGAGGCAGGCAGAGAGAGGAAGGGGAGCAGGCTCCCTGCTGAGCAGAGAGCCCGATGTGGGGCCTGATCCCACGACCCCGGGATCAAGACCTGAGCTGAAGGCAGAGGCTTTAACCCACTGAGCCACCCAGGCGCCCCTATTTAGTATTTTTTTTTAAATGAACCCCATCTTAAGGGAGGTTTGTGGTAGTTAGGACTATGGGACAGTGCCGGCAGAAGTTAGATATTCAGTATATCTGAATTCTTTTTTTAAGATTTTATTTATTTACTTGAGAGAGAAAGAGAGAGTGAGAGAGAGCATGAAAGGGGAGAAGGTCAGAGGGAGAAGCAGACTCCCCATGGAGCTGGGAGCCCGATGTGGGACTCAATCCCAGGACTCTGGGATCATGACCTGAGCTGAAGGCAGTCGCTTAACCTACTGAGCCACCCAGGTGCCCTATTTTTGGTTTATTTTTAATTGTTTAATATATATTTTATATGTTTTGGGTACATGTCTTTATATATTATGGGTACATGTCTGTTGCCTGTTGAGAGATCCTCAAAATGATTTTGTCAGTTTTTGTTTGTGTTTTTAGCTTTGCTTGTGGTATTCTTTGTATTAGTTTCACATTTTTATTTAGTCCAACCTGTCAGTCATTTTTTAGGGCTTTGAGCCATGCTAAGAAAGGCATTTACTACCTCAGGATTAAAAAAAAAACACTTCCCTATAAATATTTTATTCTAATATTTTTGTACTAAAGTTTTAAAAAGTCCATCTGGAACTTATAATATCGTATCAGGTAGGAATCTCACTGTTTTCCTCATGTTATTATTTAGTTGTTCCAATGTAATTTTTATTTAATTATTCTTTCCCCTTTTAGTTAGGGTACCACTTTTGATCAAATACTAAGTTTCTATAGTACCTGGGTCTGTTTCTGGAATTTTTTGTGTTTTTTTTTTTTTTTTTTAAGATTTTATTTATTTTTTTGACAGCGATCACAAATAGGCAGAGACACAGGCAGAGAGAGAGGGGGAAGCAGGCTTCCCACTGAGCAGAGAGCCCGATGCGGGGCTTGATCCCAGGATCCTGGGATCATGACCTGAGCCAGAGGCAGAGGCCTTAACCCACTGAGCCACCCAGTCCCCTGGAATTTTTTGTTTTATCTTTAATTATCTATTTTTGTGCCAAGATCCTCTTTTTACTTTTTGTAGTTTTATAATGTGTAGCATAGTATTCCTCTTTACTATCTTCTCTTTTTAAACATTTCTTAATTTGGGTTCCTTTACATTTCTGGATAAACTAGTCAAGTTAAAAAAGATCCTAGAGGCCAAGACATGCATAAAATGAAGTTCTCTCTCACTCACTGTTAAAGAGATGAAATCAAAAAGAACAATTAAAATTTTCAACTATCTTGGGGCGCCTGGGTGGCTCAGCGGGTTAAGCCTCTGCCTTCGGCTCAGGTCACGATCTCAGGGTTCTGTAATCAAGCCCCACATCGGGCTCTCTGCTCAATAGGGAGCCTGCTTCCCCTCTCTTTCTGCCTGCCTCTCTGCCTACTTGTGATCTCTCTCTGTCAAATAAATAACTAAAATCTTTAAAAAAAATTTTTTTTTCAACTATCAGATTGGCAGAAATTAAAAGGTTGATGATATTCAATATTTGAGTAGGTGTTGGGGAAACAGCATCTTCTGTTTTATGGGTCTAAGTATAAATTGTTTTGGAAGGGCACTTTGGTGATGTTTCTGTCCAAATTAAATTTATATACTCTTTCACTTGACACACATATATATAACGTATATGCAAACGTTTGTGAAAATAGGTATACACCGCAGCACTTTTTAAAATAACAAGCATCAGTAATAGCCTAAAAAACTGGAGATAATTTAACATGATACTTGTTAAATTACAGCACATCCGTAGGATGGAATATGCAGCTATTAGAGTGGAGTGGGTAGATCTGCATGTTAAGGGAAATCTGCAAATTATAAACATTAAATACAGTAATCACTTTATGTGAATAAAAACCTGTTTATATACAGAAATACTTTAAATTGTGTGAATACTTTCCCGCCAAAAACATTCATAAGAAATAGTAGTTACTTTTTTGGAGACTACTGATAGTGGTAGGGTGGGAAAGACTTAACTTTTTAAGTCTTTCTGACCTGTTTGAATTGAGTGTAGAAAGGTTCCTACAATCCCAGTATTAGGCCATTTTGGTTTTCTTTAGGCTTTTCACTATTTAAAAAATTCCAATGGAGGGGCACCTGGGTGGCTCAGTGGGTTAAGCCTCTGCCTTCGGCTCAGGTCATGGTCTCAGGGTCCTGGGATCGAGCCCCGCATCGGGCTCTCTGCTCGGCAGGGAGCCTGCTTCCCTCTCTCTCTGCCTGCCTCTCTGCCTACTTGTGATCTCTCTCTCTCTCTCTCTAAAAAAAAAAAAAAAAAAAAAATTCCAACGGAATTTGGATTGTTGTTTCATTCATTTCATAGATAATTTGGAGAGAATTGACATTTTTGCAATTACTGATTATTTCCACTCAAGATTGTGTCATATTTCTTTATTCAGTTCATGTCTTTTAGTTGTAATTTATTGTCTTCTTTGTGCAAGAGTTAACTGTTTTTATATGAATTTTTAAAATTTTATTTTAGAGTGAGAGGGTGGGGCAGGGGCAGAGGGAAAGAGAGAGAATCTTAAGCAGACTCTACCCCTAGGGCACAGCCCGACAAGAGTGCTGGATTTTATTTTATTTTATTTTATTTTTTTTTTTATTTTTTTTTTTTAAAGATTTTATTTATTTATTTGTCAGAAAGAGAGAGAGAGAAAGCACACAAGCAGGCAGAGAGGCAGGCAGAGGCAGAGAGAGAGGCAGGCTCCCTGCTGAGCAAGGAGCCCGATACGGGACTCGATCCCAGGACCCTAGGATCATGACCTGAGCTGAAGGCAGCGGCTTAACCCACTGAGCTACCCAGGCGTCCCTAGAGTGCTGGATTTTATACCGCAGATCATGACCTGAGCCGAAATCAAAGTCAAAAGTTGAACGCTTAACCGAGCCACCGAGGTGCTCTGTATATAAATTTGTTTTTAATATTTTAGTTTCTCTTGTAAATAAGATCTTTTAAAACTATATTTTCTAGTTGATTGTTAGAAGTTATATCAAAGTTGTTGATTTTATGATTATTTTATGTTAGGACATGTTACAGAACTTCTTTTTTAGTTCCAGTAGTTTTTCCACTGGACTTTGTGGGTGTTCAGTCATGTTATCTTATAGACTTTAAAACTTTCGTTTCAGATTCCTCAGTTCCTTTTAGATGATTGCTTTAAAAATGGTATCCCCTGCCGTATATTTTGTACCCAGCCAAGACGGTTAGCCGCAATTGCTGTGGCCGAAAGAGTTGCTGCAGAGAGAAGAGAAAGGATTGGTCAAACAATTGGATATCAGATCCGATTAGAAAGCAGGTAATTCTGGTTCTCCGATAGCCTATCTTTGATCGGTCTTCAAAAAGACTAATGTTTATGTTTCACTAAATACAGGGGATATGTTGGTTAAAAAATTAGATCATTTTGCTTCAAGAAAGTCTTTGATAAGATATTGAGGTCATGACTGAACTTAGTAAGGTTTTGAATACATAGGTTAAAAAAGAGTTGGGCCATAGTTACAAATCCTGTTTCATAGTTTTATGATCAAATACTAGTTAAATTCACCTCTTTGAACCTCAGTTTTCTCATCTATAAAATGGGTCCAGTAAAAGCAGCTAGAGCCCAGGTTTGATGTGAAATTTATAGTAAACAATAAATGATAGTAACGGAATTAATTATTAGAAGTGGTACTAGTAGTACCTTCTTGATCAGTGTACTGTTTCTTTGCTCTCTGTAGTTTGGATGTAGTAATTCAAAAAGCTGCTCATTTATGATGTACTTTTTTCCTCTGAGCAAAAAGTGTTAAAGGTTTTTTAAAAAAATCTATTTATGGTTCCTTAACAAAATAATTAATTAAAGGCTGTTAATAAAAATTTTGTAAGATAATCAGGTATGAAAGACATATTTCACATAACTTGGGTCATAAAGCACGCATACCAGATCGCCATTATATTAGTAGCCTTAAGTAACCCTTATTAAAGTACATATGAGACTGACATTTAATGTGATTATGTTTTCATTACATGTAAGAGTTGTAATTGCACGCTTTATTTTTATTTTTTTAAAAAGGGTTTCTCCAAAGACACTTCTGACATTTTGCACTAATGGGGTATTGCTTCGTACATTGATGGCAGGAGATAGTACATTGTCAACTGTGACACATGTTATTGTGGTAAGAATATTGCCAGGTTTGCCGCGTACAACTCAGATTGCTTAGAACGTTGAATATGTAATGACATTTTTAGGATAGAATATGCATGAAAACCAATTATTTTAAACAGCTGTTATAATCAGGTTGCTTTCTATTGCCTGTAATTGTTAGACATAAATACTTGTATCAAGTAGAGATATTCTTACTATCAGTAAGACTTTAGGTTTTATGTAAGTAAGGTTTTATGAGGGCAAATAAAGTAAGTAGGAAAGTTTTTCCAAAGTGCTTTTTGTATGAGAAAATGATACATGTGCTTAGCATTTCCCAGAATGGTGAAGGTTTCCTTTTTCCTGTGTGCTTAGTCATCTGATTCCTCCTTTAGCTAGCGTGTATTTCCTAGTCTTGGAGTGCACTTTTTTTTCAAAAAAGTTTTTATTAATTTATTGGACAGAGAGTGAGAGAGGGAGTACAAGCAGGGGGAGTGGGAGAGGGAGAAGAAGGCTCCTTGCCAAGCAGGGAGCCCGATGCGGGGCCTTGGGGTACACTTTGGAGTCATTTAACTTCATAATTAAGCTGCTAAATTAAGTAGCTACTGATGAAGTGGATGAATTACCACCTTACTAAAAAATTCTAAAAAAAAAAAAAAATTCTAAGTTTTTATCCAGTTTGTGTCAGAAAAACATTAGATTAAGTTGTATAAGTTTGCAGTAAGCAGCTTTTGGAAACTTACTAGTTGTGTGCATTCAAACCAAAGGGTGCACCTATGCCCCAATGCTAATGGAAGCTTATTTATTTATTTATTTACTTATCTAAAAGATTTTATTTATTTATTTATTTGTCAGAGAGAGAGAGAGAGAGAGAGAGCGAGAGCGCACAAGCAGGCAGAGTGGCAGGCTGAGGTGGAGAGAGAAGCAGGTTTCCTGCTGAGCAAGGAGCCTGATGTGGGACTTGATCCCAGGACCCTGGGATCATGACTGAGCAAGCGGCTTAACTGACTGAGCCACCCAGGCGTGCCTGGAAGCATATTTAAATACATTTTCTATGTATTAAAAATACATTAGGCTCCAGTACTTCAGAATTTGTTGTAGTTTGTCCTTTATATCCTCTAGGAGGTGGTGCTTTGTTACCCATGGTGGTTGTTGGTGTCTTATTATTTCTGCATTATCCATAATACAAAATTTTCATGAGTACTGATTGGACTTATTCACATTAAATTTGAATTATTATAAAACCTAGTGGCTCTGTACTTTTAAAGACTTCGTCATCCATAATGTTTTAACTATTCCATGGTTTTATTTTTGTTTATTGCAGGATGAAGTACACGAAAGAGATCGATTTAGTGATTTTTTACTTACAAAGTTAAGAGATCTGTTGCAAAAGCACCCAACTTTGAAACTTATTCTTTCTAGTGCCGCCTTGGATGTAAATCTTTTTATAAGATATTTTGGAAGTTGTCCAGTGATACATAGTAAGTTAAATGATCAGATTTCTTCTAGGATTTTTATAAAAGTACACTTTTTTGGCCTGATTATATTTATTGTAATAGGAGCTGGGGAATGATCTGAGGTAGGAGCATCCATTTCTGTTTTCTGTGAAGTATGCCTCAAAATCTCTCTAGATTTTTGTCTTCTCCTTTTCCATCCACACTCTGTCGGACTGTTGTGAGGGCAGTTCTCTAGTCTTAAAAGGACATGTGCTTTATTTTGGTCCTTTATCCTCCTTTAATTCTGTCCTCCCGTTTCCCCTTTGTTGCTAGACTCCTTGAAAGAGTAGTCTGTGTTCCCATGTTTACTTCCTGTGTACTTCAACATAGACTGCCTTTTCACTTTTGTCCTGTCCTTTAATCCAAACTGGTTTTGACACCAATCTTTAAAAAAAAAAATTATTAAATTCCTCCTTAAAAATTGAATAAGTTATATGTGTTTACTTCAGTGATAAAGTACAAATATATATAGGAGAGAGGTTCAAAATTGCCCCATCCTCTTTCCAGTTTATGGCCTACTTTGCTGATATTACTTGAGGTTAAAGCCTCGTGTATGTCCTTTCTTATGCTCCCCATGCTCATAACATATGCAGACACATCCATGTACATGTGTCTAAACTGGTTTTAGAGAAATGAGCACATGCCTTCTACATTATTTTGCAATTTGCTTTATTCATATGACGTTACATCCTGAAAAACCCTCCAGTGTCATAGCTGCAGATGTAGTTCATTATTTAAAGCAGCTGCTTTAATATTTCACAATACAAATGTACCATGATTTATTTAACCATTTATCTTTGGACACAGATTGGTCCTAACTCTCCTCTCCCCCCGACCATAAATAGTGTTGTAATAAACATCCTTGTGTGTATATCCTTATATATTGGTGCTCTTAATCCTAGGGAGAGATTCCTGAAAGTAACATTGTTGGGTAAAAAGAGTGTATCTGTTTTTAATTTTCACAGAATTTGCCACTGTACTTTTTCAGAAGAGCTGAAATGATTTATATGTATTTCTGTAGTGCATGGGGCTGTTCATTTGTATTCTTACAGGTGTTGTTTGATACTGATTTAATTGCCAAGCCTACTATTTCAGTTTTACACAAAGATCTTGAGTTTTGTGTATTTCTCATGGTTAGCTTCCCCTTTTTTGTGTGTGAAATGCTCTCATCCCAGAATTTACTTGACAGTACTGCCTCCTAAGTCTTATATTCTGCATTAGGGTCCATACTTTCATGGTCTCCTTTGTGTGCTTGTATGTTGGTATTTTATTGGCATTCTTCCCTTGACCCATTTTTTTTCTCTTCCTTACTCACCTTCCCTTCTTTTCTTTCTTTTGTTTTTCCTCTTTTTTCCTGCTCTGTACTCCTAGGTACTGGAGACACACCAGTGGTTTCCCTGGAAGCTCTCATTCATGCCCTTGGCTTCTACTTTCTTTGTTAAACTCATGACTCCTAAATCCTCATTTCCAATTGAAGCTGTTCTCCAGAGCTTTGGGTTTAGATGTCTTATAAGCAGACCATTTTTTAATAAGTCCCAAGCTAAATATTTAATCTGTTCTACAAAATCTACTTCTCATGTGTTGCCCGTTTTAGTAAATCATACCATCAACCTAGTCACCTAAGTCACAAACCTGTCTTTCTTCTCATAATATTCTTAGATGATGAGACACATAAAATGTGTGTGTCTGCTAACTGAAAGCTCATTTTGGCGTCTCACGTTTGACACAATCTGAAACCAAACTCCCAACTCTGACCAGCCAACCTGTTGCTTTCAGCTTTTCTTGTTACCTCAGAGAATGACCTTGTCATCTACCCAGTTTTGTGAGCCAGACATTGAAGAAACATGGTTGACGCTTCGTATTGTTCCCTCACATCCAATTTAGTGCTGAGTTTGTGGATTTTACTTCCTGACTATCTCTAGAGTCTGTCTCATGTTCATTTTTATCATCACCAGTTTCATTCAAATGTTGTTCTCTTTCATGTGAATTATCGGAATGATAACCCAGTCTGTTCCATCCCTTCTGCTCTCTTTTAAATCTTTGCTCTCCATTGCAGTTAGAGTGGTCTTTTCCGACATGGAATTCCGAGAATGTTGAACACTTTCTTGATCTGAAGACTTTGGATAACTTTTACCTCAGGATGAAGACCTAAATCCTTAATAAAACTTAGCTGTTTGGGGCACCTGGGTGGCTCAGTGGGTTAAACCTCTGCCTTCAGCTCAGGTCATGGTCTCAGGGTCCTGGGATCGAGCCCCACATCGGGCTCTCTGCTCGGCGGGGAGCCTTCTTCCCCCCCTCTCTCTGCCTGCCTCTCTGCTTACTTGTGATCGATCTCTGTCAAATAAATAAATAAAATACTTAAAAAAAAAACAACTTACCTGTTCCTCCTGCCTCATCTAAAATTTCAGTCCCTTCTTTACTCCCTGTCTCCCACCATGTTCCAACTAGCTTGGCTGTTTAGTTTCTTTCTCAACATAGGATGTTTGCGTGTGCTTTTGTTTTCCTCATTGTACACCTTTTCCTCTCCTGTTAGTTCAGTATTTTGTTTACCCTTTCTTTTGGTCCTCATCTTCTCTAAGAGAATGATTTTCTTAACTCCTTCAGGCCCCCCTTTATGTCATGGTATCTTGTCCTTCTCTCTGAGAGGACTTATTACAACTCTGTTTTTACATTTATATTCTGGATTTTTGGATTGATGTTTGTCTCCTTTGCTAGCATGTAAGCTTTAGGAGATTTGGAGGCAGCTGTCCTTCTTACGATTTGTATTCCTGGTGCCTAGCATGATGGCAGACACATACGCCCTGGAAGAAATGAACGAATGAACAGTTCTGGAACATAAAAATCAGAATTAGGTTTAAAGGACAATATCATGAAGATCACTTGCCCTGTGGAATTGCTTTTGGATTTTATACTCAGGTTCATTAACTCAGGATTTTCATGTTTTTGTGTGCATTATCTCTAAGATGCAAATTGACTAAAGTATTCCTGTCGTTTAGTACAGGGAAGACCATTTGAAGTGAAAGAAATGTTTCTGGAAGACATCTTAAGAACTACTGGATACACAAACAAAGAGATGTTAAAGTACAAAAAGGAAAAACAACGAGGTAAGCTTTTTATCAAACAAATACTAAAGTACTATTGATACAGTTTTTAGAGTCTTAGACTGTGGAGGTGCAAGGACACTTGAAAGTGTTTTTCCTTTGTATATAATCGTATAATAGTATATTAGAATTCTTTCGCAAGTGTACTTACTACATTGTGGTTTATGCCCATAAATTGTAATCTGTGGAGAGGAATTAACAGTGGATGCCAGGGTTGAGGAGGAGGGTGTCTGTATTCAGAGATGCAACTGGTGTTGTAAGGAGGCAGAAGGGTAGGTGCTGCCCCATCTGTGATGGGCCACGGGAGGTTAAGAGTGCAGTATGCCATAGCAGAGCTCATGGGATGGGAATGTAGTGGGCGGGAAGGATGGAAAAGGGTAGCATGTGAGTAATGACAGTCTCATCTTTCATACAAATGTCAAGTCTTCAAATCTTGATTTTTTTTTTTTTTTTTTTCTGAGAGAGTGATCCTTAGTGAGGGGGCGGAGGCTGTGGAGGGGCAGAGGAAGAGGGAGAGAGAGAATCCCAAGCAGGCTCCACGCCCAGCTTGATCTCACAACCCTGAGATCATGACCTGAGTGGACATTGAGAGTCAGATGCTTAACCAGCTGAGCTACCCAGGCGCCCCTCGATTTTGTTATGAGTTGCATCTGAACTTAGAATTTAGCATTATTTGTCCATTAATACATCTCTTCCCATGACTTAACAGTATCTCTCAGCTTTTGAGTTAGGGTGAGATTCCTCTTTTGCTGACTTGTAACTACATTAATCATGATAGAAGATTTGGCTTCAAGCTTCGATTCCTTTGTTTAGTCTGTATGACCTTGGCCAGATATCTTAAGTTCTTTGGATTCTCCACCTGAAAAAAAGCAGTTAGCAGTGCCTGTTTCACAGAGCAGTGCTGAAGTAGTAATATGCAGATCGTGAAACTAGTAGTTCTCTAAATTTTTGAAGGTGAAGACAGTGTATAACTTTTATCTCAAGCAACTGGCATGGTGTAGAAGTTCAGTAAACTGGTTTTCGCAAACTGCTGTATGAATGTTAGTTGCTAATTTAAGCAGTATTTAGTGTATGGCTAAATACCGTTATTTGAATTTGGACTCACTTAGGAGTAAACTTCTCACTAATAATGTGAACTAGATGTTTTGAAGCAGTTTCATGTGTCCTTAAGGATCAGCGTAACAAATTTTACTAAATGTTTCTTGTTAATGTATTTTGAAAAAGTAACTTCAAAATTAGGCCAACGTTTAAGTATTTTTCAAATTCACTTAATTTTTTTAAACAAAGGCATATATTCCCCCAATTGAAGCTTTTATATGCTTACTCTTTCTTTTGTTATTAATTTAGAAGAGAAACAGCAAACCACCCTTACAGAATGGTATTCGGCTCAAGAGAATACTTTCAAGCCTGAGTCTCAGAGGCAGAGAACTGTTCCCAGTGTGACTGAAGAGTATGATTTATTGGATGACGGTGGTGATGCTGTCTTCAGCCAGTTGGTAAGACCTCGTTGGTTTCACATTGATACTTTGAGTGAAAATGATACAGTTTAAATTAACATTTTATGAGATTGTAATTGTTACTGGAT
Organism: Enhydra lutris kenyoni; assembly: GCF_002288905.1. Taxonomy (NCBI): domain Eukaryota; kingdom Metazoa; phylum Chordata; class Mammalia; order Carnivora; family Mustelidae; genus Enhydra; species Enhydra lutris. Next base: position 6,906,292 of record NW_019154148.1, on the reverse strand, counting down.
TACTACTGTGTGATTCTCTTAGTTTATCTTAGGCTACAACATATTTTTCAGAACAATTTTTTTTTTTAAAGATTTTATTTATTTGAGAGGGACAGAATGAGAGAGAGAGAGAGAGAGAGAGAGCATGAGAGGGGGAAGGTCAGAGGGAGAAGCAGGTTCCCCGCTGAGCAGGGAGCCCAATACAGGACTCGTTCCCATGACTCCAGGATCATGACCTGAGTTGAAGGCAGTCGCTCAATCAACTGAGCCACCCAGGTGCCCTCAGAACAACTTTCTAATGTACTTTTTTGGGGCAGTTAATGCAGCATCTTTTATTGTTTTATTCTCAGTTTAAATTATTTCAATAAAATACATTTTTTGAGGAAAATAGTTATAGATATTATGCATATACATTATCATTGTCTGATATTTTGTCATCTCAAAAGTTTAAGAACCTGTGAGCTAAACAATGGCTGATAAGCTCAGTTAAGAGAAAATTGAGGAAGGACTGTTGATACTAGAGCATATAATCCACCAACCCACTGTGTGACTTTGTAAAATCAGTTACACACTACAGACCTCAGTCTCTTCTCTGCTCCTTTTCTTTTTTCTGTTTGGCTACAGAATCTTTTACACATGAACTATTTCATGGAAGCCGTGTGTACTCACCCTCAGTGTCCACCCCCATTGGTCGGTGGGGCCTCTGCTACCTTGGGTTTCATGGAATCTGTTTGAAAACTGGAACTAGCTGGTTTCCTAGGCACCTTCGGGTCTTGCATTTTGGCTTAGAAGTCTTTAAAAGGCATTGGTGATGAGTGTGATGCAAACTATTGCTGGGCCCGTGGACTTTTTAGAGAATGTTTAACAGTTTTGAGCATGCGAAGGTACACATGCAGGCCCCTAAACAGATATGTTTTAAGTTCTAATGCGTCCAAATGAACTCTACATGTTCCTAAAAACCCTTGTGCAGAATGTTTAAAAGTTGTTATGTAGTATGGGGAACATCCTTCTGGCTCAGTGAATGGCATTTTGACCAATAAATTCGTGTTTCTTAAGCCTGGCTGTGCCTGATCATCACCTCAGGAACTTATAAAGCCCTGTAGAATGTGGCCTGCATCAGCAGAGGTTCTAACGAACTGGCCGTGGGGTGGGACCTGGCATCAGTGTTGAAAAACACAAGGGGTGGTCCCTCTGGTTTGCAGCTGGGAGGGAGAACCACTGGGGTGGGTATGTTTCACAGCGTTCTGCCAGAAGCACATTTAGATAATATTTTGACTGAATCATACTCCTTTGTTTACAAACCCATTCTTAGATAAAAGATAAATGTTAGAACAAAATACCGTGTTATAAGTGGAATGTTTGTGTTGAGATGAGAAACTTTTATGGTAAAGGTGACGTTGTAACATATGTTTAGTAGTTCTTGTGGCCATTGTGGTCATCTCACATACTTTGCACATAAAGGTTAAACTGTTAGGTAATTTATAATCTTTGCTTTTTTTTTTTTTTTAAAGACAGAAAAAGATGTGAATTGCCTTGAACCATGGTTAATAAAGGAAATGGATGCTTGTCTCTCTGACATATGGCTGCATAAAGATGTTGATGCCTTCGCTCAGGTCTTTCACCTTATTTTAACTGAAAATGTTAGTGGTACGTGTAATTTCTTAAAACATATTTTTATTACTTTTATGGTTATTTATAGTGGAAGTGTAATTTAATTCAAAGTGTATGTACTACATTTTTTTGTTCATAACCAATAATTTGTTCTTTTGGAGTACTTATTCATGTGAACAAATCAGGATCTTATTAGCATAGTAGAATAAATAAATATTTGTTGTGTTAAATCAGGGATTCTTTTTTTTTAAAGTAAGTTCTATACCCAATGTGGGGCTTGAACTCATGACCCTGAGATCAAGAGTCCCATGCTCTACCAGCTGAGTCAGTCATGTGCCCCTAAATCTTGGGATTCTTAATCCAGTTGTCTCCAGAAGGGTTATATGGGGTCTGTGAATATATGAGTTATGTGCAGAAGTCTTTTTATGTATATGTATTTTGCATATAAATATACTCCCCTTCCCTCCCACAGGAATATCTTGGATTTTTAAAGTAATTTGCAATTTCAAAAAAGGAAGGAAAAGAAAGGTTAATAACTTTGCTTTGGATTTTGTATTTAGTGAATGGAGAATTTCAACCTACCTTTAATTATATAGCCCTCAAGTACAAATTCATATGCATATGCTTTATGTCATATGATGTGTTTTCACTAATGACCTATCCTGATTTTATTAGTTGATTATGGTGGATATTGGTAATAACCAGAGGTCAGTTTCAGGGCCCTGAAGGCTTCTAGGCAAAAGACAGAATAAAAGACCATAGAAGGTCAGTACTGAAAAGGATTTAGATGTCCCCTCACTTAAACTTCTCAGCATTATTTTTATTAAAATTATTATTGATCACACCTTTCTTGAAATATTTTCTTCAGGGGCACCTGGGTGGCTCAGTGGGTTAAGCCTCTGCCTTCAGCTCAGGTCATGATCTCAGGGTCCTGGGATTGAGCCCCGCATCGGGCTCTCTGCTTAGCAGTGAGCCTGCTTCCTCCTCTCTCTGCCTGCCTCTCTGCCTACTTGTGATCTCTCTCTCTCTCTGTCAAATAAATAAATAAAATCTTAAAAAAAAAAAAAAAGAAAGAAACATTTTCTTCAGTTAACCTCTAATATTCCATGCTTGGTTTATTTTCTCCTTTCTTGTCTCCCTCGCTGGAACTTCTTGGTTTCTTTGGCAGAATTTCCCCCTTTTTCCTAACTTCTAAATATGAAATGGCCCAGACCTCAATCCTTTGGTGTTGCTTTTATTTATACTTACATCTTATGTGGATCTCATCTAGTTGTTGTTTTTAAATATTTATTCAAGATGACTCCTAATTTTACTGTTCCAGTCCTGACCTCCCCCTGACCTGATCACTTGACATCTCCCCTTGGGGGTCTGTTAGGTGAATAAAACTAGATATGCCCCAAACAACTTTTGGTTCCCTTCTCACTTCGCTCCTGACCTGCCTTTTCCTTAGTGTTTCTTAAGTGATCATAATCGGTTGTAGACTTCTTTAAAAAATTCATGTGCCTGGCCATCCCAGACTTTTTGAAACTGAATTTTCACCTGGTTGCTGAGGCAACAAAACATGAAATAAGTCATTAAAAAAAAACGGATTTTACTTATTTAATTTGAGAGAGAGAGCTCATGTGCTGGGCATGGCTGGGAAGGGGCAAAGGGAGAGGGAAAGAAAAACAGACTCCGCACTGAACCGGGAGCCTTATGTGGGGCTCCATCTTCACGACCCTGGCATCATGACCTGAGCTGAAGGCAGACGCTTAACCAACTGAGCCATTCAGGTGCCCCATAAAGCTGTTCTTGACTTTGTTTTCATACTCCACATATCCATTTGCAAGACCTAATGGTTTTACCTTCTAATTGAATCCTGAATCTGACCCCATTTCACTCCTCCTCCTGCTGCCATTCTAGTCCAAGCCAACATTTCCCTCCAAGGATGATTACTGAAGCCTGTGAACTGCTTTTATTCTTAAGTCATTCTGGTCTGTTCTCCAGAGAACAGTGAGAGTTACCCTTTCAAAAAAACTGGCATCATGCTACTTCCCTTCTTTCCACTCTCCCGTGGCTTTCAGTTACACTTTGAGTAAAAATCAGATCTTTTTCCCTGATTGGGTTTCTCTAACTGCCTTTTGGACCTCATTTTCTACGACTGTGGACCTTTTGCCACTACTACCTCCTTGCTCTTCTTCACGTGTCAGCACATTCCGACCTGGGGGCCTTTGCTTTGGTTGTTTCTTGTGTGTGGAGTGCCATCCCCACAGATGATCATGCGGCCCAACGTCTACTTCATGTAGGTCTCTGCTTGGGTCTTGCCTTCTCAGCAAGGCCTCTTTGGGGTCATTTTACTGAAATTGGGCCCTTTCTCTCACTCTTCCTCCGTTCCCCGCTGTATTATTCACTATTGTACTTTCATTGCCTGACAGTGTATATTTTTAATTTTTCTTACTCTCTTACTCTCTCTTACTCTGTCTCATCCACTGGAATGTAAACGACACGAGGTGGAAACCTCGTTTGTTTTACTCATCTCTTATCCCCAAAGGTTTTTTAGCAAGTGCCCAATAAATATTTGTTGAAAAATGATACAACTTCTAAGGATCCTACCAAATGATTCATCTATTTGAATATGTGATAGGAATATGTGATAGGAAGCTCACTACCTTCCTTTGGGACACTTTTTTCAAATTTGGTATCTTTTAACCGCTAATTTTTTTATATGTTTTGAAGAGTGAAGTGAAATCTACCTATATAGCTTCTACCCTCTTCTGCCTTTGGGGTGATATTGAGGAGATTTAGTATCTGTTTATGCCTGACAGACCTTCAGGTATGAAGATAGTTATTCTTCCTGCTTTCTCATTTTCTGGGCTGACCAGACCTGACTTCGTCTGTTTGTCTTTAACGTGAGATGCAGTTTAGTCTTCTCCTGCCGTTGTCTGCCTTCTCTGGTTATGTGGAGTTTGTCCCTTTTAAAAAGCATGCTGTCCTTTCCTGAGTGTTAATCTTAATGACTACCTTCAGGTTGAGTAGGTCCATCAGCCTAAAAACCTCTACTTTTTACCTACAGTAATTCAGCCTATGGTCAGTATAGCTCTTTGCCATCCACATTGTCTTACTGATTCATACCACCTTTGAAACTTGTAGTTCTTTTTTTTTTGTTTAACAACTGATTTTAATAAATGAATCCCTCCCATCATTTACTTGTTCTGATTTTTTTTTTTTTTTTAAGTTTAAGACTTTCTGTTTGTTCTTTTTAAATCTCATAATTAGACTTGGCCCATTGCTTTTGTTTCACAACTCCCCCCCACCCCGAGTCTAATTGTTACCTAATATATTAATAAACTTTCTCAGTTTATGAACTCAAGAGGCCTGGGTCACTGACCAAGTGCTGTGTATGCTTTAGGTCAACATTTGGGTGTGGTTGTTCAAGTGGTTATAATTCCATTCATCTACTAATCTAGCAAACCTCTTAAGAAGGAAAGGAAGATCTTTTGGCCTTTCTTGTTTTTGTTTTTTTTTTTTTTCAAGATTTTTGTTCATTTATTTGACAGAGAGAGAGTGAGAGCACATAAAGGCAGAACAGCAGGCAGAGGGAGAAGCAGACTCCCCACTAAGCAGGGAGCCTGATGCAGGATTTGATCCCAGGAGCCTGGGATCATGATCATGACCCTGTGCCGAAGGCAGTTGCCTAACCGACTGAGCCACCCAGGCGCCCCATGGTCTTTCTTATTCTTTGTAAATTTATTTTGGTTTCTATTGCTCTATTTTTTTCTAGCTTATTGGTTATTAAATAATCTATCTGTATTTTGAAATTTTTTGTATTTGGAAATGTTGATATTTGTTCATCTCCAGTTTTCTGGCAGTCTTTTTTTTCTCCCACAGAAAAAAGCTTAGCCATCTTAATTGAAAGTTAAGAAAATTTGAGCTCTGAGGCATGTTGCTTTAAAATATTTATATACTTATGAAGCATTAATGTATTATTCTTGACCTTTTTTTTTTTTTTTGAAAGAGAATGAGAGAGAGAGAGAGCATGAGAAGGGGGAGGGAGAGAGGGAGAAACAGACTCCCCACCGAGCAGGGAGGGAGTCCGATATGGGACTCCATCCCAGGACTCCAGGATTATGACCTGAGCAGAAGGCAGTTTCCCAACCAACTGAGTCACCCAGGAACCCTATTCTTGACCTTCTTCCTAGATATTTCTCTAGTGTATACTAGGCTGTTACTTTGATGTCATCATCCTATGGATCCAGGTTCCTCATCTCTTTTTTCTCTTTTAAAGATTTTGTTTTTAAGTAATTTTTTTAAAAGATTTTATTTATTTATTTGACAGAGATCACAAGTAGGCAGAGAGGCAGGCAGAGAGATAGAGGAGGAAGCAGGCTCCCTACTGAGCAGAGAGCCTGATGCAGGGCTCGATCCCAGGACCCTGAGCTCGTGACCTGAGCTGAAAGCAGAGGCTTTAACCCACTGAGCCACCCAGGCGCCCCTGTTTTTAAGTAGTTTCTATACCCAGCATGGGGCTCGAACTTACAACCCCGAGATCAGAGTCACATGCTCTACTGACTGAGCCAGCTAGGTGTCTCTGGGCCACTCATCTTTATAAGTGTTTCACTGGACATTTTCTTTATCCTTCCTTCCTTCCTTCCCTCTTGCCTTCCTTCCTTCCTTTTTTAGATTTTATTTTTTTATTTGTCAGAGAGAGAAATAGAGAGGACAAGCAGAGGAGGCAGCAGGCAGAGGGAGAAGCAGACTCCTCACTGAGCAGGGAGCCTGATGTGGGGCTCCATCCCAGGACCCAGGGATCATGACCTGAGCTGAAGGCAGACGCTTAACTGACTGAGCCGCTCAGGCCTCTCTCACTGGATGTTTTCTAGAGTGCAGTATTTTTTTTTTTTTTTAAAGATTTTATTTATTTATTTATTTGTCAGGGAGAAAGAGAGAGAGATGGAGAGCACAAGTGGGTTCCCTGCTGAGCAAGGAGCCCAGTGTGGGACTTGATCCCAGGACCCCTGGGATCATGACCTGAGCCGATGGCAGATGCTTAACCCACTGAGCCACCCAGGCATCCCTAGAGTGCAAGATTCTAATGTCTGAAGCTGTGTGAAGTAAACAAAATGCTATGGTAGCTCTTTGAACAGTTCCCATCTTTTTATTTCTCTTCTAAAATCTCAACCCTAAATTGGCACCAGAGTTGAAAATGCTTCATGTAATCCAGGAAACCTCCTACTTTGCAGGTTTCTTTTTAATGCTATCAATTTCTCCATGGAATCCTGTGGAAGCCCCTAGTAATTAGTGAGACAGGCATTCTCTGTCATGCTTACTGTGCTAGTCCTCTATTGTTGCATGACAAATGAATGATTCCCAGCCTTAGCAACCTCAGTCATTTGTTGTCTCACATTGTTCCTGAGACTCAAGAATCTGAGACCTGTTCTGGCTTCTAGTGACAGATAAAGTAGTAGTGGAGCTCTTGTCTGAGGCTTTGGTCGTCTGAAGGTTCACGGGAGCTGCGGGGTCTGCTTCCGAGAGGCTCACTCAAGTGGCTGTTGGCAAGAGGCCTCAGGTCGTCTCGTCTCCTCTTTTGGCAGAAGGCCTCAGGTCTTGCCATCCAGACCCGTTCATAGGGCTGGCTGTCTAATCTTCCCTGGATGTGGCAGCTGGCTTCTTTCTGAGTGAGTGAGTCAAAAGAAGGAGAGAAAGCAAGCAGGAAGCCATACGTACCTTTTAGAGTGAATCATTTGGTTTAGCTCATACTCAAGAAGGGAACTTAGACTCTACCTCTGGAAGGGAGGAGTACTAAAGAATTGTTGGATGTTTTAAAAACACCCACACTTAGTCATACCCTGCTGCTCAAAATACACACATTTTGGTTCTTTTCTCCACGGCTATCAAATGAATATTCAGCTGAAGCAGTAATTCTCATATAGTGAGTACAGATCATAATCTTTTCAGTCCATTTTAAAACTACATGTTCCTGGCCATCCCACACCTACTGACTCTGACTCTAGGAGTTAGTCCTGGCTGTCTGTGGTTTCAGAAGTAAGGAACCTGAGGTAATTCTCTTGTAAGTCCTCCCCACTTGAAAAACCACTGACTTATATTAATAATGATTACCAAGTTTTAGAGTATTATTAAACATTGAGGATGATTGGGTATCTATGGAAAATTAAAATTGCCCATTTGCGATTATCTTAAATTTTACTGCAGAGTTTTTTTTTTCCAGTGATGATTTCTTTTTAAAATCACCAATTTTGTAGTTTAAGCAGACCAGTGCTAAGTGATTATAATAGATTGCATTTCTTGAGAAATATATTCTAGGAAGGAAATTAAATTCAGTAGAACTTTAATTATTTTTCTCATGGAGGGCTTTTATGGGAAGTAAACTTTCTGCCAATGTTATTTCCATTAAGCATCTCAGAAAGTAACAGTCTGGAATGATGGGGGAATAAAAGCAAAACAAGAACAACAGAAAATGGTCTTGGACTTTGCATTTGCAGTCTTAAGCATTCTTTTCCAGTTACTGATGAACCTTAACTTTTAATTTTTTAATTATATCTTGTCATTTGGTGATCAAGACAATATCTGGGCTAGGAAGATTATTTAAGGGTTCTGCAAGTTACTAGCCTTCCTCTTCCGTTCTCATTACCCTGGTGAGCTTGAGACAGCTGAACAACTATCTCTTGTTCTCCTACCTTCCAAATGGTCATCCCTCTTCCACCCTGTTTAGACTAAGGGTGCATTAATAATAGATCTGCGTCCAGGGTAATGTAATGCTGTTACAGTGTTGTTGGATGAAGGAGCCAGTCCCAGGTTGATTGTCCTGACACTTATTTCTTTCATTTAAGTTAAAAAGGAATGAAAATGATCGAAAAGTTTGGAAATATAACCTGCATTTGTCTTTTCCTTGCTTTAGTTGATTACAGGCATAGCGAAACCAGTGCAACAGCCCTCATGGTTGCTGCAGGGCGAGGTTTTTCAAGTCAAGTAGAGCAGTTAATTAGCATGGGAGCCAACATTCACAGTAAAGCATCGAATGGCTGGTAATTATAAACCACATCCCTTCTTGCTGTGTCTCTGTACAGCTCCGCATACCGGTTTTGATTTCTTGTGTTTGTCTTTGTACTAAAAGCTATTGTGTAATAATTGCTGGTCCATCTCTAATGGGTGAATGAATCCTTTGACTCATTTTATAAATTTGAGAACATTATTTCTCTGTCTAAATTTGATCTCTTTTTTACAAATTTTTTATTTTATTTACTTATTTATTTATTTAAAATTTGATCTCTTTGAATTTTGGCAGGATGGCTTTAGATTGGGCCAAACACTTTGGACAGACTGAAATAGTGGATCTTCTGGAATCATACAGGTAAAACTTTATACTGTGTTTAATTAACCCTGATTTTTTTTTAAAGGCTTAACCATGTAAATGACAGCGTATGACAAGGTAGGCTATAGTCTCTTCTGCAGAGATTTTCTTTTTTCTTTTTTGAATTCTAAGGAACTTTTGTCTGATTTTGTTATTTTTTGTTTTTGGTAGGGTGCCAGTAAGATCCAGTGTTATAATACTTTATTTTATTTCAGTTTGCAAAGCAGAAGGGGGATTTTCAGTTAAACATTGTAGATACAACACATGTAATTTATCTTTGCATTTTCCTAAAACCTCATTGAAATGGTAAGGAAGGATTATAAAATGTGTAAGCTAACAAAGTCGAAGAGATTGGAAGAGGACACAGCAACTGGTGGAAGATAGGAGTAAACTTTTGGGTAGTAGAAGGCTAATGGATCAGTGGTGTTTGACTTAGCAGAGCTGAGAAAATGGAAAGCTCAGTGCAGAGAAGTCAGTGCCAGTGAGAAACCAGCTCATTTTAGCTTCTTAGAGGTTCAAAAACCCACCCAGAATTGATTGAAATTCTCTCCGAGGAACATTCAGAATTCCGGATTTCCACCTCTCCTACCATTAGCTGAGATCTCCCTTCCCTACCTTGGCAGAGAGTGGGAAGTTTATTAAAAAATTAAGCCACATGAAGCTTTGGACTTGGGTCCCATCAAGCACAGAGGGAGAATGGGAGTGAGGTATCAAAGAGTAAGGTCCCCCGACAGACTGAAGGTTGAGATTCCATCCGCTCCCTTCCGCTGCTGTCCCTGTCGCCGTTTCCTGTTAGAAGCTTACATTCTTCAGCAGAAAATGGGAGAATTCTTTCCTGGGAAAACAGACCAAGCCGACAGAAAAGAATTAGAATTATGGAACTTTTGGTATTCTTTTCATTGAAATGACTATCTTTAAGCCACATAGCTTGACAGTTGCTGCCTGTGCACACGGACGTTTTGGGTGCCTTCTCTTTGAAGACTAACAAACTGCCAGGCACCTTTGAGGGGAAAAGTACCCACGATCAAACAACAATGGCAACAAAAAACCCTGGAACTTTGATGGGCTGCGCATCAGTAATCAGAAGAAAACTTCAAAAGCTAATAGAAAATACTCATAAAACAGAAACAATGTGTTATAAAACAGGAACAGAACACAAATCTTTATTCAGATTTTATCTTCATGAGGGTTACCTAAATTTATCCTGTTGTTGTAGTTTACCCTCTTGTGCTGTTGATCCTTCTCAACCTACTCTGTTTTTCCTTTTGTCTGCAGGACCTGTCACCCTCTGACACATTTTTTTTTCTTTTTTTAAAAATTAAATTCAATTAATGAACATACATTGTATTTTTAGTTTCAGAGGTAGAGTTCAGTGATTCATCAGTTTTTTTTGTTTGTATTTTTATCTTTATTTTTTTAGAACTTATTCATATTTTCAAGATTTTATTTGAGAGAGAGAGTGTGTGTGCGCATGTCTCTCTAGTGAGAGAGACAGGGAAAGTGAGCGTGAGCAGGCGGGAGGGACCGAGGGAGGAGGAGAAGCAGGCTCCCTGTTGAGCAGAGAGCCCGATGCAGGGCTCAGTCCCAGAACCGTGACATCATGACCTGAGACAAAGGCAGAGGCTTAACCCACTGAGCCACCCAGGTGCCCATCATCTTATTTTTCTTTTTTAGTGTCTTTTTCTTTAAAAATTTCAATTCAATTAATTAACATGTAATATATTATTGGTTTCAGAGGTAGAGGTCAGTAATTCATCAGTCTTGTATAATATCCAGTGCTCATTACATCACGTGCCTTCCTTAATGTCTGTCACCCAGATACCCTATCCCGTAAACCCCCTCCCCTCCAGCAGCCCTTTGTTTTCTATGATTAAGAGTCTCTTGTGGTTTATCTCTGTCTCTGATTTCATCTTGTTTTATTTTTTTCCTCTCTCCCTATGATCCTCTGTCTTGTTTCTTAATTTCCATATATGAGTGAGATCATATATGTATAAATTTGATTTAAAAAAAAAAAAGATTCGGACAATACTTTCAAATGCAATGAAACAAATCATTTATTTAGGTAATTAAAGGTTTTGGCGAAAGTTAGGTTAGATATTTAGATAGATATGTAGATCTTAGATTAAATATCTAAAGAAAAGAAAAAGGTAATTTTAAAAGAAAATATATCCAAAGAAAATATGTTTTATAATACGTTGATAGCACTTTGTTTTCAACCTATAAGAATCAAAAAAGATAAAAATGAAACTGAAGTTAAAATATACTAAAATATCTTTTACACAAGAATATAAAAATGTTTTATTTGAGTTGAGGTTTTGGATTTTATTCTATAGATAATAGTCTCAGGTGAAGTGAATGTTTGAAGTATGAAGTTAGTCTTGTTATTTTAATTTCATTAAATGATAATGAAGGTTAGAGTCACAAAGTTCTTAACAGACCCAAATGCTAATTATGGTATGCCAGATTTTGTTGTCATTTCAATAATAGCACCCAGAACTTGCAGTCCTTTTTGACATTGATGCTTTGAATGTTCCAGACGTTCTTAGGGTGCTGGGAATAGCTCAGTAGACACTACAGATTATCAAGTAGCAGTGATCTGGATAGTATTCTAATTATCCTGCCTAACTGGGCTTTCTTTTTATTCTGCGGATCATGACATCATCAATTACAAATTTCAAATATTTAAAATTAAATTTATGATGTTTGCAGGATTACTGATAATTGATAAGTAAAGTTAGAGCTTTATTTTTTTTTAAAGATTATTTGAGAGAGAGAGGAAGAACACAGAGCAAGGGAGAAAGTTGGGGGGGGAGGGGCAGGAGGAGAGGGAGAAGTGGGCTCCCTGCTCATGGGGCTTCATCCCAGGACCCTGCTGATCATGACTTGAGCTGAAGGCAGATGCTTAATTGACTGACCCACCCAGGGGCTCCTAAAGTTAGAGCTTTAAACAAAGGACATTGTACCCTCTTCATTTACCTGTTAAGAAGTAAGAAAAAAAATTTGGGATGTTTTAAAATGAATCTTAAAATTTAAAATAACTGCAGTTAGAATTTTAATATTTTAAAATATTAAATATTAAATATTAGTTATTTTTCTGCTAAGCTCTTTGGAAGAAATTGGGCAGAACTGAACTTCTTAGAAATCTTAGTGATAGTTACTAGTGATGGCAGAAGGTTACATTTTTACATATGGGATGAAAAAGCAAGCTGTTATTTCAGTAATTTATGCTGATTTAGGGCTTTTGGAAGATAGCATAATCAATCTGCTTTTAATTTGGAATAACCAAATTGGCAGTCATGTTAAGCTGGCACCTGTAGAATTGTTTTAAATGTAGACTTTGCTTCAGAGTATTGTTGATAAGAGTGAACAATTAGAAACAACCTATTAAAAAAGTGCAAATGATGATCAAAGGTTTGTGTATTTTAAGTTTTATTGAGATAAAGTTTTATTTAATAAAAAATAAAAAAATAAAAAATAAAAATTAAAAAATATTTAAATAAAAATAAAGTTTTATTTAATAAAAAATAAGTTTTATTGACAACCATGTAATTGATCCTTTTGAGTGTACAATTCAGTGGCTTTTAGTGTGTTTGCCTTGTTATGAATTTTTTTTTCAAGATTTTATTTATTTATTTATTAAGAGAGGGCAAGCAGAGGGAGGGGAGAAGGTGAGGGAGAGGGAGATCTTGAGCAGACTCTGCACTGAGTACGGATCTCAACGACCCTGAGATCATGACCTGAGCTGAAACCAAGAGTTTGACGCTCAACCAGCTGAGCCACCCAGGTCCCATGTTATGCAGTTATTATGATAATAATTTTGAGAACATTTTCATCACCACTGCCCAAAAATTCCTGTAATCATTAGCAGGCACTCCTCATCTTCCCCAGCTCTTCCAGCCCTAGGCAACTAGTCTGCTTCCTGTTTCAATAGATTTGTCTATTCCATACACTTGATCTAAGTGGAATGATATAATACGTGGTCTTTTTATGATCGGCTTCTGTCATAGCATGATGTTTTCAAGGTTCATCCATTCATGTTCTAACATCCTTTCTGACTTGAGTTATACTCTGCTCTGTGGCTAGATCACAGTTTGTTTAACCATTCTTCAGTTGATGTACATTTGGGTGGTTTCCACTATTTGGCTGTTATGAATAATACTAGTGTGAACATTTGTGTATACCAGTTTATATAAACATATATTTCATTACTCTTGTTTATAAACCTAGGGGTGGAATTGCTGGGGCATCTGGTAACACTGTGTTTAACATTTTGAGGAACGGCCACATTGTTTTTCGAAGTGACATCATCATTTTATGTTCCCACTAACAATGTGTGATGGTTACAATTTCTCCACACCCTCTTTAATACATATTATCTTCTGTCTTTTGATTATATTGTCATCCTACGTGTGAAGTGGTATCTCACTGTGGTTTTAATTTTCATTTCTCTGATACGTAATGATGTTGAACATCTTTTCAATGTGTTTATTGGCCATTTGTATGTTTTCTTTGAAAAAGTATCTTCAGATTGTGTTTTCGAAAAGCACTTATTGATAGATTTTACTTTGGATAATGTAGGTAGGTGTAAGCCAAAGCATGAATTGTAGCTAGGATGTTAAGTATCATTTACCCTCCTTAGGGTATATTCAAAATTTAAAGAAGGACATCATGGGAATATGATTCCAGGATTACTGTTTTTGATGAAAATTGAGTTGGTCATTTTTTTTTCCTTTTTTTTAAGTGCTTCACTGGAGTTTGGAAATCTAGATGAAAGTTCTCTGGTTCACACAAACGGAAGTGACCTCAGTGCAGAAGACAGAGAGCTCCTGAAAGCTTATCATCACAGTTTCGATGATGAAAAAGTAGACTTGGATTTGATCATGCACCTTCTTTACAATATCTGTCATGGTTGCGATGCTGGTAAATGAGTATTGTCTAAAATAACTTGAACAGCAAAGTGTACTTCAATTTCCAAGATAATATTTTGTGTGTACAGATTTTTACAGAATTCCATTGGCAGTACTGCATAAGTAATCTCTTAACTGTCTAAGTATTACACTTTATCAGTATTTCAAAACTAGTGATATAGCTCATCATAGCTGGGCCTGTCGATAGTTTCTGGTTTGTAAAGCCAGAGATTTAATATTTTATTTTATTTATTTTAAAAGATTTATTTATTTGAAAGGGAGACAGAGAAAGAGAAGGAGCAGGGGGTGGGGTAGAGGAAGAAGGAGAAGCAGGCTCCCCCAGGATCCCAGGATCATGACCTGCACTGAAGGCAGCTGCTTAACTAAGCCACCCAGCTGCCCCGAGATGTGATTAAAAAAAAAAATCCTTGTTTTCCAAGGTGCAATATTAATTTTCCTACCTGGATATGATGAAATTGTTGGACTGAGGGATCGCATCCTGTTTGATGACAAGCGGTTTGCTGACAACACACATAGGTAAAAGCTAAAGTTTTATGTTGTTGCTCTAAGTAACTGATAGGTACTATAGTGTATTTTCCCTTTCCGTTGTCAACAGATACCAAGTCTTTATGCTTCATTCAAATATGCAAACGTCAGATCAAAAGAAAGTATTAAAAAACCCACCTGCCGGTGTTCGAAAAGTAGTAAGCTTCATACAGTTTTCTTTCGTTCATTTCAATAGCCGTTGGTCCTGTATTCATACTAACCGTGATGTCACATCCCCTTGCAGATCCTTTCCACCAATATTGCTGAAACCAGCATCACAGTCAACGATGTGGTCTTTGTTATTGATTCTGGTAAGGTGAAAGAGGTATGTGTGGATAAGTTGTATTTTGTTTAAATGAAGAGGGTTAAGTTACATTCCAATAAATGGTTTTATGATTCATTTTAATTAGAAGATGGTTCTGCATGAATTTAATATAGTAATTGTTGATTTCTCCAAAGTGAATATTTTGCCATAAGCCGTTCAGAATGTAGGATCTAGTTATTGTAACAGATTATACAAAAATAAAAAACAAAACAAACTAGCTTCTGCTGATTAAATACTAGGAAGAATGTAAAGGGTTGGCTAATTGCACTGAAAGTTTTGTCACTGTATGGGAATTGGATTACATGTTTTGTATGCTTTCCTTCTTTCCTTCTACATATGGGCATGGAACATGTCCCTCTTGTTCAGAGTTAATCTCCAGGGCTCCACATGTAGTGGGTATTCAAAAGACATTTCGTTCAAGAGAACCGTCCTGAGACAGTGCGAGCAGTCAGACCGGACTTCAGCAGATGCCAGTTCGCAGGCACATGGGCCCAGCACCTGCTTTTATAAAAATAAATATCACTGAACACTGCCCTGTTCACTCTTTTGTCTCTTGTCTGTGGCCACTTTCACACTGCAACTGGAAGAGTTGCAACAGCGACCCTCTACAAAGGCTAAAATATTTACTGCCAGCCCAGATATAAAGAAAAGACAATATTTATTTTCTGTTAGCACTGGGATGCTCAGCAGTTCTCAATACCCTTCACTTTGGTGGATCCTTTCATGGAAAGAATGGAAAGTGATTGTGGAAAGCAAATGATGTCTGTTATAGTGGATAGCAATGATCATGTTTTAATGTGGGAAAATTTGTTAATTGCTTTTTAATGTTTTCAATGTAATTTTTAGGAATATCTTACAGAAAACAAAATTTTATTATAAAATTTGGACATTTCAGTATAGTTGGGTATTATAAAGAAGAGATATGTTTTATTTTTTTATCAGAGGTTAATGATGAATATTATCACAAGGTCTGAATGGTGAGTCAATGAAAATTCAGATTTTATTGCCCTGATTATCTAAAGCTGATGAAGTAGATTTTGAATATCTTAGAAATTAATTCCTATAGGTGTCTTTTATCAAGTAAACCATGGTTTGGAACATGATGGTAGTGTCAGAAGTTATTTTACATACAAAACTGACAAATATGACATTTTATTAAAAACCAAATAAGTAGCATCTTTTCTAAAAATCCCATAATTAAACTATTATAAGAACACATTTGTATTTGCTCTATTTAGTTACTTTATGAAAGGGAAAGTATAAGTCACTGAATGATTAAGTGTATATTTTAGTTAGGAATGCATTCTTTTAAAATCTCTACAGTCAATTTTGGCTTTAGATTGTTTAGGGAATATAGAGGTAATAATGGTTCTTTACTTTCTCTTACAACATTCTGGTTAGGCTAACTGTTCGTAGCTCAGCAGGGGGTAAAATGTAAAGGAGTAAAAATTCTTCACTTTGGGGATAGGATTGGTTCAGTGATTATTGTTATTCCTCCATATCAGCTCCCTGGCACATATTTTAGAAACTGTCTTTCTCTGATCATTCCTATTCTTCGTGGTGATAGAAATCTGATAGGAAATGACCTCAAGAGAATAGATTTTTCTTCAGTCTTGATGTCTATGAGTACTGACTACTGTTATTCAAGTGTAGCAGAGAGGAACAAATAACTAAACAAGGCAGGGAATGAGGAAGTTTTTATAGCTCGTCTGAGTTTATTTTTCATTCTTTTTACTTAGAATGTTTGTAACCAGAGATGGGGATTTTTTTTTTTTTTTTAAATCTGTGCCCCATCCTAAATATCTAATCAAAAGGGGCCTTGAATTAAACTTGGCATGTTAAAATATATTCATAATACTTCTTGCTATTTCTTCTTAAACACCTTTTATAAATGTTTTAATATGAAGATAACTTAAATATTACAGAAATCCTTTGATGCACTGAATTTTGTTACAATGTTAAAAATGGTGTGGATTTCCAAAGCTAGTGCCATACAACGAAAAGGCAGGTAATGTATATTTAATGTACATTCATTCACTCAATTGCCTATAAAATGGAAACATTTTGATATGTATTACATATTTAATGTATATTCTGCTTTCTATATAAAATGTTAACATTTTCATGTTAGTCTTAATTCTTACCTTTTTTTTGCAAGGCAAGCCATTTCAATAATTTCTTTAAAAGTTGAATTCAGGTTATGTTAAAAATTTTTGACTAGTATAATCTGTCCTCAGAAGATGTAAGAAACTTAAAAAACAAAATTGAAAGGAAAATAAACATTTGCAGTATAGGACAAAGGGCTAATTGCTATATTATGCAAAAAGCTCTTTAAAATCAGTTCATAAAGACCAACACGTTAACCTCACATACACCACCTCATATATGCCAGAATAAGTGCAAATTAATGAGGAAATTTTTTTGCTTATCACCAGATTGGCATTGATGAAAACGTTTAACGGTACCTACAACAGAGTTGGCCAAAGCGTGGGCTAATAAGCTTTCATAGTTTGCTGATGGGAGTGTAAACTGCTGTGACTTCTTCAGAGGACAGTTTGAAACTGTTTATCCGAATCTCCCCTTTGCCGGTGGATTCCACTTCTCGTAGTTTATCCTGAGTGTACCTGTGCATGTGCCCAGACGTGTGTTGAAGAATGTTTTCCGCAGCACTGTTTGTAATAGTGAACTCTCTGGAAGTTTTGTAGTTAAATAAATTATGCGATAGTTGTGCAATGGTATATTAGACTATGACAGTGAAAGATGTGGATGTATGTATTGTTATGTGCAATGAGTTCTCTGAATATATTATTAATTGAAAAAAGTAAGGTGTACAACATGCATCTATAGTATTTGTACTTAATATATATGTAGTGCTAAATAAATATATATGTATGCATATATATATTTAGGGCAGAAATGCACTGACAGATTTGAGAGAAACATTAAAAAACAATTGTTGACTCTGAGAAGGAGGATTTATGGAACTCTTTGAAGGAAGGAGGATTTAATTTTTTTTTTTGTAGTTTGGTTATTTATTTTAGTATGTACTTGCATTACTTTTTCTTTTAAAAAAAAGGAAGATTTAAAAGTATCCTATTTATCAGTAATCATTTGACTAATTTTTCTTGCATTTTAATAGGAAAATATCTGATACTGACTTTAAAGCAGTGGCTCATGTGCTGAAGCTGGTGGATGCATTATTTCTGTACTTTATAATTTCATGGAATGTTCTTGAAGGCATTTGCTATTACCATACCAGTTGTTTTCCTATGACAGGGTGTGGCTTGATAACTCTAGCTAAAGTTAGTTAGTAATATTCCATCTCTTCATCGTGTTTACCTCTTAATCGTGTTTACCTCTTAATTGTATATTATCCAGGAGGAAAATCAGAAATTGTAGGAATTTTCCTTGTCATTTTTTTCAGCCTATTTCTTTTGACAGCCATTACTGTGCAAGTGTTAGGGATGCAACGATGAATAAAATGTAGTCTGATGAGTCAGGTTTGTGGTGGGGGAATGGTGCAGTCCATCCTGGAATTCAGTAAATTAAGCAATTTTAATACCATGTGATTTGTGCTACAACTGGATAATGCTTCTGGAGGAGTGAGGGTAGAATCTGAGATAAAAACAAATGAAGAGGTGTTTTGAAAAGGCTTTTCTAGCAAAGGCGAGGCACGCACAAAGGCCTACAGGCAAGAGTGAACAACAAAGTTGTCTGGATGGAGTTTAGTTTAGAGGAGAATAGTGAAAAAAATAAGTAAGTTGTAGACATGTCCTTAAGGATCATTTTGTGTTTCCTCTCTCTTTTTCTTCTTAATAAACCAAAGGACGGCATGATTTTAGTATTTTCATCTCTTTGAAGAATGAATTGGTAGAGACAAAACTGATGGCAGGAGGACCCAGTAAGAGGCTCTTTCATTAATACTTGGAATTTACAAAAAGGGAGAGGTGACGATAGTCTGGATTGTGATAGCGGTGTTAGAAGACATTAAGGAGAGCATTATTGGGGCAAGAGTGTGTCCAGGGGCAAGGAATAGTGTGGAGTCAAGGATGTCATACAGGTGTCTGTCTTAGAAACTTGTGTGGATGGTGGTGCCCTTGTCAGGGGAAATGGGAATAGCGGTTATGTTGGTGAGAAGAATTAATCTTTGGTTGTGTTGAGCTTGGGTTGGCTAGAAAATCCAAGTGGAGCTAAGAGGCTTCTGAAGTATGGGTGTAGGGTTAGGGTGAAGAGATCTCAGTGGATGAAAATTAAAGTCAGGAGGATAATTACGATCCCCTTGGAGTGGGGATGGACTAGGAGAGCAGAGGGCTGAGGTCCAGCCTCACAGGAACATTGACATTTAAGGACTGGCGAAGGATGGAAATGTCTCAGAGAAGGCTGGGTAGGAGGGAAAGCAGATGGGTTGATAGTGAGGACAGTACTGATGAAGAAAGCAGTGCTCCAACGTCTCATTTTGTCACTTGTAGCACAGTGTGTTGTAGCTTTGTGACAGGAGGGATATTTCTGGATCTCTATCGCTTAGCGTGTTCAGCCTGGCCATTAGCTGATACAGTGACTCTGGGGGAAATGAGGAGAGGCTGCTTTTCTTTAAGATATTTCTCTCCTACTTCCCAGAAAGTGATACAAGTCTCTCTGGTGACAGGAACTGCCACTCCCTGGAGTTATGTAATGCTTACTTTGCATAGCTCTGAGCTGTGGGCTTGTGCACGGTGCTTGTGTCAGTTGAGTAAAGCAGATGAAATGTCAATTACCGTGTATTTTTTCATTATTTTTACTCACTTTCATGTGTATGTCACTTACAAATTTGTTTTTATCATTACCTTAGTAGGTGTATCAGGTAGGTGTCATTCGTAAGTTTTTATGAATGATGCCTAGACAAGTGACGTGCCTTCTGGAAAGATTCAGGAGGGAATCACAGTCAGCTGTCCTGACACTGGTCCATTGCTCTGTCTCCTAAAGCACACTGCTTTTAGAGTTGCCGTGGTCTAGTCTTTATTCCTTGTTTGAAGCTTAATTTTTTATTTCACTTTTAAGGGCAGGGAGATGCAGACCTGGAATTTGTTTCCGGCTGTTCAGTAGACTCCGATTCCAGAATATGTTGGAATTTCAGACTCCAGAACTTTTGAGAATGCCATTACAGGTAGAAATGTACTGAACTCTAAAAGGCTGCTTTTAAGGGTGAGGGAGGAGAGGGACCACTTCAACTTAATACCAGTCAAACTTTTAAATGGTAATTCCTAAAACAAAATTATAAAATATATATGATGGGAGGTGGTTATGTATCTAACTAATATTTTTTTTCTAGATAAGAACATTTAATCCAGGGAAGCCTGGGTGGCTCAGTCAGTTGGGCGACTGCCTTCAGCTCAGGTCCTGATCCCAGGGTCCTGGAATTGAGCCCTGCATTGGGCTCTGTGCTCAGTGGGGAGCCTGCTTCTCCCTCTCCCCTTGCCTGCTACTCTGCCTGTTTGTGCTGTCGGTCACATAAGTAAATAAAAATTCTTAAAAAAAAGTTTAATCCATAAACCTCCAAAATTTTATTTTATTTTTTAATTTTTAGTTTTTATTTTTTAAAAGATTTTATTTATTTGACAGACAGAGATCACAAGTAGGCAGAGAGGCAGGCAGAGAGAGAGGAAGGGAAGCAGGCTCCCTGCTGAGCAGAGAGCCTGATGCGGGGCGCGATCCCAGGACCCTGGGATCATGACCTGAGCCGCAGGCAGAGGCTTTAACCTACTGAGCCACCCAGGCGCCCCCAAAATTTTATTTTTATTTTTTTTTTAAAAGATTTTATTTATTTATTTGTCAGAGAGAGTGAGCACAGGCAGACAGAGTGGCAGGCAGAGGCAGAGGGAGAAGCAGGCTCCCCGCCGAGCAGGGAGCCGGATGCGGGACTCGATCCCAGGACGCTGGGATCATGACCTGAGCCGAAGGCAGCCGCCCAACCAACTGAGCCACCCAGGCGCCCCCAAAATTTTAAAGGATTACTTGAGTTCATTTAAATTATGGTACAGTTTATATATATATTTTAAAAGCAACATTTTAGAAGTCTGTCAACCATATAATAGTGTTCATCTTTCACATTCTCATTGAGGATTGGAAAACAAATTATTTAAGTTCCAAAAGATAATAGCAAAATTTCAGTTTAAGATGCTGAGATTAATCTTGGTAGTCTGGAACTCAGTCCACTGAGATTTCCTGACCTTTACTAATTGTTTTGAAAAATGGTTTTCTGACTTCACACTAGCCAGACATTGTGGTTTCTAGGGAAAACTACCAGAAATACATTAATTTGATTCTCTGGTGTGCTGAGCCAGATGCTAGCTTCCAAACTTTTAAAGATTTTATTTCTTTATTCAAGAAAGAGAGAGAGGGCATGGTAGGGATGGACAGAGGGAGGTGAGAGAGAAACTCTAACTAGACTCCACTCTGAGAGCAGAGCCGCACTCGGGGCTTGATGT
This sequence comes from Enhydra lutris kenyoni, assembly GCF_002288905.1. Lineage (NCBI taxonomy): Eukaryota > Metazoa > Chordata > Mammalia > Carnivora > Mustelidae > Enhydra > Enhydra lutris. The sequence goes on along the minus strand of NW_019154148.1, from coordinate 6,885,112 downwards.
CATGACCCTAAGATTAGGGCCTCGGCTGAAAACAAGAGTCAGACATTTAACCAACTGAGCCGGCAATGTGCCCCCCCGGACACTGTTCTTTTTATTTTTTTATTTAAATAATTAAAAAAAACCATTTTGTTTATTTATTTGATAGAGCGAGAGTGAGTACAAGCAGGGGGGAGTAGCAGAGGGAGAGGGAGAAGCAGGCTCTGCACTGAGCAGGGAGCCCAATGTGGGGCTCGATCTTAGGATCCTGGCATCATGACTAGAGCGGAAGGCAGATGCTTAACTGACCAAGTCACCCATGTGCCCCTCTACTGTTCATTTTTTTTTTTTTAAAGATTTTATTTATTTATTTGAGAGAGGGAACACAAGTGGGTGGCCGTGGGAGGGACAGAGGGAGAAGCAGGCTGAGTAGGGAGCTTGATGGGCTTGATTTCAGGACCCTGGGATCATGACCTGAGCCCAGGCAGACATTTAACTGACTGAGCCACCCAGGTGCTCCTCTACTGTTCATTTTAATCAGAAGACTTTACTAGTCTGTTTGGGGACTATGTTTCCCATGATTTCTTTCTCTTTTTTCTTTTTTTAAGATTTTGTTTATTTGAAAGAGAGAGAGAGAGCATGAGCAGGGGGAGTGGCAGAGGGAGAAGCAGAAGCAGACTTCACACTGAGCAGGAAGCCCATGAGATCTGGGGCTCAGGCTCGATCCCAGGACCGTGGGATCCTGACCTGAGCCAAAGGCAGACACTTAACGACTGAGCCACCCAGGGGCCCCCGATGATTTCTTTGAAAGTCAAAATCAACATAAATTTCAACATTTCAAAATGATTTGCTGTTCTTGTTTACAGGAACTTTGTTTACATACTAAGCTGTTAGCTCCAGTGAACTGTCCTATTGCTGATTTCCTTATGAAAGCTCCTGAACCCCCACCAGCTTTAATTGTAAGAAATGCTGTACAGATGCTTAAGGTTGGTGTCTCCACAGTTTTATTTTACCTGTTTTACTTGAAATTTAAACACAGCGAGGATACATCTTACAGAATTTTGTCCTTAAAAATGTTATCTTAAATAATCATGTACTTTGAATAATACTCTCATGGTAATTATAGTAAAACAGTAGAGTTCATAGTTCTTTTTTATATAAAATATGGAAAGCAGAATATGTTTTTTATAAGATGTGGCAGAAGAAAATTTACATTTTCATTTCCTGATGACTTTTTAGGTATGTGATTTGATTAAGCATAGTTTTTGGTCATGTCAGATTCTGTTTTTGTTCTTTTATTTAGACTATAGATGCAATGGATGCTTGGGAGGATCTCACTGAGCTGGGATATCATTTGGCTGACTTGCCCGTAGAGCCACATCTTGGTAAAATGGTCCTGTGCGCTGTTGTTTTAAAGTGTCTGGACCCCATCCTCACAATTGCCTGCACGCTAGCCTATCGAGACCCTTTTGTCCTGCCAACCCAGGCCTCTCAAAAACGGGCAGCTATGCTATGTAGAAAACGCTTCACTGCAGGGACTTTCAGTGACCACATGGCCCTTCTCCGAGCATTCCAGGTATGGTTTATTATTGTCATTTCATTTCTGAACATGGTGCTGCCTATACACGTATCTGCCTATATACGTATCTGCCTATACACTTTTCAGTGACCACATGGCCCTTCTCCGAGCATTCCAGGTATGGTTTATTATTGTCATTTCATTTCTGAACATGGTGCTGCCTATACACGTATCTGGGGCAAGTGTAATGAATTCACAAAGAGACACGATTCCATTAATTTTGTTTCATTCAGAAGTCATATTTTATTACTAGCTTAGAAAAATACCTTCCTACTGTTAATGTGCTGGAATTATCAGTTTCTACCTTTTTTCTCTTTCATTTTCTCAGTTTTCTCCATGTAGGAATATGTGAATGCATGTATTTATGTTTGTTTACTTGTATTCATTTTCTAATACTCAAGTTCCTACTCTTTTAATCATATCTTGGGTAGGGAATGCACTAAAATTTTAGTTAAGAAGCAATGTATATTACTCAAATATGTAGAAGAAACGTTGGAAGAAAATTACCTTGAATTTAGTATCTATTTATTGATTTTTTTTTAGAGTACATCTTTTTCTTATATGCTCACAACAGTGCGCTAAGAACTTAATTTTATAAAGTAAAATCCAAATATCACTTAAAACTTTTCAAGATAGGAGTAGTGAGAAATTGAGGAATGTGATAAATGAGAAAGCAAAGATAAGGAAAATGGGATTCTGAGGGAAGGAAGTGATGCATAATTTAGAATTTCAAATAATGTGAAGAAGATGGTGTTACTTCCTGAAGAGGTAGACATGTTATTTATCCTTAAATTCTCTAGAATGTAGGCTGTGACTATACTTTTTTCTTTGTTACTATACATTTAAAAAAAAATTCATTTTGTTTATGCAGAAAATACTCTTTTCCCAGGCATACAGGATTTTTCTGATATATATAGGTTAAAAAAAAAATAATGGCAAGCTGTTTTGTGAGCATAATTGAACAATGGATGATGCCGTGCTATTGAGTTCATTAGATACCCCATGTTATAGGAGATTAGTTGAGTGGATAATAGAGGGAGATTTGGTGTAGAATTCCTATGCATTCTTTGCTTTTTCCCCAGCTCCTTCAAAAGCAGAGAGGATAAAGTACTGCCTTGGTCTTTTAGTTATATTCCAAAGTAAGAAAAGTCATTTTCAAAGAGGAGCTTTCTTATACTGCATATAGGTGGTTTCTAGAAATCTTGCTTCCCATTCTCAGATAAATCAAGAAGAGGTTGATATAAAGGTTTTTTTGGAGGACAGGAGTGGTAGAATCCTTACATATAAACGGTGTTATGATGGCTTAGTTAAAAACCTCCAGTACGTCAGTGGAAGAAAACTAGCAGACACATCTGAAAAGGCAGGTGTTTTTACATAGCTGGTCATTTAGGTTAATGGATACTTTATTCTCATTAGGATTTTATAAACTGAATGGCTTTCATAGCATTTGAGTATAAATTAATGATAAATTTTATTTAGTCATGAAGTCTTAGATTTTTCTTACATTTAATTTTAAAATTTATATTTTTTAAAAATTGAGATGTCACTGACATATAAGATTAGTTTTAGGTGTAAAACATAATGATACTATAATTGTATATATTGGGAAATGATCTCCATAGTAAGTCTAGTTAACATCCATCACTGCACATAGTTACAAATATTTTTCTGTTGTGATGAGAACTTTTAAGATTTACTCTCTGATATGTTAACTAGATTTATTGTGATCATTTCATAATATATACAAATACTGAATCACTATTTCGTATACCTGAAATGAATATAATGTTAAATGCCAGTGATATCAATTAAAAAAAAAAGTTTACAAAAAAAAAAAAAATCTACTCTTTGGGTACCCACGTAGAGCAGTTGTTTGGGCGTTCAACCCCTTCTGCTCAGGTCCTGAGATCGAGCCCTGCGTTGGGCTCCGCACTCAGCATGGAGTTTGCTTGAGACTCTCTCTCTCTCCCTCTGCCCCTCTGCAGACTTTCTTTTTCTCTAAAACAAATAAATCTTTAAAAAAAATCTATACTCTTAGCAACTTCCAGATATACAGTGTAATGTTATTAACTATGGTGACCTTGCTGTAAGTTACAGGACTTACGTATTTTATAACTTTAAGCTTGTATCTTTTGACCCTTTTCACCCCACCTTCCTCTCCTCCCCTGCCTCTGGGAACTACCAATCTGTTCTCTGTATCTTTGAGTTTTGGGGTTTTTTTTTGTTTGTTTGTTTGTTTTAAGATTTTGTTTATTTATTTGACAGACAGAGCTCACAAGTAGGCAGAGAGAGAGGAGGAAGCAGGCTCCCTGCTAAGCAGAGAGCCCGATGTGGGGCTCGATCCCAGGACCCTGGGATCATGACCTGAGCTGAAGGCAGAGGCTTTAACCCACTGAGCCACCCAGGCACCCCTGAGTTTTGTTTTTTTTAATGAGGGCCTAGATTTTATCAAATAATTAGAAGGAGAATTGACCTTGAGTAGCTAATGTAGAGGTTTTCAGTTACTTTGCAGCCTAACTAAGGAATTTAGTGAATGTATCTTGTTATATAATTATATTTTCATAGGCATGGCAGAAAGCACGAAGTGATGGGTGGGAGCGAGCCTTTTGTGAAAAGAATTTTCTTTCACAAGCTACCATGGAAATAATCATTGGCATGAGAACTCAGTTGCTTGGTCAGCTTAGAGCATCAGGTAAAATTTTCCCTAAAAAACTTACTTAGACTACTGAGAGCACCTTACTTATACCTATTAGTATTTTTAGTGTTAACTGATGCCATCTGATATTATTTTTATGACATTTTCACATTGTTTTATATCTTGTATATAGCAAACTGCTTTGTAGACTCCTTTGTGATTTCAGCTTTTGTTTGTTGGTTAGAAAAATGATATTGTAGAAGCTGTAGCTGAGAAATCTATGAGTACCTTTTGATACTATAGCCAGTGAGCAATTTGTAGTACATTTGTTGGCAAAAAGCAATTTAGATGTTGTAGTTCTGTTTTATCACTTTAATAAACAGCTGTTTAGCTCTATAATAGATTTAAATATGTAAGTAGGTTGATACAAATGTGGTCTTCATATTTTTAGAACATAAAACGCTAGTAATCTCTCTTTAAGGCACTTAATTTTTTTTTTTTAAGAGAATGCCAGTATTGTTATGTCAGTTTGGAATTACTTCTTTAAATTTCCTCTTGTTAATTTTTTAATAAATTTCCTTTTGAGTAGCATAGTACATTGAGAATATAGTTGAAAAGTACCAGAGCCCGGATGCATGGATGAGCTAAAGTGCCAAAGTAATAAAAGGAGTGAACCAAAAGGTTTTAGAGTGGTCTCAAATATTAGGAAATATGAAGGGCTTTGGAAATTCAAGCAAGAATATATGTATTGTCTTCACTCTAGAATTCATGTCTGTCATAACCAAAATGTTATTAATACCAGTCAGAAGAATGGTTTAGATTTTCAGCTATGATTTTAGGACATTTCTTTTTTTAAAAAATTTTAGTACATTTCTGATAGCATCTTACAAAGAACTTTATAGCAAGGATGTGTATTCTTTAGAAGTCCCTAAGTCCCCTATACTTTACTTTAGCCTGAGCAAACCTAAACTTTCTTAGAATGTTGATTCTGTATTTTAAACTTTACAGAGGAGATTTTATTAATTATTGTGGAATTTGAATATCATGAAACGTACCTGGGTTAGTACAATTTTTGTAAAAAACGCACATGTTTGAAAGTATATTTTGTGCAATAGTGTGTTGGTGTGTTTTTTTCCCCTCCGTCTAGGCTTTGTTAGGGCACGAGGTGGCGGTGACATTCGAGATGTTAACACAAATTCCGAGAACTGGGCTGTCGTCAAAGCTGCGTTAGTAGCAGGCATGTATCCTAATTTAGTCCATGTGGACAGAGAGAATGTCGTATTGACAGGGCCGAAGGAGAAGAAAGTTCGGTTTCATCCCACTTCAGTTCTCAGCCAGCCTCAATATAAAAAGGTAAAATATGTTTAATGCTCTTAGGCCTTGAGGAGAAACTAATCTAATTTATATAGTTCAAGAGCAGCAAAAAGATGCTCCACAGACCAAGCAATTAATTGACTATATGTGTATAATTAAACATTGGAACAAAATTTTGATGAAATCTTAGCGTTGGAAGAGGTCATGTGTTAGGTAATGAGGACTTGTGTTCCAGCTGCGTGAGCAGTGACTTGCTTTACTGTTTGCCTGACAACTAATATCTGTCATCTGTTGCGCTGAGGGACGTTCTGCAGGTTAAAAGTATGGCCAGTAAAGTAGGTGGTAAATACAGTTAAGATTTTGATTTCTTTTTCTGATAGATTCCTCCAGCCAATGGTCAGGCTGCAGCGATTCAGGCACTGCCTACAGATTGGCTTATTTATGATGAGATGACCAGAGCCCACAGAATAGCTAACATTAGATGTTGTTCGGCAGTGACCCCCGTCACCGTGTTGGTATTCTGTGGACCAGCGAGGCTCGCAAGTAATGCTCTTCAGGAACCTTCATCGTTTCGAGGTAAATGGATCATAAGGAAATACAAATCTGTTTGAAATGAAAAAAAAAATTTTTTTTTTACTAGACCAAATAAAATTTGAAATTCCAAACACGTATATAGGAGTAGCTCTCTTTTGATATATTGAGACGAATTAGAAAATACTAAAGTATACCTCAGTTCTTAAAATTGATTTCTAAGGTAACTTGTTACTGGCTTGTGCATTTTTGGTTAATCTTGCTGATAGGAAGTTTACTTTTCTCTCCCACTTGAAGTTAAATAATAGTTTAACATAAAGGTAATTCTTTAAGGGAAATCATAAGAGTGACCCATGACCCCATTTCTCTTACGCAAGCAAACACGTTTGTTTTTTTTTTTTAAGATTTTATTTATTTATTTGACAGACAGAGATCACAAGTAGGCAGAGAGGCAGGCAGAGAGAGAGAGGAGGGAAGCAGGCTCCCCGCTGGGCAGAGAGCCCGATGCGGGGCTTGATCCCAGGACCCTGAAATCATGACCTGAGCGGAAGGCAGAGGCTTTAACCCACTGAGCCACCCAGGTGCCCCAAGCAAACACTTTTTATATTATGTTAAGAATATTGGGGCGCCTGGGTGGTTCAGCTGGTTGAGCGTCTGCCTTCTGCTCAGGTCACGATCCCAGGGTCCTGGGATCGAGTCCCACATCAGGATCCCTGCTCGACGGGGAGACTGCTTCTGTCTTCCTCTGCATCTCCCCCAACTTACTCTCTCTCTCTCTCTCTCAAATAAATAGAACTCTTTAAAAAAAAAAAAAGATGTAGCCAAAAAAAAGATTATGTGATTTTTAAAAGTTATACACATTTTATTTTATATCTTGCTATTTTCATTATGCAGAATATAAATTTTCAAAAATATTTATATTAATGGTTGCAAAATATTCTCTCAAAAGTGGCATAATACAATTAAAATGTTCGTTTGCAGTTGCTTTTTTTCAGTTTTTTGCTGTTCAGTGATTTAGCAAATATTCATTGGTCAACTCCTATATATTAAGGATGCTAGGCATTGAAAATGTAACAAAACAGTATAGACAAGGTGTTTTGGTCCTTAGGAGTTTACATGGTAGTGGGGGGTAGACAGAAAAAAAGTAAATAATCTGCATGCTACTATGAAGGAAATAAAGAGGACTGCCTTGGGGGGTGACCTGCTTTAGAAAGAGACCCTGATTCACAGACCTGTACCCCTGGGGATAAAAATATATTATATGTTTATAAAAAATAAAATTAAAAATATAAATAAATAAATAAATAAAAAAATAAATTAAAAAAAAAAAAAAAAAAGAAAGAGACCCTGGAACAAGTATCTCCGAGGGGGTGTGATTTGAGTATAAGACCTAAAGTATGAGACGCTGTTAGGAAGAGAAGCAGATTCAAAATGATTCTGGAGGTACTGCTAATTGCTGGATTGAATGGGTGGTGAGTGGAAGGGAGGAGTCAGTAACTTGCAGGATTTTGGCTGTGGTAGCTTGCTGGAGTAACTTTTTAAAATTCTTTTTTCTTCTTGATGTTCACCTTGGGTGGTTTCTACCACCCTGTCTTCCAGATCACTGATCCCGTTCTACTCATCTAATCTGATGTTCAGTCCTTTTAGTTTATATTTCATTTCAGTTCTTATATCTCTCAGCTTTCTCCTCATATACTGTTTTAGAAAGCTTACATGAATGTATATCACATTTGGCATCTTTGTTTTTTTAAAGTATTCATTTATTTAAATCATCTCTACACCCACCATGGGGCCTGAACTCACAAACCCAAGATCAAGACCCGAGATGAGATCAAGAGTCAGCCACTTAACTGAGCCACCCTGGTGCTCCATCTCCTTTTCTTCTTTTAAATTTGAATCCTATGAATTTACCTGAGCTTTTCTTGATTTTTAGTGTTTTCATTCCCTTCTTTATGTTCTTAGTTTTCTTCTCCGTCTGGTTAATATTTAAATATTGTGTTTTGATTTTTAAGTTCTTGTCTTTTTTTTTTTTTTTTAAGATTTTATTTATTTGAGAGAGAGAAAGAGAACACAAATTGGGGGTGAGGAGGGGCAGAGGGCGGAGGAGAAGCAGACTCCCCGCTAAACAGGGAGCCTGATGTGGGACTCGATCCCAGGACCCTGAGATGATGACCCGAGCCAAAGGCAGTCGCTTAACTGAGCAACCCAGGCGCCCCATTCTTGTCTTTTTAAAATTTCCTGCATTTTGATTAGAGATTATAGTCTTTAAAATGCCTTCCCCCTCCTTTATGTAAATACTGAGACTTAATTTGTGAACTCTTGGATTTGAAGAGCTCCCCATCCAAACTGTTAGTATATCAGGTAGATTTATGTAAATACAGAGTGTCTGTGTTTACTGACTTCTTCTGCTGTAAGATGTTAAAAGTGAACTTTTTTGCTTTCGATGTGTTTGAACCGCAGACGGTATTCCTAATGACAGTAGCGACAGTGAAATGGAAGATAGAACTACTGCTAATTTAGCGGCTTTGAAACTTGATGAGTGGCTCAGTTTCAAACTAGAGCCTGAGGTAAGTCGCTCTTCTGTAGTGTGGTGAGTTTCTTTCATTCAGTGAGTATGAACTGACATACGGTAGGTCACGTGAGCCCTTAGCGTTAGAGAATATAGTTTGTGTTTCGGTTTTCACGGGGCCTGTATGCATTCTCTGACATTCTAGGGTGTATTCAAGTAGAGGATTTGAAAAGCCTCGGTGTGGCTTGTATTTAAGGACAGTGATATTTGAGTGTTTCTGTGGGTGGTACACAGAACTCCCTTTGTTTCGTATAACTCTGTTTCTGAGAGAAAGATATGAGTTCATTCTGTTTTCTCTTTTTGTATATTTCTGAATTGGGAAAGATGAATGTCTTTTTTTCAAATTAAAAATGTTCTTGACGAAGCCTTCCCTTCATTCCATCTCCACCTTTATGTATTTATTTTTTTTCAAGGTATTCAAGTCTGTATTGTTATTGTCCTCCTTTATCTTTCTATACAGTTTTCTCCTTTTGGAACGGGAATAACAGAGGAAGTACATTACTTTCTAACCTTAAATGTTTATACAGATGCTCAACACATTTAATTATAGAAAATCAATTTGTTTCGAGTTACAAAATTGATGTGGATATGTAATTAATGAAAAAAAGATGTTAAAAAGATAACTATAAGAATACCCAGATACATGCTGTATTCCCATTTATATGGCTCTGATTCATAATATATCAGCACATTCACTTGCATACTAATTTAATCCATGGATCAAGGCTGTGTATTCAAAGGATGCCAGGACCCTTCAAGAGTTGGAGAAAAGAGTTTGGGAACAGAATATGCTTTATTTAGCCAGTGAAAACCTAGAGTAATAAAGTTTTATCTCATGATAGCAGTCAGACTTGCAAACATGCAGAAATAGGATTTAAGTTTTTTTTTTTTTTTTTTTTTAAGAGTTATTTGAGAGAGACTTATAATGCATGTAAGTAGGAGGAAGAGAGAGGAGAGAATCTCAGGCAGACAACCCGCCCCCCTCCGCCTAGTGTAGAGCTTGATTCGGGCTTGCTCTCATGTTCCTGAGATCACAGTTGGAGCTGAAATCAAGAGTCAGATGCTGAACTGACTGAGCCACCCAGGCACCTCAGGAATTAAGGGTTTTAAATGTAGTTATAAAGTTCATAAAAAAGCAGACCGAGGTACATTTACTCAAAATGTTGAGATTCATTAAGTGGTAGCAAACAAAATAATTCCTCAGACAAATGCACATTTTCCAGTATATTGGGGGAAGGAAGGGAGAAGAATGTGTGTTAAGTAGTGAAATCCACCAAGCTGTATATCAGTATTCTGTCACACCAAACAGTTTGGAGACAAGGAAAGTGTTCTAATGTAATTTCAGATTATGTTTCACTTGGCTAAAATAGAGCTTAAGGGTGCTTTGCCATATTAAAATTGACTACAGTGAATTTTCACAGAAGGTTATAGACTTAAACTCCGGGACTAAATATGGCATGATTATTTTGCTTTTAATCTGTCAAATAGCTAAAAATTGACAATTCCAAAAAGTACTACAAAGAACAAGTTGAAGTGATGTGACTCTTATGTCATTGAACCACTTGTAACTGTCAACTGTTAGTATTTAACCAATTCAGAGAATTAATCCTCTCTGAGTTAATTCACTCAGTCTCTGTGCCTTAGCTGGGACACGTAATTACAAAAGACAGCTACTGGTTAAAGCTCCGTCTCTCTCTCTCTTTTCTTCTTTTTTTAAAGATTTTATTTATTTATTTGACAGAGAGAGGCACACAGAGAGAGGGAACACAAGCAGGGGCAGCAGGAGAGGAGAAGCAGGCTTTCCACTGAGCAGGGAGCCTGACTCGGGCCTCGATCTCAGAACCCTGGGATCACGACCCGAGCCAAAGGCAGCTGCCCAGTGACTGAGCCACCCAGGTTCCCGCTCTGTCTGTATTTTTAAGAGATCCTACTATTTCCTTTTTTGTTGTTGTTGAAGGGGGAGGGTGGTCAGCAAAGCCTTCAAAAGTCGACAACTGGCTAGGTTTACTTTTTTACTCTCTGTTCACTTGTCACTTCAGTCCCACCCCTGGAATCCCTCTTCTATTTGCACCAGCCCTTCCCTTCCCTGAAAAGGCCTTTGTCAAGGTCAGCATGTCCCCCACATTGTCAAGGGCCGTCCACTGTCCTTGAGTTTATCCTTTCTCTCATGTTTGGCACTGTTGTCCATCCCCTTCCTTGTGTAATACTGCCCTTCTCCATTTTTCCTTCTCACCTGTCCCAGCTTCTTTGTCACAAGTTACTATGACGTTAGTCTTTCCTGATTCTTCTTTCTTAAAAAGTCATTCCTTCTTAGGTTCTTTCATTGACTCTGCCCATATGTGTTTGTGCCTTAAATGTTAGATATTCTCCAGTACTCTGGGCTTTACTGTGCTCTTTTCATGTCTGTGTACAATCTCTAGGGACCTTACCTCAGTGTGTAGGTTTAGTAAACATTGATGCATGGATGACTCCCAAGTCGGTCTCTATTTCTAGCTTTGGCCTTTCTCTGGATCTGTGAGACTAGCTGCTCTCTGGGTCATCATGTGGATGTTCTATAGGCACCAAAATAAAATATGAAGGAAACAAAATGTATTTTTCTTTATTTACTCTGCTGTTACTGTTCCAGTTTTAATCACACTCTAACCACACATTATTGGCCGTCTCTTCCATTGGACTGTGTCATTTGACTTTGTGTCTCTAGTCCTCATATGTGGTCAAGAAGAAATGTTATCTCATTCATGCAACAAAAAAAGTGAAATACGTTACTTCCTGACAAGTTACGCAGTGTCCTTTGGAAACAGTCGCAGAGCTTCACTAGTAAATGGGTGTCTTGCAAGTGGTTCGCCATCTTGCTTGGCTCGCCTTGAACTGAGGAGCCCGTTCTATTCCAGGCAGCCAGTTTGCTGCTGCAGCTCCGGCAGAAGTGGCACAGCTTGTTTTTACGCCGAATGAGAGCGCCATCTAAACCCTGGTCTCAGGTTGATGAGGCCACCATAAGAGCCATCATCGCTGTTCTCAGCACGGAAGAACAGTCTGCGGGCTTACAGCAGCCGTCGGGAATAGGCCAGAGGCCAAGGCCTATGTCTTCAGAAGAACTTCCTCTGGCATCATCTTGGAGGTCAAATAACAGCAGGAAAACCTCGGCAGATACTGAATTTTCGGATGAGTCTGCTGCTGCAGAAAGGTAAATTGGTAACATTTTATCAAAACTGGAGACATGTTTCCCCCTAGGAAAATGAATTATTTATCAAAGAATCATGAGCTTTTGTAACATTTAAAAATTACTTATAATAGAAAAAACATAGAAAGGTTACACTAAAATGGGAAGAGTTTTTTTACTTTTTTTTTTTTTTTTAAAGATTTATGTATTTATTTGAGGTGGGGAGGGACACAGGGAGAGCGAGAGCGCGTCTTAAGCAGACTCCGTGCTGAGCTGAGCTCGATCTCACGGCCCTGAGATCACGACCTGAACCGAAACCAAGAGTTGGGCACTTAACCGACTGTGCCACCCAGGTGCCCCAAGTTTTTTACTTTTAAAACATGGTTTTCAGTAGTCTCAGGATAAAATGAGGGATTTTAAACTCTTGGTATTTATGAGTTATTTAATAAGGAAATTTTTTTATCAGGAAAATCTCAAATGTTTAATTTAAAGAATTGACAAGTTTAGCATCTGTTAAAAAGCTTATTATTATTTAGCATCTGTTAAAAAGCCATTATTTTAAAATTATATATTTTCGTTGCTACATGTTAATATCTTTCCCAGACATGCAAGAAGCATGGGCTGTGGCCATTTAAAAGAACAACATTCCCACAAGTCTTACCTAAGTATCAATATTGCTGATTGTATTGTATTCCTATAGGAGATCAATTATTCATTCATTGATTCAGTGATGCGTTACATGTGCATTGTTGTTGGTGTAAGAGATACAGCAGTGTACTAAACAAAGATCTCTTCCTTCAGAGAGTTTATCTTTTATCCAGGGGAGGCATATAATAAGCAAATTTACTGTAATGGCAGAATCTGTTACACTTTAGCCAAATTCTTCTTTTTCTTTCCAGCATTTAGCAATTAGATGTGATATTTTTATTTACTATATGATGATGATTAGTAATAAGAGAGCTCTTCTATTGAATTATTTATCCAAAAATGTGCTTCAAATATATAATAGTGGTTGTAATGAATCATTGGCCATGATTCAAAAATATTTGTAGTGTAACAACATTTGTTAGAACCATATTTGTTTCTTTATATCCATTAAAACATTTCTTACCCTGCTAGAATTGATAACAAAAACAATATTCTTGTCTGTGATGCTAATTTTAGCAATGTTGGTAGAAAGTCTGTGTGTTAAGACTATTTCATTGTTAAAAAAAGCTGAAAATACAGTGAAAACATGAAAGTTATGTAATGTTTACTGTTTTTTAAGGATCAGATGGGGCTGTTAGTGTCTTCTTTTGGTCAGATTTGCATATTTGAATGAAACATACGGCTTCATCAGGTCAGACTTCAGTCAAGGGGAGTATTCTATACTGGTTTCCAAGTTCTTCAGATATTACACTTGAGGAATAATTCAGTCATTTGTCAAGAAAATCTTCTCATGTGTGTTCCTGAATGTTTCTGATGTAGGCTCTGCTGGGCAGTAGAAGAGTAAAAGGCACATTTTCTTCTAGACACTAACTACTTTTTGAAAAGATTTTTCTGAAAGCTTCCTTGAACAATGGTTTAGAATGTGGAAGTAGATTTCCATAGATACTGTTAAGCGGTAATGTTATTCCGAGGCCCATCCATAAAAACCCGTTAGGTTCGTCGAGACTGTGTGTTTTGTGTGTGTGTGTGTGTGTGTGTGTGTATAAATGCAAGTGTATATGTATGTGTGCATCTATTCGCATACACACACATACGTTTTTGGAAAATGTGTAATAGATGCTTATTTAATAAAAGAAATTTAATAAAATTAAGAAAATCAAAATGATAAAATGTAATATTAGTTATAATTCAGATATTTGTTGTCTTATAAATTTAGTTTTTCACCGGTGACACTGGAATCAAGCATTTCCATTTCCTTACAAGTTGTAGCCTGGCAGTCTTCATTTTCTTACCTGTTGAATGGTGGGATCTGGAATTTTATCTACCTTCAGAATTTTGGTAGTATTAGTAGATAAGGCCTGGAGTTGGTGGGTTTGGTGGGGAATGGGATGAGGACGCTTAGGAAGATTTATTTTTAAAGAGAGAAATTAGCAGTTTTTGTGAGACTACTTCTTGGAGAGAAACTATAATTAGAGTTTTCCTCTGCAGTGGTAAAATACATTTACTTTTTCTTAACATAAGTACTTTTTTTTTTTTTTTACTATATTTACTATTCTTTTAATAAAATCATTTTATTGAAACTATTTTAAAATAGTTTAAGAAACTATTAAAGTATTAGAAATTGCCCATCTTCCATCCTAAATCATACCAGTCTATCTTTTGCTTGTCATTTTGATAATTGGTTGGCAGAGGACAGGTGCATCTTTTCTATAAGAGAAATGAGATAAAATGAATTCAGTGTCTGAACTTCTTAAATGAAAAGGTGGGGGGGCTTGCGGAGGGCTTTGTTTCCATCTTTATGAAATTTTCCAGGGAAGCCAAGCATAAGAGAGAGAAGCTAGAATGGAGCTCAGATTAAAAGATCAGTTTGAAAACCAAAAGGTAGACCAGAAAATACATTTTTATTTTAATGAGGTTTTACCCTCATTAAGTTCTGTTGCCTAATTTTCAGGTCACTGAGTTGCCAGGGTAAGAACGATGTGATTTTAGGGGGGTCAAATTTACATAATGCATTGAACATCAATTCATGAGAGAAAAAAACCCCTGAAAGGTCTTTTACACTTCTTAGCAGGTTGTTAATGATTCAGATATGCATTCATTATATAGTCTTTGTTAATATGTTTAGGCTTCACTGCTTTTATTTTATTTGTGAAAGAAATAATACTGGATCTGAGATAGTTACTCTTGAAGGAAGAGTAATTATAATTGTAGGAGTCTATGGTAGTTTATGAATTATTAAACACAATCTTTTTTGTTTTAAACTTGTTTATTATCAATATTGTTAAACACAGCAAACTAAATGATATACCATAATGAACTCCATGTCCCACATTCAGCAGTTACCCAGATTTTTACTGCTTGCTGTATCTAGCCAGATTTTCTTTTTTCATTCTTGGCTTTCTTATTTGGTTTACATATTTCCAGATAAATTCTACACATCGTGTCATTTTACCCTTCCATATTCAAACATACATCTCTTAAAAATAGAGGAATTTGGGGGCACCTGGTGGCTCAGCTGGTTAAGCATCCGACTCTTGATTTTGATTCAGGTTTTGATCTCAGGGTTGTGAGTTCAAGCCTGGTATTGAGCTCCATACTGGGCGTGGAGGCTGCTTTAAAAAAAAAAAAAAAAAAGGAGGAAATTTTTCTACATAATTAAAATCCAATTATCAATCCCAGTAAAATGATCATTTCCCCAGTTGTCATACTGTATACATTTATTTGAATTAGCATCCAGGGAAGACTCATCAGGGCGTCATGTTTTTTGAGGCTCCTACAATCTAGAGTAGTTCTTCTGTTAACTTTTGTTTTTTTTTGAAGATTTTATTTATTGGAGAGAGAGCGAGAGCGAGAGAGAGAAGAGAGAGAGTAGTTCTTTAAATAACTTTTGTTTTTAAAAGATTTTATTTATTTATTAGAGAGCGAGAGAGAGCGAGTATGAATCGGGGTGGGAGTGGGAGGGACACAGGGACAGGGAGAAGCAGACTCCCTGCTGAGCCAGGAGCCTGCTGCTGGGCTGTATCCCAGGACACCTCAGGATAGTAACCTGAGCTGACTGGGCCACCCAGGTGCCCCCTCTATTGACTTTTTTGAAGAAAGTGGGTTGGTAGTACTGTGAGGTATATCACATTCTGGATTTGTCTGTTTCTTCTTGGCCTTCTTTGTTGGCATACCATGTGTATTTCGTCTAAACTGGTAGTTAGCTCTCAGGGTTTGATTTGAGCCAATATTTTGGCAAGTGTATTTTATAGGTGGTGCTGTGAACTTTGTATCACATGACTTTAGGAAATAGTGTCTTTTTTTTTTTAAGGTCTGGTTCCACAAAGACCTATACTTTTAGAAAAACTTCAAAGTTTCTGATTGCCAGCTTTGCTGCATTTATTCATAGAATTTTAGAATAGAAGAATTTTACAGTTTAGTATAATCCTTTTATTTAACACGTAAGTAAATGAAAGCTCAAATAAGTTAAGAGACTTGCCCAGGATCAAATACCTTAGTTGTAAATTTAGTACTGTCCTAGAAGTCTTCTCTCCTGACTGTAGTCCAGCAGTATTTTAATACTTTATCATATTTTTTTGGTATGCTTTTAAAATATATTTTACTTGGCTCTAAGATATTTTGTGAAAGTGGAAGGGAAGTAGAGTGGGTGATATTTTAGTAAGGGCCATTAGCATAGATGTATTTAAATAACTATATAATGTTAAAGACCTCTCCAATAGCATCATACAAGAGGTTAGAAATTTGTTTTTTAGGATTTTATTTATTTACTTGAGAGAGAGAAAGGGCAGAAGCAAGGGGGGCAGTAGAGGGAGAGGGAGAAGCAAACCTCCTGCTGAGTGAAGACCCCGACAGGGGGCTCGACCCCAGGACCTTGAGATCATGACCCGAGCTGAAGGCAGACGCCAAACTGACTAAGTCACCCAGGCTCCCTGAGGTTAGGAATTTTGTAAGGGAAATAATATTTTGAGTATTTGTTAACATTAAGTTAAGAACTTACATAGATTTTAAAAAATACATTTTTACCTATTGTTTGTGTAAATGCACCCTAATATCTCAGATGTTTTTTCACTCTAAATGTGAGATAAATGAAATTCCCTTAGTATTACACCATATATCATAATGCTACTGCGACTCTGGTTTGAAATGGAGTCTGCTTTGTATTATGAACTTGTGTGTCACTGATCTTTGTTTCCTCCTTCCCACTCAAGAGTATTGGCGAAATCTCCATCTCCAGCACTGCACCCCCCTCAGAAGTACAAAGATAGAGGGATTTTACATCCTAAACGAAGCACTGATGACCGATCAGATCAGTCTTCTGTGAAATCTACGGACAGCAATAGCTACCCAAGTCCTTGTGCCAGCCCTTCTCCTCCATCCTCAGGAAAGGTACAGTATCTACAAGTTGATGTAGCAAGGACCAGATTGCTAGCACATTTCACATTACATATTGAAGCAAAAAGACAATACAGTTCTATCTTTGGTTACTAATCGTGGTCTTTGTTCTAGATATAAATGGAATCTGGCAGACTTGAGACACCTTGCATAAATTTTTTTGTTTTTCCTGCTTGGCAGAGATTTCTAGTTAGCACCATCTTAGGATGTTTTAAAACTAACAGACCGTTTACCAGCGGCATGTAACTCAGCCGTCCGCCATGTCCTTTCTGTATCGTTAGAACCTTTTTTGATTAAGTAACAAGATGATCTCAAATTAGTTTAGGTTTGTAATTTCAGAGTTGCAAACAATGGTTTCTTTTGAATTATGAATTGATTTCTCCAATTCAGTAGTTGTATTAAAAAGTACAAGATAGGGTGGGAATTAGGAAGGTAGGGAATGTTGGTAGGGAATTGAGAACTATGTATCTTTGAAAAAAATTTATAATGTGATTTCAAATATTTAGAATACGTTTACTTCTTATTTCCTGTGTTGTTGGTACTAAATATTCAATTAGGGTTATTTAGCTATATGTTGTGTTCTGGGACAAATGTCTGCTGAAACACTCTTGTTAAATAAGAGGAAAAGAAATGTTTTTTGTGTATTTGCATTCTTAGGTTTTAGGGTCTTTTATTTTAAAATATATTTATTTAGGTATAGACATAATAAAATTCACCAGTTTGTACAATTCAGTGAATTTTGACAAATGTATATAATTATGTAAACATATCCCAGCCATGTACAGGATATTCCCACCAGCCATGGATCATGATGACTACTAAATTGCTCTCTGTCCCTAGAGTTTTGCCTTTTCTGCAGTTTGCTCGAAATGGAATCTGTGTATGTGGTTTTTTCGTGACTGGCTTATTTCACTTTTGAAATTCAACCAAA
This sequence comes from Enhydra lutris kenyoni, assembly GCF_002288905.1. Classification (NCBI taxonomy): domain Eukaryota; kingdom Metazoa; phylum Chordata; class Mammalia; order Carnivora; family Mustelidae; genus Enhydra; species Enhydra lutris. Next base: position 6,867,377 of record NW_019154148.1, on the reverse strand, counting down.
TTATTAAGTGTATTCTTAGTTCATTGCTTTTTATTGCTGGAGAGTATGGCTAATATCATGGAATGTTTATCCATTCCCCAGTTGACGGACATTTGGATTGTTGCCACATTTTGGCTGTTAGAAATATTCGAGGACAAGTCTTTATGTGTACACATGGTTTCTGTTCTTGGGTAAACACCCCAGGAGTAGAAGTTTAACTTTACAAGAAACTATCCAGCTAATTTCCAAAATGGCTGTACTTTTTTCCATTCCCTTCAGTCATCTATTAGGGTCCCATATGCTCCATATTCTTGACAATACTTGACATTATTAATCTCTTTAACGTTAGCCGTTTTGGTGGGCACATAGTGATACCCCATGGTAGTTTTGATTTGCGTTTCCCCAATGACTAGTGATGTTGAGCATCTTTTCATGTGCTTACTTGCCGTTCCTGAATTTTCTTTGGTGTGAAGTATCTGTTCAAATTTTTGTTCAACTTTTCTGGTTGTTTACTGTTTGCCTTTTTTATTCAATAGTAAGATTTTATAAAATGTATTCTACATACAGATCTTAATTATATATGCTTTGCAATTTCTCTTAACAGTCTGGGCCTGCATATTCATTTTCTTAACAAGTGTTTTTTGCAAAGAAGTGTTTTTAATTTTGATGAAGTCCATTGGAGCTATTTTTTCCTGTTTTGGTTTCATCTATTTTTCTGTTGTTGTTCATATTTTTTGTGTCCTAAGAAGTGTCTGTTTAACTCTGGGGCGCCGGGATGGCTTAGTCAGTTGAGTGTCCGATTCTTGTTTTTGGCTCAGGTCATGATCTTGTGGTCTTGAGATCGAGAACCCTCCATGAGGCTCCTTTGCCTATACAATTGTTCTAGCACCATTTGTTGAAAAGGTTAAAATTTCCCTTGATTTATTTTGGCACTTTTGTCAAAAATCGATTAACCATAAGTAATGTGGTCTATTTATTGAACTCTATTCTGTTGCATTGATCTTTACACCTCTCTGTTTTGCCTCTGCTACAGTGAGTTGATTATAATAACTTTATACTAAGTCTTGAAACCAGTTAATTTTTTTCTCCAATTCTGTTCTTCTTTTTAAAAATTGCTTTGGTGTTATGGGTGTGCTAGTGTTCTTTCATATGAAGTTTAGAAAATCCTTTTGTCAATTTCCACAGAAACTTTTTTTGGTATTAAATGGAATTGCATTGATTCCGTAGGTCAGTTTGAAGAAAACCGACAACAGGTTTTAGTTTCCAAATCCGTAAGCATAGTATACATCTGCATTTCTTTTATCAAAATAAATTTTTCATACGTGTTTTGTAAATTTCAGAGTTCAGGTGTTACACATTTTTTGTTAAGTTGATCTCTAAGTATTTTATACTTTTGGTGCTGTTCTTTTTTTTTTTTTTAAAGATTTATTTATTTATTGGGGTGCCTGGGTGGCTTAGTTGGTTAAGCGACTGCCTTTGGCTCAGGTCATGATCCTGGAGTCCCAGGATCGAATCCCACATCGGGCTCCCTGCTCGGCAGGGAGTCTGTTTCTCCCTCTGACCCTCCCCCTTCTCATGCTCTCTCTCTCTCATTCTTGCTCTCTCTCAAATAAATAAATAAAAATCTTAAAAAAAAATTTATTTATTTATTTGACAGAGAGGGATCACAAGTAGGCAGAGAGGCAGGCAGAGAATGGGCGGGGAAGCAGGCTCCCTGCTGAGCAGAGAGCCCGATGTGGGGCTCAATCCCAGGACCCTAAGATCATAACCTGTGTTGAAGGCAAAGGCTTAACCTACTGAGCCACCCACGCGCCCTGTTCTTTAAATTTTTAATTTCCAGTTGTTCATTGCTAGCATATAGAAATACATTTGACTCTTGTTATATTTACCCACTATGCCACAATCTTATTTCATTTACTAATCCTGTTAGCTTTTTATGTAGATTTCTCAGGATTCTCTGTATATATAATCATTTCATCTGTTAATAAAGGCAGTTTTGCTTTTTTCCTCTCTAGTATTGATTCTGTTCCTTTCTTTTCTTGCTTGTTCTCTCTGATTAGAACCTCCTTTAAAATGTTTAATAAAAAGTGTTGAGAGCAGACATCTTTGCCTTGACCTTAGAGGGAAAGCTAGCCCCTAGTTAAATCTGTCACCATTTATGATAACATAACTATGGGACATTTCCTTTTAGATTTAGTTTGCTGAGAGGATTTATTAGGAATAAATGTTGAATTATGTTCAGTGCTTTTTTTTTTACATCTACTGAAATGATAACATAATTCTTTTTTTCTTCTATTAATAAAGTGGATCTCATTGACTGTTTTTCTAATGTTTATGCCTCACTTGGTCACAATGATTATTGTTTTAAATATTAGTAGATTTGATTTTGCTTAATCAAAACTTCTGTTAAGTTTGGGATCTTTGTTCATGAGGGATATTCTGTTGTTCTCTTTTCTTGTGTTGTTTTTGTATAGTTTTAGTATTAGAGTGATGCTGGCCTCATAAGATTAGTTGGGACATCTTCTTTCCACTTAAGGTTTTTAGAAGAGATGCCTAGAATTGATATGATTTTTTTCCTTAAATGTTTGGTAGAATTCGTACCTAAAGCCCTTTTTAACTCTCCTTGGTGTATTTCCAATCAGTATTTTGCGCTTCAGGTATAGTTTGAGAAGCTTGCAACAGTGTATTTTACCCCCCCCAGTCTTTTGAGTTACTGGTCTCATGTTAAAAATGCCAGTGTAGTATTTTTACTTCATAGTAAAGCGTCTTCTCTCAAAAGTCAGAAAAATGTCTTTTATATTTATTCAATATTTACCATTTCTTGTGCTCTTTATTCTTTTGTGTTGATGTGAATTTCTGTCTTGAATCATATAGTTCTGTCTGGAAACATTTTACCATTTCTTTGAGTACAGATATTCTAGAAATGAAGTTGTTAAGCTTTTGTCTAGAAAACCTTTTTCACCTTTATTTTTGGAAGATATTTTTACTGTGTATATAATTCTAGGTTGACAGTGGTTTTCTTTAATTTAGGCAAAGATGTCATTCCATTATCTTCTTGTTTATAATTTCTGAGGGAAGTTTACTGTGATTCTTATTTTTATTTTCCTGTATTTTTTTTTCCCCTCTAGCTGCTTTTTTTTTTTTTTTTTTATAGACAGAGATTACAAGTAGTCAGAGAGGCAGGCAGGAGGGAGAGGAGGAAGCAGGTTCCCCGCTAAGCAGAGAGCCCGATACGGGCTCGATCCCAGGACCCTGGGATCATGACCTGAGCCGAAGGCAGAGGCTCTAACCCACTGAGCCACTCAGGCGCCCCCCCTCTAGCTGCTTTTAAGATTTTCTTTTTGTCACTGGTTTTCAGCAATTCAATTTTGGTATGTTACTATTTGTAGTTCTTATAATCTTCGTATTTATAGTTTACATCAATTTTATAAAATTTAGGACCATTATTTCTTCATATATATATATGGCTTAGTTGGTTAAGCGACTGCCTTATATATATATATATATATGCATATGCATATATATATATATATATATATATATATATATATATATATATTTTTTTTTTTTTTTTGGTCTTACCACTTCCCCCTCCTTTATGGGACTTTGGATACGTAAGTGCCGATACTATTCCACAGGTCACTGAAGCTTTCTTAATTTTTTTCAGTTGTTTTCATCTGTTTGTTTCATTTGTGATGGTTTCTCTAGCTATGTGTGTAAGTTCACTGAGCTTTTTATTTGTGGTGCCTCATTGGCTATGTATCCTTTCTACTGTATTTTTCAATGCCTTCATCTCTAGAGCACCCTTTGGGTCTGTAAAGAAATACCTTCCATTTCTCATTTCAGAAGTCATGTTTGTGTTCACTTTACCGTCCTGAGCACAGTGCGTGTATTGGTGATAGCTGCTCTGACATTCTTGTCTCCTAATTCCATCATCTGTCAGACCTGACTCTTTCCCTATTTGGTCATTTTTTCCCTAGGTTATGGGTCATTGTTTCCCATTTCTTGACATTCCTTATAGCTTTGTTTGGCTGCTAGATTTTTGTTGTGTTCCTTTAAGTACTGTCAGACGTGGTTCTGGTACAGAGCTAAATTAGTTGCTGTCGGTTTAATCTTGTTGAGATTTACTTTTACGTGATGTTATGGTAGATCCAGAGCAGTTTTTATTCTGGTACTAATTTAGTTTCAGTACTAAGGTGTGAGCCTTCTGGGGGCTAACGCCGTCTGTATTAACAGTTCTTTCCATCATGGCTGGGCATAACAGGGATTGATCCCAGCCCCATGTGAGCTCCGGGAATGGTTTTAAGTCTACTGCTTTCCTCTGGATCTTTCCCTGGTGTTAGGTCAAGTTTTCGTAAGCCTGTGCAGGTCAGTACAGAGTCAAAAACTCCGTTTCTGTGGGGACCTGTCTTCAGTTCTTCGGGAATTCTGTTTCTGTGCAGCTCTCTTCTGTCCAGCCCTCTGCTATGCACACTCTGACTACTGGGCCTCTCGACTCCAAGCTCTGTCTCTGCAGTTCAGGGAGACTGGGGTTCTGTTTGTTTCCCTCTCCTGAACTGTTGCCTGGAAACTGTATTCAGGTGGTAAGCTGAAGCAATTTTTGTTTTGTTTTCAGTGTTTGAAAGTTTATTAAAATATTTTCTGAAAGTACATTTGGAGCATAAATCAAAGTTTGTAATCCAGGATCCTTTCTTGATAAGGGATTTTGAATGCTCTAGAAAACGAGTGTTTGGTTTTGGCTCTTTAACCTCATTTTGATCAAGTCTTATGTAGCTTTTCAGGCATGATGGAGCTATTTGCATTTGTTGAATATTTGGTAAAATATTTTGATTTATATGTTTATGAAGATGTTATTTAATGGAGCCTATTGATTTCGGAAGGTCAAATTACCTTTCAAGAATTTATGCATTCTTTTATAGGGCTCAAAATCTCCTTCACCAAGACCAAACATGCCTATTCGATACTTCATAATGAAGAGTAGCAATTTGAGAAACCTTGAAATTTCTCAACAGAAGGGTATCTGGTCTACAACCCCTAGTAATGAGCGGAAGCTAAATCGAGCCTTTTGGGAAAGCAGCATGGTTTACTTGGTATTTTCTGTTCAAGGATCTGGACATTTCCAGGTGAGCCATCCTGAACCAGTAAAATGGGGCTGTTCTGGCTGCACGTTAGACCACACAGATTAAAACAAAACCCAAAAACCACCCTGGCTTTTTATTGTATCGGGATGTAAGAATGCATTTTGCTTGACTGAGCATGAGGGATGTAGTGTTACCTCTTCAAGGGACTGACTCTAGGGATCCCGTTGTTTTCCTCGTCTTACCAGAACCTTTCTAGATAAGCCATGTCTCCTTCTGAGGACAAGTTCAGATTTACTATTTCTCAGGTGGATTGAGAGTAACGAGAAGCTTGACTTTTTGGTAAAATGTTTTTTTAAAGAGATAAGGAAGTTAGAATTGGTAATCCAGAAACTGAGTGTGTTTCTTAACTCCTCTTGACTTGATGTCCATCTGAATTTAGAAACTAAGGAATTTATTATTTGATATTATTATAATTTTTGGAAGTAAAAACTATTAGGTTAGATTATATCTGTTTATCATGGAATAAGTGTGGGTTTAGGGCTGTTAATACATTATTTAGAAAGTATCTGTTCATACTGAAATTATGTTAGAAGGCTGGAATCAGTCTTCCCTCTAAAATTTGCGAATACTTCTTTTTATGAAAAACAGTAAGTAATTTATGTTTTTGTGAGGTATCTATTATTTTTATATTACATTTTTACCTTAAAATTTAAAAAACCTCAGAGCTTTCTCAGATAAATTGAATTCAGACAATTTTAATATCATCCTCACCTTTCCCCTTGCCCTCATTTTACCCGCAGGGATTTTCTAGGATGTCTTCTGAGATAGGAAGGGAGAAGAGCCAGGACTGGGGCTCAGCTGGACTGGGAGGAGTATTTAAGGTGGAGTGGGTCCGGAAGGAAAGTCTTCCCTTTCAGTTTGCTCACCACTTACTCAATCCCTGGAACGACAACAAGAAAGTCCAGATCAGCAGAGACGGGCAGGTATACAGTGGCATTTAATATTTGTCTTCTGCTTTTCTTTTTGTTTTGCTTTGCTGTTATTCGGTGGTTTGAGGAGGAGACATAAGAATACAGAATGTGTGTTCCATATGCACACAGGAGATGGTTCCGACGTGTGGAAGAGCTAGTGAACACCTGCTTGCACAGGTGTTTGACAGAGCTCGTGGCTTTTTTTAACATTTTGTAACCTGGGCTTCTCTCTGCCATTACATACATATAAAATCTTTCATAAGTTACTTCACGGAGGCTCCTATTGCCTTACTAATGGGAGATTTGCTAAAAACCGAGTGTAATTCTGAAGTAATTTCACCAAAGTCTAAGGATAACAACAGTATCTGACTTCTTTGTGCTTTAACTAATTATATGACATAGATAACAGCCTTTTTATATTTTTGTGGCTTGTTTTATTTCTATTGCATTTACTTGGGCTTTATCATGATAGCTGCTGACATGCATTTTGAACTAGTTAAGGAGATGGGAATTACCATATATATGGACCACAGTGCTAGCTGCTGTATATGAAGTAGTTTAATTCAATGCATGTTGAGTTATTAGCCCAGTTTTAGTCAGGAGAAACAGGAGAAATTGTTCTAAGGTCACACAGCTAATAATTTATTTAAACTAGTGTGACTTAGTTTTAAATCACCATACATAAAGTGTTTGGGTTCTCTTTAAATGCACATCATATCACAAGAGGACTATAAATGACATTCTTTTCAGTTGTATCAGAATATTTTAATTTTTATTCTAAAATAAGGATTTTGAAATAAGTCTAATTCCTAAGATAAGAATATCATATACTCTTGATGATTTCCTTAAAACCCCCAAACATCTAATATGCTAGGTTTCATAGTAAACCTTTGAAAGCTGAAGCTGAGTGCCGTTGGCAAATCCCCATTAAAAACGAAATTCACTATTTCCAGATAGAAGTTCCAGGAGAACTTGGTGGAAATTACCATTTTTTCACACATTGTTGCCATATTTGCAGGCTAACTCTAATCTTGAAGTCTGGAAGTGAACTTCACAGACCTGAACACAGAGAATCCCAGAGCAATACATACCATGTGATTTTATTATGTCCTGGTAGGAAAATGAAATTGAATGGACTTGTCCCACATTTTTATCAGCATAGGTTTTGGTGATTTAAAAAATTCAGTCTAGTTCCTTTCGTGTTTATTCTGACTTCTGCTTTATCTAGGAACTAGAGCCTCAGGTTGGCGAACAGTTGCTGCAGCTATGGGAACGCCTTCCCCTGGGAGACAAAACCGCAGCCGACTGACACTCAGGTTATCTGCTCCTTGACTTTTGAGTATTGGCAGTATTTGTGATCACTAAGGATATCTTTCAAATTATTTATCGTTTTTTTTTTTTTTAACTCGTTTAGAGCTCTTAGCTACAGGAGAACGCTGTACCGATTTAAAGCCACCGAATGCACTGACTTCTAAAAACCGAGGTGGAGATGTTTGTTAGGAGTGGATGGGCTTTTCTGGTTGAGAGTTTCTCTTAAGACCCACCATCTTCATAAAAAAGAGAAAAGGGTAATTTACATTTTTATAGTGATCGTAAAGAACGATTATGTCATGTTTGTTAATTATATGTTTATAAGTGAATAAAATAGTAGTAGTTTCATTGTTTGGCACAACAGCAGTTGTTTGAACCATACTTAATTTTGAAGTTAAACATTTCATTTGTTGAAAACACTGACCTATGACTCTTAATTGACCTATGATTTTTTTGTAATGCAAAGTAAATTGTTTTAAGAAAAAGTCCTGAATGTGTCAGTACACCCGAGCACCATTTTAGAACCATCAACTCTTAAGGTTTGTTGTTAAAAAATAAGCAAACAACCCAATTCTAAAAATGCCCCTTTTGAAAATAGTGTGTGCTGATTAAGGACTATTCACTCTGCCATTTTAAACCTGAGATACATGAAGAAAAACGGAAAGATGTTCTTTTTCTTTGATTATGAAGTGCAGTAACATCTGAAGGAAATGGGAGAGTTCCTCACTCCTTGTCTTTGCTCAGATCAGATTTAGTGCTTAGTCTTATTCCTGGTCCTCCTGCCTCTTAGCCCAGTGTGCTGCACACCTGTCTCTTCCTCCTGTGTTACAGCCTTCACACCTCTCTCACGTGAGTGCTGTAATTATGTCCTCTTCGTTTTGGCTAGAGAAGCTTGATTTAGACAAGTTAAAAATGGAAACAAATGAAACATGTTAAAAAAAAAAGTGCCCAATAATTAGTGAGAGCTTGGTTGGTGTATGTCTTTCAAACTAAGGTCCCCAGCACCACAATTCTGAACGCCTTCTATTTGTTTTCTAGTACTTTCCATCCTACTTACATTTTTGGATTTCTTATTTTTTTGCATTTATGGCTTAATAAATGGGGGGTAATTTTTTAAAAACCTGTGTAGTGCCAACTCTCCTCTATTTTTTTTTTTTTTTTGTCATCTCAGGATTATTTGATAACTTTACCACCACTGTCTATAATATAGTTTCCCCAGAGGCTTTTTGAAGGGAAATAAGGTACAGGGAGAAATTAAAGAAATGTCTTGGTTATTGAGCTCTAAATAGAGCAGCTTTGATAGCACGTCTCATGATATATTTGGGTTATTGCTGCGTGAAGAAAAACCGGCCTGAATCTAATTTAAAGACAAGAAGACAACTCCTCTAAGTTTTTTGCTTCTGCATTTGAGAACAAAGAAGTGAAAAGTTAGGGTCACCATAAGATCTTGAAAATCCTCCTTTCTCTTGGAAAGCGTTGTATGTTGGCATAGTAGCTTAGAATGGCAGCTGTGATTTTTTGCCTATTTTTGCCTTTTTGTAGTTACTGGTTTTTGTTTGTTTTATACTTTTAGAGATACACCTGTAAATTGAGCCTGTGTGAATTATGTTCTGCTGTATGTATATTACAGTCTTTTCCTATTACAGAAACTTGTGTTTTTTCTGATAATGTATATATACTTTGTTGAGTTATATATTTAGCAGTTTACGGTGTTCTAAATTTGGAAGTGAGGACTTTTAAAAAAAATAAAACTTGTTTTAATTTCCTTCTGTTTTCTAATATCTAGCTCTGTATGTAAATGATGGGTTTGTTGATATTTAAAATGAACACAATTTAAATGTAATTAAAATGCTGTTTTTGGAAGAGATGAACTTTAAATACACTCATTAAATGAAATTCTGTTAAAATATCTAGATCTTGTTATTTCTGACCCTCCGTAATAGGGCTAAGGTAAAAATGACCAATAATACCCCTTGAGATATTAGGGAATTTCAAATACCTTGAAGAATACTAAATTGATAGAGAAGGTGATGATTTCATATCAGAATCTCCTCATTGAAAAAATTTGCCTTATTACCATAAGGAAAGGAAAAAAAACTCAAGACACATGTTCAATAGGAAATCTTTTAAATGTGTTCCCTGTCAGGACACTGGATCTTGGTAATGTGCTCTTCTATCCACTGCACACCCCAGCCTTATTCTACCAATTACAGCAAAGCTTGCCAGCGAGGGAAGCACAGTCTCAAATGTGTACTTCGAGAAAAGACCAATTTATTTAAGACTTTGTCTTCAGAGACTCCTTCTTCACCATAGAAAGCCTTATTTCCTGCAACAGGGGAAGTCTGGAGGACCAAGTCAAATGAGCTTCACCTCTGCGTCAACACCGGGGCACAAATCCTGCCCCTGAACTTGTCATTGACAGGTGATGACGCCTTCCTGTCTGAGCTTCCCACGGCACACATGCTCACTGTGCTCCAGAACCTTCCGCAGCTCCTCTCCACGCACAGGCCCACCACACAGTGCACTCACATCTGCCCAGAGCCCCTGGGCGTGCCTCGGTCTTTGTAGCCAAGGGTGAAATTTCCACTCGGCTGTCTCATAAAGTCACAAATGCTGCATATTGAAAATGGAACAACTGTTCTTTCCTACAGCCTGCTCCACCCAAAACTTCTCTCTTCAGTGGCCCCCGTTTCCATCACTTGTGGTTGCTCAAGGCCAGAAAACTTGTAGTCATCCCTGATGTCTTTCCTTCTCTCAGTCTCCTCCAGCAGAGAATCTTCTTGGGTCTACCTTCAAAATAGACCTAAACCCCAACTGTTTCTCCCCACATCTGTCACAACCACTCTGGACTAAGCCATAGTCCTCACCTGGGTTACCAAAATCGCTCCCAATCTGTTTTCCACACAGAAACCGGTGATCCTTTTATTATTTTATTATTTTTTAAGATTTTACTTAAATTTGACAGAGAGAAAGCACAAGCAGGGGAGCAGCAGAGGGAGAGGGAGAAGCAGGCTCTGTCCGTGGCAGGGAGCCCGATGCGGGGCTCGATCCCAGGACCCAGAGACCATGACCCGAGCCAAAGGCAGAGGCTTAACCCACTGAGCCACCCAGGCACCCCTCCTGGTGATCCTTTTAAAAGTTTGCATTACTTGGCTGCTCAGAACCCTGCAGTGGCCCCCCACTTCTCCCAGGAACCGAAGTCCTTCCTATGGCACCAACACGGCATGATCCAGTCCGCTGTTATATCTCTGGCTGTCTTCGCCTCTCCTCTGCTTACTCCACTCTAGCCACACCAGCCTCCCCACTGTTCCTTGAATATCCTAGGCCTGTTCCAGCCCAGAGACGTGAGTGAGCTGTTGACTCTGCCTGGAATGCTCTTCCCAGAATATCCGTGTGGCCAACTGGTTGTCACCATGTAGTGTTAACTCTGCTGTCAAGTTTTCTGTAAGGCTTATTTAACTTTTAGAAGTAACATACAGTAAAGCCAACTTTTTTTAGATGTGCAACTCTGAATTTTGACACCAACACAGATTTAGGAACTTCCACCTCCATTAGGAGCCTGTTCCATCACCCTTAAAACGTCCTCGTGCCACTTACCCCTGTGTAGTAACAGCTTCCTCTCACCGCTCATGCTGTCCCACCATAGATCTATTCTCTGACATGCTAGTTTTCTCCTTTTGAGAACGTCAGATAGGTAGAATCCTACAGTATATAACCGTGTGGGGCTGGCTTCTGTCACTCAGCATAAGGCCTTTGAGACTGATCCAGGCTGTGTATATCAAAGTCCATTTCCTATTGCTGCCAAGTAATATTCCATTGTATCGAATGTGCCACATTTTTTTGGAAGCCATTTACCTGTCGGTTATACACACGTGTGATTGTATTTGGAACAGCTAACCGTTTGTGCACAGGTTTTTGGGCAGAAATATGTTTCCGTTTGTTGAGCAAATAACCAGGACTGGAATCGCCAAATCATATGGTAAGTGTATGTTTTATAAGAAACTGCCGAACTATTATCCAGAGTGGCTCTACCAGTTTGCATCCCTATCAGCAATGCTTCAGAGTTCCAGCTGACAGCACTTAACTATGGTCAGTATCCTCTTTTTTCTCTTTTAAGTTGAAAATGCACATCAATTTTATGAAGTTGTTGCTAAATTCCACTGAAGAATAGTATAACTAACTAGTACTACAGAATGTGTGTTCTGCATGTTATTTTGTCGTATTTGGTACAATAACTTCATAAATATAAATACACTGTAATTGATTAGTTTAAACCGAGAGACCTGCTAGAGTTAATCCAGTGTATCTGTCGAAGAAGGATATGTTCATAACCTTTCTCCATTCCTTTTTATTAATTTTTTCATCATGATGAGTGTATTCCTTAATCCCCATCACCTGTTTCTCCCTTCTCCCACCACTTCCTTGCTGGTAACCATCAGTTTGTTCTCTGCAGTTTAAGAGTCTGTCTCTTGGTTTGTCTCTCTCTTATTTTCTTTGCTTGTGTGTCTTACTTCTTAAATTCCATATATGAATGAGATCATAAGGTATTTGTCTTTCTCTGGCTGGCTTATTTTGTTGTGTTTTATAGTCTTTAGCTCTATCCATGTTGTTGCCAATGGCAAGATTTCATTCTTTTTTATGTCAGAATAATGTTACCTTGTATATACATGCCCACTTTATCATCACCCATTCATCAATTGATGGATAGTTGGGCTGCTTCCATAATTTGGCTGTTTAAACAATACTGCAATAAACATAGGGCTGATGTATCCCTTTGAATTACTGTTGTTGTATTTTTTGGTTAAATAGCCATTAGTTGCAATGACTAGATCATAAGGTAGCTCTATTTTTAATTTTTTGAGGAAACTCCATCCTGTTTTCCAGAGTGGCTGCACCAGTTTGCATTCCCACCAACGGTGCATGAGGGTTCCTTTTTCTCCACATCCTCGCCAACATCTGTTGTTTCCTGTGTTTTTTATTTTAGCTTTTCTATTGTCAATATCTTTTGTTTTTATCATTCTTTTAGATGTGCAGTAGGATCTGATCATGGTTTTAGGTTGTAGCTCTCTAATGTCTCCTAATGTTGCTCATCTGTTCATGGGCTTGTTTTTGTTTTTGTTTTTTTTAAGATTTTATTTATTTATTTGACAGACAGAGATCACAAGCTGGCAGAGAGGCAGGCAGAGAGAGAGGAAGGGAAGCAGGTTCCCCTCTGAGCAGAGAGCCCGATGTGGGGCTCGATCCCAGGACTCTGGGATCATGACCCGAGCCGAAGGCAGAGGCTTTAACCCACTGCGCCACCCAGGCGCCCCTGTTCATGGGCTTGTTATGTCACTGTCTGTTCAGGCTGCTCTAACAAAATACTACAGACTTACACAGGCTTACAAACCACAGAAATTTGTTTCTGACAGTTCTGGAGTCTGGAAGTCCAAGATCAGGGTGTTGCCATGGTCAGGTTCTGGGGGTAGCCATCTTCTCAGTTGCGGACTGCTGGCTTCTCGTTGTGTCCTCGCATGGTGGAAGGGGACACAACATTTATCCTCTGGTGAAGTGTCTCTCCACGTGATCTGACCATTTTAAAATTAAATCCATTGTTCTCTTACTGTTGAGCTTTGAGAGTTCATTATATACATTACCCCCCCTTTATGTACATGGCTACATTCTAATACCCCCCCAAGGATGCCTGAAATCATGGATAGTGCTGAACCCTATATACTGTTTTTTTTTCTTTCCTCTATATACACACCCATGATAAAGTTTAATTTATAAATTAGGCATAGTAAGAGATGAACAGCAACTAATAAAATAGAACAGTTATGGGGCGTCTGGGTGGCTCAGTGGGTTAAGCCTCTGCCTTCAGCTCAGGTCGTGATCCCAGGGTCCTGGGATCGAGCCCGCATCGAGCTCTCTGCTCAGTGGGGAGCCTGCTTCCCTCTCTCTCTGTCTGCCTTTCTGCCTACTTGTGATCTCTGTCTGTCAAATAAATAAACTCTTTAAAAAAAAAAAAGAACAGTTATGACAATATACTGTATTAAAGGTCATGTGAATGTGGTTTATCTCAACATACCTTACTGTACTGTACTCACCCTGTGATCACGTGAGATGATGCGTACATGATGAGATGAAGTGAAGGGAATGATGTAGGCATTGTGTCATAGCGTTCAGCTACTGCTGACCCAATGATACCTGAGAAGGAGGACCATCCACCTCCTTCTGGATTAAGAGTGACTGTGGGTACTTGAAACCTTGGATAGGGGGGGCTGCTGTATTCGGAGTCCAAGTTTTTTGTCAGTTATGTGATTTGCAAATATTTTTTCTCTTCCTGTAGCTTGTCTTTCCATTCTCTTCCCAGTAATTTTTGAATTTTTTTTTGGTGGGTTTACTTTTTTTTTGTTTGTTTGTTTGTTTGTTTTTTTGTAGTTTTAAATTGACAAGTTGCCAATTTTTTTCTCTTATGGATTGTGATTTTGGTGTCATGTCTAAGAATTCTTTGCTTTATTCCCAGTCAGGAAGGTTTTCTTCTGTTTCTGTAATTTTATATTTTTAGACACATGATTCATTTTGAGTTAATTTTTGTCCAAGTTGTGATAATTAAGTTGAGGTTCATTTTTATGCATGTAGATATGCAGTGGGTCTAACACCATTGTTGAAAAGAGTGCCCTTTATTGAACTGTTTCTGTACCTTTGTGAAAAATCAGTTTGCCATGTTTGTTTGGCTCTGTTTCTGGACTCTTTATGTTCTATTGAACTCTGTATCTGTCCCTTCACCAACACCGTAGTCTTGATTATTGGTGTTTTAGAGCAACTTTTAAATATTGGATAGTGAAGACTTTCACTTTAAAAAATTTTTTTTTATTTGCTTAGTCTCTATATCCAATGTGAGACTCAAACTCATGACACCAAGATCAAGAGTCACACACTCTTTTGGGGGAGTCAGCCAGGAGCCCCAAGAAGTTGACTTCTAACTAAAATGAAGTAACATGGACCAGATTTACTTTCTTCCCTGAAACAACATATATATAAATACATGGAACACTTGTTTTCAAAACACTGGTCATCAGGCAGTGAAGGACAGTAATCCCTGAGAGATGAGAAACAAAGACACCTGCCCAAACCTACTGCCTTGTGAGATATCTAGGCCATGACACAGGGAGGGGGAGGGGAGTTGAAGCAGAACTTGACAGCATCCAGAGCTGAGGCAACACAGTTGAGAGTGGGGAAACCAAACAGCTAGAGTTCATAGAACAGAATACCAAAGGGAGAACTGCATACAGAGAGAACCCCAGAGATGCGTAGACAGTATCCCTGGAATATTCAGCAGAGTGCTGAGGCATGCATGCATGTGCAGAAATGGTCAGGAAAAGAACAATTTGAAAGAATTAAAGGGAATAGTACCTGTTCCCACCAGCTAGACTTGTAAAAATCCAAAAGAAGGCAGGAAAGAGGAAAAAAAAATTGAAATAACAAATAGAAACAAACAAAAAAAAGAACAAAAATAAAATAAGTAGCAACATGATAGACTCACATCTAACAGCATCAATAATCATATCAAATGTCTAAAAATCCCAACTAAAGGGCAACTGGCTGGCTCAGTCAGTGGAGTGTGCAACTCTTGATTTCCAAATCTCCAGGTCATGGTTTTGAGCCCCACATTGGGGCTTTTTTTCCTTTTCCTTTTTCTTTTCTTTCTTTCTTTTTTTTTTTTTTAAGATTTTATTTATTTATTTGACAGAGAAAGACATAGAGAACAGAAGCAGGGGGAATGGGAGAGGAAGAAGCAGGCTTCCCACTGAGCAGGGAGCCCAATGTGGGGCTCTGTCCCAAGACCCTGGGATCATGACCTGAGCCAAAGGCAGATGTTTAATGACTGAGTCACTCAGGCACCCCAGGTATAGAGATTTCTTAAATTAAAAATTAAAAAAATCCCAATTAAAAATCCCAGTTATTGTTAGGTAGAATAAAAAAAATCAAGACTCAATTACATGATGCCTATAAGAAAGATACTTAAATATGAAAGCACAAATAAAAGTTAAAAAAATGGAAGGAGTTACCCTTGCTAGCATTAATGGAAAAAAAAAAAAAAGCTTCTGGCTATATTAATATCAGGCAAAAGAGAATTCAGAGCAAAGAATATAATCAGGGATAAAAACTATCATTTAGTTGTAATAAAAGGGTCAATGCATATAATAATCCTAAACACACAGGCACCTATAAAAAAGCTTCAAAATACTTAAGTAAAAATTGATAGAACTGAAAGGAAAAATATACATAAGTCCACAATTATTGTCAGAGAATTCAATACCCCCTCTCAATAATTGATAGAAAAAATAGGCAGTACATCAGAAACGATACAGTGGGCTGGAAGAATGCTATCAACCAACTTGATCTAATTAACATTTACAGAAGGTATCGCCCAACAACAATGCTGCAGTGAACATGGAATGCATGTATCTTTCTCAAATCCTGATTTCAATTTTTTTGGGATATATACCCAGAAGTGGGATTGCTGGATCAATATGGTAATTTTGTTTTTAAAGAATCTCAGTAAATTTGGGGCACCTGGGTGTCTCAGTCAGTTAAGCTTCTGATTCTTGATTTCAGCTCAGGTCACAATCTCAGGGTCATGGGATCTCTGTATCAGTCTCTGAGGTCAGCGTGGAGCCTGCTTGAGATTCTCTCTCTCCCTCTCTGCCCCTTCTCCCAACTTGTGTGTGCTCTCTCTCCAAAATAAATAAAATCTTTAAAAAAACCTCAATACACTTTTTAAAAAAGATTTTATTTATTTATTTGACAGACACAGATCACAAGCAGGCAGAGAGGCAGGCAGAGAGAGAGGAAGGGAAGCAGGCTCCTTGCCTAGCAGAGAGCCCGATGCGGGGCTGGATCCCAGGACCCTGAGACAATGACCTGAGCCGAAGGCAGAGGCTTTAACCCACTGAGCCACCCAGGCGCCCCTCAATACACTTTTTTAAAAGGTTTTATTTGGGGCACCTGGGTGACTCAGTGGGTTAAGCCTCTGCCTTCGGCTCAGGTTATGCCCTCAGGGTCCTGGGATGGAGCCCCGCATACCACTCTCTGCTTAGTGGAGCCCGCTTCCCCCTCTCTCTCTGCCTGCCTCTCTGCCTACTTGTGATCTGTCTCTCTCTCTCTCTGTCAAATAAATAAATAAATCTCTTTTAGATTTTTATTTATTGATTAGAGAGAGAGCACAAGCAAGGGGAAAGGCAGGGAGAGGTTATTTGCTTACACATATTATTGCAACAAATGTAAGTTAAAATGAAACAATACCATTTATAATAACATAAAATATATCAAACACCTGGACTAATAGCTGACAGAAGATGTAAAAGGCTTATAGGAATACAAAATACTGCTGAGAGAAATGGTAAAGCAGACCTAAAAAACAAATAGATTAACCTTGTTCATGGATTGGAAGATTCAGTACTGTTAAATTGTAAATTCTCCCCAATCCCAGTCCAAACTCCAGCACCTTTTTCTGTAGACATGACAAACTGATCCCAAAATTCATATGGAAATGCAAAGGATCTAGAATAGCTAAAAGACCTCTGAAAAAGTACTGGTTTGGAGGGCTCACACTACCTGATTTCAATACTTACAAAGTCATGGACCACAAAACAACTTGATATTGGCATAAAGATAGACAAATAGATCAGTGGAGCATAATGGAGAGTTCAGAAGTGACTCCATCATCTATGGACAATTGAATTTTTTTAAAAAAATTCCATTTATTTATTTGAGAGAGAGACAGTGAGAGAGAGCACGAGAGGGGAGAAGGTCAGAGGGAGAAGCAGACTCCCCATGGAGCTGGGAGCCCGATGCGGGACTCGATCCTGGGACTCCAGGATCATGACCAGAGCCGAAGGCAATTGCCCAACCAACTGAGCCACCCAGGCGCCGGGACAGCTGAATTTTTTTTTAAACAACAACATAAAGGCAAAGTGATGGAGGAAGCCTAGTCCTTCCAAGAGATGGTGAAGGAACCATCAGCTCTCCCTACGCAAAATAATGAACTCAGATCTCTGTCTCATGATATACTAACATTAACTCCTAATACATCATAGGCTTAAATGTAAGAACGACAGCTGTGGAACTTCTAGGAGAAAACAGGAGAAAATCTTACCTGGGCTTATGCAGAGATTTCTCAGATCTGCCATCTCTAAAAGAGTAAAAAGGTAAATTCGGCTTCATCAAAATTTAAAACTTATGTGCTTCAAAAGACACTTAAGAGAATGAAAACACAAGCCATACACTGTAGGAGGCTATTTGGAAGGCATGTAGTCAATAAACCATTCGTATCCAGAATACCTAAAACAATTCTCAAAACTCTACAGTAAGGAAAAAAAAAAAACTAGTTAAAAAAATTGGGCCATTTGAACAGATATTTCCCCAAAGAAGATAGAAGACAAGTAAGTACATGAAAAAATGCTCAGCACCGATAGTCATTAGGCAAAGGCAAGCTAAAACCCACCACAAGATACCACTGCGTATCTAGTAGAACAGCTGGCATGAGAAAGACTGCTCGTGCCAAGTGTTGACAAGGATATCCAGCAACTGGACTTCCCACCCACGGAAGGCGGGAATGTAATATGATAGAACCGCTTTAGAAAGTAGCTGGACACTTTCTGAAAAAGTTAAGCATATACTTAACCACTTGCCACTCCTCAGTACTGACTTAGTTTTTTCCTGATTTGCATATTTTCTTTCTTTCTCCTTTTTTAAAGATTTTATTTATTTATTTGACAGAGATCACAAGTAGGCAGAGAGGCAGGCAGTGAGCGAGGAGGAGGCAGGCTCCCCGCTGAGCAGAGAGCCTGATGCAGGGCTGGATCCCAGGACCCTGAGATCATGACCTGAGGCAAAGGCAGTGGCTTAACCCACTGAGCCACCCAAGTGCCCCTGATTTGCATATTTTCATTGTAGTAATCGCATTCCTTGTTTTCATTTTCTGCCTCCTCCTTCACAGACCGTACACTTCTTGGGGGTGGAGAAGCTTTCGATTTCATAGACTGGGTTTCTTGAACAATGTCCAGGAGGCATTTAATACACAATTGTTTAAGAAGTTAGAGGAATAAAGAAAATAACAATGAAAAAAAAGCTCATGATTGAATATGAATTTTACTTAGTTTCTTTTTAGTATGGTGTAATATTTTAGTCTATTTATGTTCATTTATTTTTTTTAAAGATTTTATTTAATATTATGTTCATTTAAAATTATAAGATAATGTTTCCCCCATGCTATTGCAGATTGACTTCCTGATTCATTCATAGTAATGGATATATGACATTTAATAAATTTCATGTATTATAATAAAATCCATAATTTAATTTTTTTCTATTATAAATAGTATTATTGCAAATATTTTCTT
Organism: Enhydra lutris kenyoni; assembly: GCF_002288905.1. NCBI lineage: Eukaryota > Metazoa > Chordata > Mammalia > Carnivora > Mustelidae > Enhydra > Enhydra lutris. Next base: position 6,848,648 of record NW_019154148.1, on the reverse strand, counting down.
ATTCTAAATAATCTCATTAGGACAGATACCCAGGAGTGATATTACTAGATGAAAGGGTATGGGCAATTGTATTACATTATTTGAAAGTATACTTAGTTACTAAGTATAAGTACTAAGAGCATATGCTTAATATACTTAATTATGCTTAATAGCATAACATGCTATTAAAGTGGGGTGATTTGGGTATAGAAATGGTTGTAGCTATACCTGGGTCAATTTTATTTTATTTTATTTTTTTTAAGATTTTATTTATTTGTTTGACAGACAGAGATCACAAGTAGGCAGAGAGGCAGGCAGAGAGAGAGGAGGAAGCAGGCTCCCTGCGGAGCAGAGAGCCGGATGTGGGGCTCGATCCCAGGACCCTGGGATCATGACCCAAGCTGAAGGCAGAGGCTTTAACCCACTGAGCCACCCAGGTGCCCCTACCTGGGTCAATTTTAATAATTTATTTTTATTTGTTATTTAGAAGTTTTTTTAGCTTTATTTATTTTAAATTTTATTTTTTAGAGAGAGAGCACATTGAAGGTGGGTTCTGGGGAAAGGTCAGAGGGGGAGGGAGAAAGAGAAACCCAAGGAAGCTCCATGCTCAGTGTGAGCCTGGTGCAGGGCTCTATCCCACGATTCTGAGATCATGACCTGAGCCGAAATCAAGAGTCAGATGCTTAATCGACTGACTCACTCAGGCACCCCAAAATTTATTTTTAAATGAGGAAAATAATCTTTATATTTTTTTTCAACTTTTAAATTTTTATTTTTTTTTAAAGTAGGCTTGACGCTGTGTGGGGAGCTCCAACTCGGGACCCAAACTCAACTGTGAGTTCAAGACCTGAGCTGAGATCAAGAGTCAGGTGCTTAACCAACTGAGCCACCCAGGTGCCCCAGGAAAATAACCTTTAAAAAAAAATTGGGCCTATTATCTTTGGGTTTAAAAAACACACACCCATTTTAACTGCTGGTGGTTCTTTCTCTCCATGTGGCAATAATTTTTTAAAAACAATTCCATAGTTACAATTTATTTTTTTCTAAGAACATGTTTCATCCACTCTTAATATATCCTGGCTAACTATCAGAAACCCTTATGTGAGTATGTAAATATGTAAAATACTCTGTCTTGTTTCAAAAAGGATTTGAGATTTTATTAAATTCTGGTGTGAAATGTTGGGGAGAATAACAACACAAGAAATGATTTCTTGGAGGACTGTATAAACAGCATAGTGTAGGGTCCTCCGGTGAGGAAGGGCACTGATAATGGGCCAATACTTGGATCATCTTTAGAGATGTGGTTCATGGATTTTTTTTTTTTTTTAATTTTGAGGGAGGCGTGCAGAGAGAGAATTTTTTTTTTAAAGATTTTATTTATTTATTTGACAGAGATCACAAGTAGGCAGAGAGGCAGGCAGAGAGAGAGAGAGAGGGGGAAGCAGCCTCCCTGCTGTGCAGGGAGCCCCATGGGGGGCTCAATCCCAGGACCCTGGGATCATGACCTGAGCTGAAGGCAGAGGCTTTAACCCACTGAGCCACCCAGGCACCCCCAGAGAGAGAATCTTAAGCAGACTCCATGCTCAGCCCAACATGGAGCTCTCTTTCACAACCCTGAGATCCTGACCTGAGCTGAAATCAAGAGTGGGTCGCTTAACCAACTGAGCCACCCATGTGCCCCATTTTCTGGAAATTTTAATTAGTTTTTGGTCTTCTGCTTTAAGTAAAAGTGCTATTAAGTACACGATTAAATACGTTGGATTGGGGAAGAGTTACTTTGCTGGTCACCCTTATGAACTGGGCATGTGTATCAGTCACAAACTTTGGTGTTACTTAATTGCAGGTAACACATTCTGACTTTAAGTGGTAAAGGGATTTATTGGACAGGTGCGAAACAGTTCCCAGAATTGATGGGATTGAAGAACCAGGTATGGAAATAGGCAGGGGGAGATGGAATGAGAGCCAGGGAAAGTCTGGGTCGGGACCTTGCCCCTGGCTTTGCTGCTGCTGCACCCTGCCAACGCTAGATTCTCCTCTCTTTTTCAGCAGTTTTCCAGCCTCTTCTGTATCTTTGTCACACTCTCTGAAGAATCAGTGTTGGTGGGAGCAAATGACTGGTCAAGTGGGTACCCTTCCTGTTAGACAGTAGGACAGGGAAGTTTCCACGGGCAGAGAAGGGGAGGGGTCCCTGGCTGGCTCAGTTGGTAGAGTGTGTGACCCTTGATCTCCAGGTTCTGAGTTCAAGCCTACTTAAAAAAAAAAAGGGTCTGGCCTCTTCTGCCTCCCACCAGTTATAAAACAATAAACTATCCCCTCAAATAGAAGGGACGTTTGGGTTATGGTTAGGTTAAAACAGAAAGTCATGAATCTGTTATATGTATTGATTCCTGATGATTATAGGATCAGTTTTCATTTTTCTAATAACGTTTACAGTTATTAGAACCACACATGATTGGGGAGGGCTGGGGAAGGCCACATATTCCCTGAAATTATACACAGAATTTTGGTATGAGTGCCTTTTGCATTGTTGGGTGGCAGGAGGACCCATAACCTTTGATAGCTTATCCAGGAGGCCCACAGTCTGCAAAAAGTTAAGAGATCCTAACTGGAATGTTCTTCATAATTACTTTCTCCCTGGGAAATTTGAGTTCATTTGTATTAACTGTCGCTGGTATTACTACCTTATGCCGCTAGATGGCGCTGTGGTGCGCCTTTTCAAGCACCAATCACAAGGTTCATTGATTTATCAAGCGAAAAAGCATCCTGGTTTAAATAAATGGCAAGTCCTCTGAGTTCATTTTAGGTTGGAAGGAACTTCCGAAATCACCTAGTTCCATCTCATTGTTTTACAGATAGACACATGATGAGTTTGACTGGTGGGACCAGACCTTTGGAAAAGTCAAAAGGATGCCCTGAGCGGTGGAAGGGTGGGGAGAGGGGGTAGGATTCAGGGGAGTGGGGGGTGGTTGTGGGGAGAGCTGGGGCTCTCCTCCTACCAAGCTGTACTTGAAGGTTGTGCCTCTGGTCTCTGGAGGACTGGGGCTAGTAAGCCTTGTGGACTTTATAGAGTCTTTCCTTCTGAAACATTTGTTTATTTCACTTACAGTCATGACGTGAAGTGTGGTCCTTCTCCCCTGCCCGAGGGTGGTATTGCTGAGAAAGGCTTTACTTAGTTAGGGAGGGAAGTTGTATCAGTCCCACGCCCTTGCCTGGTTGGCTTTAGACTTGGCTCACAATTATGTGCATTGTGTTCCTTCTAGAGCCAATGGTGACCCTATAAAAATATATGTTAAGCAGCATCGATGACACAAAAGGGACATGCTAGGTTGAGTGGAGGGTTTTATAGTTAACAGTTTTTACGCATTTACATAATAGTTGAACATTGACATTTTTATTGTATGTATATATATATATATATATATAGAGAGAGAGATTATTTGTCACAGAGAGAGAGCGAGCACTAGCAGGGGGAGAAGCAGTTTCCCCCCAAGGAATCTGATGTGGGACTTGATCACAGAACCCTGGGATCATGACCGGAGCCAAAGGCAGATGCTTAACTGACTGAGCCACCCAGGCATGCCTGTAAGTGTGTTTTAAAACACTCTCATAAGAACCCATTACTTCCTGCTTGTCATAGTTTCTGTGATGAACACAATGATTAGTTACTTAAGTGCCCCATGGGGAAGGAAGAACTTTCTCCTCCAGTACTGGGTGGGCTGTGGGCAGAGGCCCTCAGCTGTCAGAGACTCACAGGTGTTGCTCCTCCTGAAGAGAGCTGCCTTGCCCAAGTCATGTCCCCTTCCTGGGGTGGCCCATCTCTAGTGGCTGATTGATGTTTGGGGCATAAAAGTTCAGCCTTCCCGTCCCAACTCCGGACAACTGCAAAGAGTCATCTCAACCTCAAGACTTCCCTGAGGGAGGACAGAGAGCACCAGGGACACTATGGTGGCTTGTCTTCTCCCTCTGCCAACTCTGCTTCCCTGCTTCCCCCTTTCTGGTGTCTGCCACTAAAACACTCCCACATGCCATTCTCCTCCTCAGAGTTGGACCCAACCTGTTGATATCTGGTACCAGAAGTAATTCCAAAATACAGATGCTGGGAGAAGATTTTGGATCTGGATCATGCATGAATGGCTTGACCATGAGGACTCCCATCAGCAGTGGCGAGTGGGGTGCAGAGGTACAGATGGCACGAGGTACAGATTGGGGTTGTTGAAATTTTTGACCCTGTGTGGGTCACGTGACCACTTCCTCACTGTGAGAAGGGGCCTGACCTGGGTCGTGTACTTGGCCGCCAGGGATAGGCAGGACATCGTGATGGAGATTCCGCAGAACCACATGGGGGAGGGTGGGAGTTCACCAAAGAAAAGGAAGACATGGTGTCCAGTGCAGTTGCTAAAGTCCTTATTATGGCCCACAAGGCTCTACTCCACCAGGCCTTTCTAAACTTCCTGTCCTTCCACTGTCCCCCCCACCACCTCCCTCAACAGGCAATGCTAGCCTTCTTGCTGTTCCTTAAATAAGTGGAGCATTTAGTTCCTGCCTTGGGGTCTGTGCAAGGCCTTTCTCTTTGCTTGGGAAGCTTTCTGCTCACCTTACCATGATCACTCCCTCACTCCATTGGTGTCTCTGCTCAGTGATATTGGTGTCACTTACTTAGAGAGGTCTTCCCAGACCACTTCTGGAGTCATTTGGTTCATCTTATCCTTTACCTAGCTTAATTTTCTTCACATCATCAAATTGCACTTGGCCTGAAAAAAATTTTTTTGTTAACATATAATATATTATTAGCCCCAGGGGTACAGGTCTGTGAATCACCAGGCTTATATATGTCACAGCACTCACCATAGCTCATACCCTCCCCCAGTGTCCATCACCCAGCCACCCTATCCCTACCATCCCCTCCCCTCCAGCAACCCTCAGTTTGTTTTGTGAGATTAAGAAGTCTCTTATGGTTTGTCTCCCTCCCAATCCCATCTTGTTTCATTGTTTCCCTCCCTACACCCCATGATCCCCTGCCCTGCCTCTCAAATTCCTCATATCAGAGAGATTGTATGATAATTATCTTTCTCTGATTGACTTATTTCGCTCAGCATAATACCCTCTAGTTCCAACGACGTCATTGCAAATGGCAAGATTTTGGTTTTTTGGTTTTTTGATTGCTGTGTAGTATTCCATTGTATATAGATACCACATCTTCTTCATCCACTCATCTGTTGATGGACATCTACGTCTATGTTCTTTCCATAGTTTGGCTATTGTGGACATTGCTGCTATAAACATTCAGATGCATGTGCCCCTTCGGATCACATTTGTATCTTTAGGGTAAATATCCAGTAGTGTGATTGCTGGGTCGTAAGCTCTATTTTCAACTTTTTGAGGAACCTCCATACTGTTTTCCAGAGTGGCTGCACCAGCTTGCATTCCCACCAACAGTATAGAAGGGTTTCCCTTCTCCATATCCTCGCCAGCATCCATCATTTCCTGACTGGTTTATTTTAGCCATTCTGACTGGTGTGAGGTGATATCTCATTGTGGTTTTGATTTGTATTTCCCTGATGCCAAGTGATGTGGAGCACTTTTTCATGTGTCTGTTGGCCATCTGGATGTCTTCTTTGCAGAAATGTCTGCTCATGTCCGCTGCCCATTTCTTGATTGAATTATTTGTTCTTTGCGTATTGAGTTTGATAAGTTTTTTATAGACTTTGTATACTAACCCTTTATCTGATATGTCATTTGTGAATATCTTCTCCCATTCTGTTGGTTGTCTTTTGGTTCTGTTGACTGTTTCCTTTGATATGTAGAGGTTGAAATTGTTTTTGATCATTGCTTTGTATCAGCCACTTGAAGATGAGCTCCTAGAACAAGCATTGTACCTTTTTTCAGCACTGTAGCAGTGCTCCTGAGAATAGGGCTTGGCCTATAGTAGGTGCTGGGTAGTGATTACTGAATGGATGGAGATAAAGTGCAGATGGTAACACAGAGAGGCAAAGTAGGGAAATTAACCTGTTTTGACTAAAGAAAGCGATGATAGGGGCTTCCCAGAGGAGAAAGCATTTGAGTTGGATGCGGAGGGTTGGGTAACATCAACAGGCAGATATGGAAAAGTTCAGGGAGAAGGATGTTTGTGGGCCCTAGAGAGGAGCGAGTAGCCCATTGTGTCAAGGGTTATGATGTAGTTTGGTGACTCAGACCACGTGGTCTTGGGGCTGGTTCATAGTGTGGTCTAGGTTCCTTTGATAAGCAGTGTCTAACTATGGAACTCATGCTCAGAAATTCATTTCTGCAGTTCTTCAAATAATTCCTTACTAGGTGGCATGCAAACCACCCATTTGTGTTTCCTGCTCACAGTTCAAACTAATTTATTTACCTGTTCACTTATACTTATATACTTATATACTTATATACTTATATACTTATATACTTATATACTTATGCATAGTATTCAAGTTGAGTAGTTACTCTTCCCTGGGGTATGTCTGGGTGGCTCAGTGGGTTAAGCCTCTGCCTTTGGCTCAGGTCACGGTCTCAGGGTTCTGGGATCAAGCCCTGCATCGGGCTCTCTGCTCAGCAGGAAGCCTACTTCCCTGTCTCTCTGCCTGCCTCTCTGTCTACTTGTGATCTCTGTCTGTCAAATAAGTAAATAAAAAAAATTAAAAAAAATAGTTACCCTTCCCTGCCATTTCCGTGTTCCTGCAGTGTCCTAGCACAATGCAGAGAGGACCAGTACTCCTGGCAAGACGGTGGTCGAGAGGGAGCAAGTGACATGATTTCTTAAGCCTGTCAGAGGTTTACACTTGAACAAGGCTTAGGTAAGTCCTCTCAGCAATGACTATCAGGAGAGGTTTCAGGTGTTTGCATGTTTGTGTCTTTTCTTGATATTAAAAAATGTATAGCTCTGTCTTTTAAAATATGCAATATCTAATGAATATTTTGATGGATAATCAATTATTTTATCAGCTACTTAAATATTCAAATTAGAGCAATTTCTAGAAAGATGATAAAATCAAAGCAAGTTTACTTTATTCCTCTCCCTGAAAACTACAGAAATGAACAAAAAGAATTAAATATAAGGAGAAAAATATCTATAATGAAATTAGGAAATAGCTCAATGCCACACCACAGGTTAAAGAACATCTTCTAGATACAACATCATTTGAATCCAATCAAAGAGGGTACTCAGAGCTGACTCCTGTATCCTCTGATATTGGGAAGGGATTAATCTTGTGGGTGGATCAAAGACAAATAGGGGGGACCATGGGAACATTTCTATTCCAGAAGATGTCAAGGGAGATGATGGTGAAAGGGATCATGTGGCCATTCGATCTTGTCTGTGACCTGTCCCCAGAATAAGATAGCTTCCTGAGTAGCAAGACCTTGAGAGAGCACCCTCACAGAACCAGTAAGTTTACATAACAGAGGAATCTTCAGTTTTGTAAGAAAAGAGATTATATGAAGCCAAGGTTTCAGTGGAAAGCAACCCCTACCCCCAGATTTAAAAACCCAAAGACTAAGAACGAAAATGAAGATTGTAGCAGAGATATTCTAAAGCAAGTGGTTTTGACAATAAAATGATCAAGAAAGAAAGTCATTGTGAAGATGTGGTACTACTCAATGCTCTTTTTTCTGTCTTTTGGAAATGTCTAATTCCTGGTTTGGACATAGAGAAAGAGGGAGATTAGAATAATTTTGAAGTCATTTGCTTACATGCGCTGTTAACTCCCATTCTATTTGACTGTTATTTCCCTGTAACTCAAGTTAATGTTCGATCTTTGTGCATTAGTTCTTTGCAGCCTAATCTAACTTCTTCTAAGTCAAATAAGAGAAGGAATCGGTAAAGCAAATTTGGAGCTTTCCCAAGATTTCCATGGTTTAGGTCTTTTTCTGATTTTTGTATCCTGATGATCAAGAATTGATTGGAGGTGAAAAACACATTGAAAAATTTTGTCATTAGGTGATTTCTTTTCCTCCCTTTAAGATTTCTAATATATGCAGGTTACCAGTTGCTCCTTATCATTATTTCCTGTAGTGGTTCTGTAGTCCGAAGACAGGGCATTAATTTACGGCTCTGCTGTTTACTTATCTCCTTGAGTTGGGCAAGTTTCTTAATGTGTTCAGGGTTTGCCTTTGTAAAACACAAGTCATATGCACCTCCTAAGTTGTTGTGAGGATTAAACAAGATATCGTTTTGTTGGAAAACACCTGACTCAGAGTCCGGGACAGAGAGGGCATTCCAGTAATGTGCTATTGTTTCTTATTTGATAATAAGAGCTCATAACTCATGAAACATGATAATGCCAAAAAGAATGGTTCCTTCACTGAAGGATTTTGTCTCTCCTAGGTAGTAGCTTGCCCATGACATCTGTTACATTATTCTATATTCTTAAAATTAGCATACCCTAGGGGCGCCTGGGTGGCTCAGTGGGTTAAGCCGCTGCCTTCGGCTCAGGTCATGATCTCAGGGTCCTGGGATTGAGTCCCGCATCGGGCTCTCTGCTCAGCAGGGATCCTGCTTCCCTCTCTCTCTCTCTGCCTGCCTCTCTGTCTACTTGTGATCTCTCTCTGTCAAATAAAAAAAAAAAATTAGCATACCCTAGCATTCTGCTGGACATTTTATGGATGGAAATAATGAGAAATTTTATTTTTGGTTCAGATAATGGCCTCTGAGCATATGGAAGCCTCCTAATTCATTGGCAATGAGTTCATAAACTCTGTTGGGTCTGCAGTTGTGAACCTACAGGACCCGTCCCCTGGGTATTTTTAACAGGTTTTTGCTCAGTTATAATTAATAAATTAATAATTGGTGCTAAGAGAATTTAATGTATCATGCAAGGAGAAGCAGAACCAGCAAGTAAGAAACGCATGTTTCTATAAGGGACATGCTATTAGAACAAAAGGAGAGCTCAAAGGGTGGCTTGACCTTGGCCAACACGCTGGCTGGGTAGATTGCTTACCCCCCATCCCCTCGTGATGGTAAAATGAATGTCTATATTTCAAACACTGATCGTTGATGTTATGGAAGTTATCAAACTTTGTTCGAATAGTGGTATGATGGGAACTCTTGAATTATTAATGATCAGTGCCTAAGTATTACATTCATATGGAATACAACTGTACCCTTTAAAGGAAAATTGATGCACATGTTGTCTTTGTTGTAGGAAGTCATATTTTTCTACATAATTGCTCTCTTTTGTAGGAAAGAACTCTGTGTACAGTCTCATCGCCATTCATGTTCAGTACGATTGTAGGAGGGGCTCCTGGGTGACTCAGTCAGTTAAGTGTCTGCCTTCAGCTCAGGTCATGATCTCAGGGTCCTGGGATCAAGCCCCTGTTTCAGGCTCCCTGCTCAGCGGAGAGTCTGCTTCTGTCTCTCCATCTGCCACTCCCCAGCTTGTGCTCTTTCGCTCAAATAAATGAATAAAATCTTAAAAAATACCCAATGTGATTGGAGGCACCCAATAATATGAGCTCAGAATCTATACAATGCTCTTTAAAGAGCTTCCTCAAGTATTATGCTGAGCCAAATTAGTCAGTCAGAGAAAGACAATTATCATTTGATCTCCCTGATATGAGGAAGTTGAGAGGCAACGTGGGTGGCTTGGGGGGTAGGAAAGGAATAAATGAAACAAGATGGGATCAGGAGGGAGACAAACCATAAGAGACTCTTAATCTCACAAAACAAACTGAGGATTGCCAGGGCGGGGGGGCGGGGAGGGGAGTAGGGAGAGGGTGGTTGGTTATGGACATTGGGGAGGGTATATGATTTGGTGAGTGCTGTGAAGGGTGTAAGCCTGACGATTCACAGACCTGTACCCCTGGGGCTAATAATACATTATATGTTAATAAAAAATAAAAAAATTATTTAAAAAAATAAAGAGCTCCCTCAAGTTGTTTTAAATTAAGTTTATTATTTATTTATTTATTAGTAGTATTAGTTAGTATTATTTAATGTCCAGGGATTGAGAATATTTATTTATCAAACATTACAGGCCATAATGCCCTTCAGATAGACTCATGGCCTGGGAATGAGACTGTCCTAGTAAGAATAGTGCCTATTAATTTTCTTAGAAACTGGAGAAAGTGGGTGCCTGGGTGGCTCAGTGGGTTAAAGCCTCTGCCTTTGGCTCGGGTCATGATCCCAGTGTCCTGGGATCAAGCCCTGGTATTGGGCTCTCTGCTCAGCAGGGAGCCTGCTTCCCCACCCCCACCTGCCTCTCTGGCTACTTGTGATCTCTGTCTGTCAAATAAATAAATAAAATCTTAAAAAAAAAAAAAGAAACTGGAGAAAGGAGTAAGAAACGTACATGAAGAGAATATTGTTTTTGTGCTTTTTCTTTTTTTCTTTTAAGATCTTATTTATTTATTTGACACAGAGAGAGAGATCACAAGTAGGCAGAGAGGCAGGCAGAGAGAGAGAGGGAGAAGCAGGCCCCCCGCTTAGCAGAGAGCCTGATGTGGGCCACCCAGGTGCCCCTGCTTTTTCCAAAATAATAAACCCCCGACTGTGATCAGAACCCACATGAGAGGCTGACAATCCACACTGCCCGCTCAACATCTCCATCGGATATCTTGAACGAAAGCTAAATCACCATGTCTAAAACTGTACCGAGCTCGCTACTGGGACTCCCCCATACACATTCCCCCTTTTGGGTTTCCTAACTCAGCAGATGGCACTGCAGTTCCCCCAGATGGGTATGTCAGGAATTGGGCATTGTTCTTAATCCGAGTACAGCCTTTTGGCTTTAACCTCCACAACCACAGCTGACCATTTTATTTCTCAGTATCTTCCAAATTGGTCCTTTTCTCTCCACCTTCATTGCCACTGCCCTAGACGAGCCAGGAGTACCGCAATGGCCATGTAATGGGTCTGTCCCTTTCTGCTTTTCCCCGCCAGTGCATTCTCTTGCAACTCAAGTAACCATTTAAAACCTAGTTGGATCACATCACTGGCCCATCTTAAATACTTGCAGCTGGGATAAAGCCTGTCCGATCTGGACTCCGGTTTGTCTGATTGCTACTGCTATCTTCTTAGACTCCTTCAGCTGTGATGTGCTCCTTCCAAAAGCAGGAATCTCACCTCAGTTAACTCCTTCAGACCTCAGAGCAAAAGCTACTCTTGGGAAGATCTCAGATACTCTGGACTTTTTTGTTACCAGGCACTTTTTCCTTGAACATCAATCACACACATTCATTGTGTGACTGCTTGCTCAATATTTGCCTGTGCAGGTACCCTGTGAGGTCACCATTGTGACATTGTTGCCTGTCCCGTGCCCTTCTTTTTACATTAATTCCTTAGCTCCATTCATTTTCAATATGTCATCTTCAGGACTGGTTTGGGGGAGGAAGCAAGAGCCTACGATAATTAGCCATCTTGACAGGTGTTCCAGTCCTTTTAATTTTCACAAATAGTATATCAGTGGCTTCTGTAATCACTATGATGGACCACAATATGAGATGTTCAGAAAGGCGGGGAAAACGGAACTGTAGTATTGAGGACCATACAGAGGTAATAAAGCAATGAGGTAGTTACCATAAAAATTGGGATAGATCTTAATTTCATGGGGAGAAAAGGGATTGTAACTGGGAAGGGACAGGCTAGAGGGGCTTCTGAAGTATGACTTTTTTTAAAAAATTTCATTTATTTATTTGAGAAATCGAGAGAGCATGGGCAGGAGAAGTGGGAGAAAGAGAAGCAGACTCTCTACTGAGCTGGGAGCCTGATGTGGGGCTTGATACCGGGACTCTGGGATCATGACCTGAGCCGAAGGCAGACGCTTAACTGACTGAGTCACCCAGGTGCCCACATCTGTTTATTTCTTGACATGGACCTTGATCAGGATGGGCAACATAAATTGTGGAGTCTGTACAACATGGGGACGTGGGGCCATTTGTTTTTAAAATTATTAGAAATATCAAAGTGTTGACAGCAGGTCAGCAGGCCAAGCATGGCACCCTTCTAGGTGGGGGTCCCTGTGTGACGGGACAGGCTGCATGCCCATGAATTCAGTCTTGGGGGTGATTATATGAGAATTCACTCTGTAATGATTTGTTATGTATTTATATTTATGTTTTATGGATTTTCCTCTATGTTTGCTGTGTTTCACAATGAAAGAGATGAAAATAGTTGAATACAATGAGAAGTCCAAAATATAAAAAAAATAAATTAGAACCCTATATGATTACTTTGAGGAACTTCCACTGATAGGAAAATGTAAAAGGGTAGAAAATATGAACAAAAAGTCAAGAGATAGGAATAGCAAAAGAAACTGTGCTAGCATCTGCATAAAAATAGGAAGCCTCAAAGGAGATGAAAAAAAATAAGCAGAGAAGTAAATACTTTAAGGAATAACGACTGAGAACTTTCCAGAATGAGTGAAAGTAGAAAGAATTCATAGAGTACAAAATAGGATAGATAAGAAGTCTACACCTATGTTTACTGTCATGAAATTGAAGAACAAAAAACCATTTAAAATTCTAAAAGCTTCCAGGAAGAAAGAACAGATAACTCATAAGGAACAAGAATAAAATGGATGCTCGCTTCTCTTCAATGGCATGGAATACAAAAATATAACGTAGAAGTGTTTTTTTTTTTTAAAGATTTTATTTATTTATTTGAGAGAGAGGCAGTGAGAGAGAGAGCATGAGTGAGGAGAAGGTCAGAGAGAGAAGCAGACTCCCCGTGGATCTGGAAGCCTGATGTAGGACTCGATCCCAGGACTCCTGGACCATGACCTGAGCTGAAGGCAGTCATCGAACCAACTGAACCACCCAGGCATCCCCCCCTTTTTTTTTTAATTAATTTTATTTATTTATTTTTTAATAAACATATAATGTATTTTTATCCCCAAGGGTACAGGTCTGTGAATTGCCAGTTTACACATTTCACAGCACTCATCATAGCACATACCCTCCCCAATGTCCATATCCCCACCACCCTCTCCCGTTCCCCCCTCCCCCCAGCAACCCTCAGTCTGTTTTTTGAGATTGAGTCTTTTATGGTTTGTCTCCCTCCCAATCCCACCTTCTTTCGTTTTTTCTTTTCCTACCTCCTAAACCCCCACATTGCATCTCCACTTCTTCATATCAGGGAGATCATATGATAGTTGTCGTTCTCCAATTGACTTATTTCGCTAAGCATAATACCCTCTAGTTCCAACCACGTCGTCACAAATGGCAAGATTTCATTTCTTTTGATGGCTGCATAGTATTCCATTGTGTATATATACCACGTCTTCTTTATCCATTCATCTGTTGATGGACATCTAGGTTCTTTCCACAGTTTGGCTATTGTGGACATTGCTGCTATAAACATTCGGGTGCACGTGCCCCTTTGGAGCACCACGTTTGTATCTTTAGGATATATACCCAGTAGTGCAATCGCTGGGTCATAGGGTAGCTCTATTTTCAGTTTTTTGAGGAACCTCCATGCTGTTTTCCAGAGTGGTTGCACCAGCTTGCATTCCCACCAACAGTAGGAGGGTTCCCCTTTCTCCACATCCTCGCCAGCATCTGTCATTTCCTGACTTGTTAATTTTAGCCATTCTGACTGGCGTGAGGTGGTATCTCATTGTGGTTTTGATTTGTATTTCCCTGATGCTGAGTGATGTGAAGCATTTTTTCATGTGTCTGTTGGCTATCTGGATGTCTTCTTTGCAGAAATGTCGGTTCATGTCCTCTGCCCATTTCTTTTTCTTTTTTTTTTTTAAGATTTTATTTATTTATTTGACAGAGAGAGATCACAAGTAGACAGAGAGGCAGGCAGAGAGAGAGAGAGAGGGAAGCAGGCTCCCTGCTGAGCAGAGAGCCCATTGCGGGACTCAATCCCAGGACCCTGAGATCATGACCTGAGCCGAAGGCAGCGGTTTAACTCACTGAGCCACCCAGGCACCCCTCTGCCCATTTCTTGATTGGATTATTTGTTCTTTGGGTGTTGAGTTTGCTAAGCTCTTTATGGATTTTGGATACTAGCCCTTTATCTGATATGTCATTTGCAAATATCTTCTCCCATTCTGTCAGTTGTCTTTTGGTTTTGTTAACTGTTTCCTTTGCTGTGCAAAAGCTTTTGATCTTGATGAAATCCGAATAGTTCATTTTTGTCCTTGCTTCTGTTGTCTTTGGCGATGTTCCTAGGAAGATGTTGCTGTGGCTGAGGTCAAAGAGGTTGCTGCCTGTGTTCTCCTCAAGGATTTTGATGGATTCCTTTCTCACATTGAAGTCCTTCATCCATTTTGAGTCTATTTTCGTGTGAGTCTATTTTCGTGTGTGGTGTAAGGAAATAGTCCAATTTCATTTTTCTGCATGTGGCTGTCCAATTTTCCCAGCACCATTTGTTGAAGAGGCTGTATTTTTTTCCATTGGACATTCCTTCCTGCTTTGTCGAAGATTAGTTGACCATAGAGTTGAGGGTCTATTTCTGGGCTCTCTATTCTGTTCCATTGATCTATGTGTCTGTTTTTGTGTCAGTACCATACTGTCTTGATGATGACAGCTTTGTAATAGACCTTGAAGTCTGGAATTGTGATGCCACCAACTTTGGCTTTCTTTTTCAATATTCTTTTGGCTATTTGAGGTCTTTTCTGGTTCCATATAAATTTTACAATTGCTTGTTCTATTTCTTTGAAAAAAAATGGATGGGATTTTGATAGTGATTGCATTAAATGTGTAGATTGCTTTAGGTAGAATAGACATTTTCACAATATTTGTTCTTCCAATCCATGAGCATGGAACATTTTTCCATTTCTTTGTGTCTTCCTCAATTTCTTTCATGAGTACTTTATAGTTTTCTGAGTATAGATTCTTTGCCTCTTTGGTTAGATTTATTCCTAGGTATCTTAGGGTTTGGGGTGCAATTGTAAATGGGACTGACTCCTTAATTTCTCTTTCCTCTGTCTTGCTGTTAGTATAAAGAAATGCAACTGATTTCTGTGCATTGACTTTATATCCTGACACTTACCTGAATTCCTGTACAAGTTCTAGCAGTTTTGGAGTGGAGCCTTTTGGGTTTTCCACATATAGTATCATATCATCTGCAAAGAGTGATAGTTTGACTTCTTCTTTGCCTATTTGGATGCCTTTAATTTCTTTTTGTTGTCTGATTGCTGAGGCTAGGACTTCTAGTACTATGTTGAACAGCAGTGGTGATAATGGACATCCTTGCCGTGTTCCTGACCTTAGCAGAGAAGCTTTCAGTTTTTCTCCATTGAGAATGATATTTGCAGTGGGTTTTTCATAGATGGCTTTGATAATA
Source organism: Enhydra lutris kenyoni (assembly GCF_002288905.1). NCBI lineage: Eukaryota > Metazoa > Chordata > Mammalia > Carnivora > Mustelidae > Enhydra > Enhydra lutris. The sequence goes on along the minus strand of NW_019154148.1, from coordinate 6,833,422 downwards.
TTGAGGTATGTGCCCTCTATCCCTACACGTTGAAGAGTTTCAATCAGGAAGCGATGCTGCACTTTGTCAAATGCTTTTTCAGCATCTATTGAGAGTATCATATGGTTCTTATTCTTTCTTTTATTAATGTGTTGTATCACATTGATTGATTTGCAGATGTTGAACCAACCTTGCAGCCCTGGAATATATCCCACTTGGTTGTGGTGAATAATCCTTTTAATGTACTGTTGGATCCTATTGGCCAGTATTTTGGTGAGGATTTTCGCATCTGTGTTCATCAAGGATATTGGTCTGTAATTCTCTTTTTTGATGGGATCCTTGTCTGGTTTTGGGATCAAGGTGATGTTGGCCTCATAAAATGAGTTTGGAAGTTTTCCTTCCGTTTCTATTTTTTGGAACAGTTTCAGGAGAATAGGAATTAGTTCTTCTTTAAATGTTTGGTAGAATTCCCCTGGGAAGCCGTCTGGCCTTGGCTTTTGTTTGTTTGGAGATTTTTGATGACTGTTTCAATCTCCTTACTGCTTATGGGTCTGTTCAGGTTTTCTATTTCTTCCTGGTTCAGTTGTGGTAGTTTATATGTCTCTAGAAATGTATCCATTTCTTCCAGATTGTCGAATTTGTTGGCATAGAGTTGCTCATAGTATGTTCTTATAATTGTCTGTATTTCTTTGGTGTTAGTTGTGATCTCTCCTCTTTCATTCATGATTTTATTTATTTGGGTCCTTTCTCTTTTCTTTTTGATAAGTCTGGCCAGGGGTTTATCGATCTTATTAATTCTTTCAAAGAACCAGCTCCTAGTTTCGTTGATTTGTTCTATTGTTTTTTTAGTTTCTATTTCATTGATTTCTGCTCTGATCTTTATGATTTCTCTTCTCCTGCTGGGTTTATGCTTTCTTTGTTGTTCTTTCTCCAGCTCCTTTAAGTGTAGGGTTAGGTTGTGTACTTGAGACCTTTCTTGTTTCTTGATAAAGGCTTGTACCGCTATATATTTTCCTCTCAGGACTACCTTTGCTGTGTCCCACAGATTTTGAACCGTTGTGTTTTCATTATCATTTGTTTCCATGAATTTTTTCAATTCTTCTTTAATTTCCTGGTTGACCCATTCATTCTTTAGAAGGATGCTGTTTAGTCTCCATGTATTTGGGTTCTTTCCAAATTTCCTCTTGTGATTGAGTTCTAGCTTCAGAGCACTGTGGTCTGAAAATATGCAGGGAATGATCCCAATCTTTTGATATGGGTGAGACCTGATTTAGGACCCAGGATGTGATCTATTCTGGAGAATGTTCCATGTGCACTAGAGAAGAATGTATATTCTGTTGCTTTGGGATGAAATGTTCTGAATATATCTGTGATGTCCATCTGGTCCAGTGTGTCATTTAAGGCCTTTATTTCCTTGTTGATCTTTTGCTTAGATGATCTGTCCATTTCAGTGAGGGGAGTGTTAAAGTCCCCTACTATTATTGTATTATTGTTGATGTATTTCTTTGATTTTGTTATTAATCGGTTTATATAGTTGGCTGCTCCCATGTTAGGGGCATAGATATTTAAAATTGTTAGGTCTTCTTGTTGGACAGACCCTTTGAGTATGATATAGTGTCCTTCCTCATCTCTTATTATAGTTTTTGGCTTAAAATCTAATTGATCTAAGGATTGCCACCCCTGCTTTCTTCTTATGTCCATGAGCATGGTAAATTGTTTTCCATCCCCTCACTTTAAATCTGGAGGTGTCTTCGGGTCTAAAATTAGTTTCTTGTAGGCGACATATAGATGGGTTTTGTTTTTTTATCCATTCTGATACCCTGTGTCTTTTGATTGGGGCATTTAGTCCATTAACATTCAGGGTAACTATTGAGAGATATGAATATAGTGCCATTGTATTGCCTGTAAGGTGACTGTTACTGTATATTGTCTCTGTTTCTTTGTGATCTACTACTTTTAGGGTCTCTCTTTGCTTAGAGGACCCCTTTCAATATTTCCTATAGAGCTGGTTTGGTGTTTGCAGATTCTTTTAGTTTTTGTTTGTCCTGGAAGCTTTTTATCTCTCCTTCTATTTTCAATGATAGCCTAGCTGGATATAGTATTCTTGACTGCATGTTTTTCTCTTTTAGTGCTCTGAATATATCATGCCAGTTCTTTCTGGCCTGCCAGGTCTCTGTGGAGAGGTCCACTGCCAATCTAATGTTTTTTTTTTTTTTTTTTTTTTTCAATCTTATTTTTTTTTTTTTTTTTTTTTTTTTCCAATCTAATGTTTTTACCCTTGCATGTTACAGACTTCTTTTCCCGGGCTGCTTTCAGGATTTTCTCTTTGTTGCTAAGACTTGTAAATTTTACTATCAGGTGACGAGGTGTGGACCTATTTTTATTAATTTTGAGGGGTGTTCTTAGCATCTCCTGGATTTTGATGTTTGTTCCCTTTGCCATATTAGGGAAATTCTCTCCAATATACCTTCTGCTCCCCTCTCTCTTTCTTCTTCTTCTGGAATCCAAATTACTCTAATGTTGTGTCGTCTTATAGTGTCACTTATCTCTCGAATTCTCTCCTCGTGATCCAGTATTTGTTTGTCTCTCTTTTGCTCAGCCTCTTTATTCTCTGTCATTTAGTCTTCTATGTCACTAATTCTTTCTTCTTCCTCATTTATCCTAGCAGTGAGAGCCTCCATTTTTGATTGCACCTCATTAATAGCTTTTTTGATTTCAGCTTGGTTAGATTTTAGTTCTTTTATTTCTCCAGAAAGGCTTTTATCTCTCCGGAGAGGGTTTCTCTAATATCTTCTATGCCTTTTTTGAGCCCGGCTAGAACCTTGAGAATCGTCATTCTGAACTCTAGATCTGTCATATTAGCAATGTCTGTATTGATTAGGTCCCCAGCCTTTGGTACTGCCTCTTATTCTTTTTTTTTTTTTTTTGTGGTGAGTTTTTCCGCCTTGTCATTTTGTCCAGATAAGATTTGCTTTCTCCTTGGTGAGTTAAGTTGGTTTGGCTGGGTTTCTTGTTGATCTTCTGGGGGAGGGGCCTGTGGTAGTGATTCTCAAGTGTCTTTGCCCCGGGCGGAGTTGCACCGCCCTTACCCAGGGCCGGGCTAAGTAATCCGCTCAGGTTTGCTTCCGGGAGCTTTTGTTCCCTGAGCGCTTTCCGTAGAGTTCTGGAGGGCGGGAATGAAGATGGCGGCCTCCCGGTGTCCGGCCCGGAGGAGCCGAGAGCTCGGGGTCCTGCTCCTCAGTGCGCCCTCAGCAAAAAGCGCCCAACCGCCACTGTCTCCTTGGCCTCTGGTCGGGCTTGTAGGAAAGTGCGCAATCAGTTGCACTTGGAGAAAAGCGCCGTGTCACTTCCGTCTCCGTGGCCTCGGGCCGCGCTCCTAGCTGACCGAGCCTGCGACCGGTTCAAGGTAAGCCCAAGCTGAGAGCTCACTCCTTGGCTTTGTCGCTGTAGCCGGCTTCCCCGTTCTAATACCTGCAAGCTCTGCGACACTCAGACACCCCCGGTCATTTTGTGACCCCGCGGGACCTGGGGTTATGCTGACCCCGTGTGGGCTTCTCCCCGGTTTAGCCTCTGGAGCGATGTCCCTCAGCGGAGCAGATTTTTAAAAGTCCCGATTTTGTGCTCCGTTGCTCCGCCACTTGCCGGGAGCCGGCCCCTCCCCCCGTGGTCTATCTTCCCGTCACTTTGGATTCACTTCTCTGCAGGTCCTACCTTTCAGAAAATGATTGATTTTCTGTTTCTAGAATTGTTGTCTTCTTCTCTTTGATTTCCCGTTGGATTTGTAGGTGTTCGCAATGGTTAGATAAGCTATCCAGCTGATCTCCTGCTTTCTGATGTCGTCTCAGCCTGCTACTGCTCCGCCATCTTGGCCACCCCCCCCCCCCCGTAGGAATGTTTTTGAAGTGTTCTCTAGGGTCATTCTAGAGGCTTCTGAAATAAGAATGTGGATAATAAGAGGACAACAGCATACCCTAACATGAGGCTTCATTCCCACTTAACCTAAGAGTTCAGGAAACAAAAGCAAAGGAAAGAAACCAGCCAATCAGTTTTAAAGCAGAAACCTGGACTCCAGGGTAGAGTAGAATCTAGGACAAGAGCATTTTAGAAGATAAGATCAAGAAAAATAAATAATGCTGAAAGCACCCAGGAAATGAAGCCTGGGCTACTGCTCAAAGCCAAAGGGCTACATCAAAAGTAAAAACTTGGGATGTCTGGGTGGCTCAGTCAGTTAAGCGTCTCCCTTTGGCTCAGGTCATGATCCCAGGGTCCTGGGATGGAGTCCTGCATCGGGCTGCTTGCATTGCAAGAAGTCTTCTTCTCCCTCTACCTGCTGCTCCCCCTGCTTGTTCTCTCTTTCTCTCTCTGACAAATAAATAAATAAAATCTTAAAAAAAAAAAAAAGTAAAAACTTTCAGGTATCTTAAGTGACATAAGAAGCAGGTCAGTAAGCTGAGCAATGAGGAATTCAACATCTACTGGCGAAACTTTTTCCATTTAGGCTCACAAAACAAAGTCCCGTCATGTACAGGGTCATCCTTTGAGAAAGCAAGCCTTCATCCACACTGTTGTCTTGGCCTGGCACTTCTCTTTCACTCTTGCGAGTGCAGATTATGTGCAAGGAGCCTATGACTCCCTAAATCCATAAGGTAAGTTAGTCATGTTCCCATGGGGTCTACTGTACCCTTAGCATTTTTAATCCTAGTACAGATAAGCCTGGAGAGGAGGGAGAATGGATGCACGTGATTTTTTTTTTCATCCTTTTGTTCCATCTGGACTTGTCCTGTTCCTGAAGCATTACCAATTTTGGAGGTTAGGAGAGAGCATTGAGTTGAGGTCCACTTCCTGCAAAGTTGGTAGGGTGTAGGAGCCTTCCCTCACATGCCCAGGAGCTCCATGTATTTGAGACCAAGGCAACCAACAGACAACTGCTATTGTGTTGACAGAAAAATGCTTTATCACTGGTTGAATGAAAGAAATGATTACTGTTTCTCAAATTCAACCAGGTGCAGACATGGTATCAGGCACAGCACTAGGTGCTTACGCATCTATTATTTCATTTTATTCTTAGCATTGTTGTTCCCCCGAAGTCCCAATGGGAAATTCAGTGATACTGCAAGCCATTTGTGGGGGAAATTGCTGCCAAATGCTTAGAAGAAATTCAGAGCTTTAATGAACAGTTTAATTCAGGCCCGAGTTGAACCAATCCCAAGTGCTTTTCTGTCCCTGTTCAGATTGTGTGGTTTTTGCCTCTTCCTGTGAATCTCCCACAAAAGGTCTCAGGTCCCAGACCTTGTCACTGTGAGCCCTGGTACACGCAGGCATATTTGAGATGAATGAGCTCTGTTAGGACAGCAAGACTGACTGACTCTTGTCAAAAGGTGTATTTATTATAAAAAAGAAAAAAAGTCCATTTATTACATTGATCCAGCCAAGAAGTTTGCATTCGATACTCAGGGTCTCCTGCTCTGATGAGATGCTGACAGAGGGGCCAGGGTGCAGACCAGGCGGGTGAGGCTGTCTGGATGGCAGGACCTCAAGAGGCCAACCTCAGTCTACTGGTCGTAGTCCAATTCCAGATAGAAGGCATTTTCTAGATGCCACAGATGGAGTTGCTGGTTCAGTTTTTAACCCTTACTCCAACTCACTATATGGCGGGCACTTGAGCTCAGAGCTAATATGGCGCTTCTGAGCAGGTCAGGGTCCAAGCTGGAGGGCATTCATGGGGTCTGTGCAAGGTCAGGAAGAAGAGGAACCCCATCAGGACCCTTCCCCTTCCTTCCTCAGTCAGGAGCTAGGGTGAGACCTGGGAGCTCCTGGCTGTCCTCCCTCCCTGCTTCTCACTGTAAAGTTTCAACCTGTTCTGAATCTTTATTTGTTATTTATTTAGTAAAAGAAAAAAATTTTTTAAAGATTTATTTATTTTTTGACACACACAGAGATAACACAGAGAGACCTCAGGTCATGGTCCTGGGGTCCTGGGATCGAGCCCCACATTGGGCTCCCTGCCTGGCAGGAAGCCTACTTCTCCCTCTCCCACTCCCCCTGCTTGTGTTCCCTCTCGCTGGGTCTCTCTCTATCAAATAAATAAATAAAATCTTAAAAAAAAAAAAGAAATTCAACTTTGAAAGACTAAAGAATCATGGGGAAAAAGCCATGATTTCTATGTGCTGTATTCTCATAGCTGTGAAGTTTTACAGTTCTCCTTGCTTGGTAAACTTGGTCGTGGCTCGATGTTCTTGCTGATCTTCTGGGGATGGACCTGTTGCCGTGATTCTCAAATGTCTTTGCCCGGAGGCAGAATTGCACCATCCTTGTCAGGGGCTGGGCTAAGTAATCTGCTCAGGTTTGCTCTTGGAGCTTTTGTTCCCTGAGCACTTTCTGTAGAGCTCTGGAGGACGGGAATGAAGATGGCGGCCTCCCGATCTCCAGCCTGGAGGAGCCGAGAGCTCAGGGCTGCACTCCTCAGTGCATCCTTGGAGAAAAGCAGTCACTCCCTCCTGTCTCCCTGGTCTCCAGCTGTGCTCTGAGCTCACCCGGCCTGTGACCGAGCATTTCTCTCTCTGGTGCACGGCCCCATTTGGAGTCTCCAAACCCCACAGATTCCTGCCGTTTGCTCCCACCACTTCTCCCAGGGGGAAGGTGAGTCTCCTGGATCTGCTACTTGTGGGGTTCCTGCTCGAAGAGTAGTGGCGTGACTGTGCTGGGGATCATGGTTTAAGGTGACCCCGAGTTGAGAGCTCACTCCTCAGCTATGTCTGTGTAGCTGGCTTCCCTGCTCCGATACCTGGGGGCTCTGCCGCACTCAGCCCCGGTCTTTCTGTGACCCCAAGGGACCTGAGGCCACATTGTCCCCACAAGGACTCCACCCCTGCTTAGCCTCTGGAGCGACGTCCCTTGGTGGAGCAGACTTCTAAAAGTACCGATTTTGTGCTCCACTGCTCCACTGATTGCTGGGAGCCGGCCCTTCCCCCCACGGTCTGTCTTCCCGTCACTTCGATTCACTTCTCCGCACATCCTACCTTCCCCAAAGTGGTCGCTTTTCTGTTCCTAGAACTGCTGCTCTTCTCTCTCCTGTTGGGTTTGTAGGTGTTAAGAATGGTTTGATAAGTAACTGAACTGCTGCATCCTGATGATATTTAGGTCTCCTTCTCCTCCACCATTCTGCTCCTCTCTATTGGTTTATTTTGGAGAGAGAGAGAGAGAGAGAGAGAGAGAGAGAGAGAGAGAGAGCATGAGCGGTAGTGACGAAGGAAAAAGGAGAAGGAATCTCAATCGGACTCCATCCTGAGCATGGAGCCAGACAGGGGGCTTCAACTCATGACCCTGAGATCATGGTCTGAGCTGAAAACAAGAGTCGGATGCTTCCCCCACTGGGCCCCCCAGGCGCCCCTTTTTTCCAATTTTAGATTATGGGATGCTGAAGTGAGCCCACTGGCTTGATCTCTTCAAGGTCATCGAATCTCTCAGTTTTTGTCTATAGTTTTTCTGTTAAGAAAAAAAAAGCAAAACCCTCCTTTTATTTGTGATAAAACCATCTCTCTCAAGCACAGTGTTTTCCTTTGTTCTCTTTTCAAAGAAATGAGGGAAGATATGTTTTTATTTCAATGCAGACTCATCTTTAAAATGAGATCCTTTGGGGACGCCTGGGTGACTCAGTGGGTTAAGCCTCTGCCTTCGGCTCAGATCATGATCTCAGGGTCCTGGGGTTGAGCCCCGCATCAGGCTCTCTGCTCAGCCTGGAGTCTGCTTCTCCCCCTGCTTGTGCTTTCTCTCTCTCTCTCTCTCTGACAAATAAATAAAAAAAATCTTTAAAATAAATAAATAAAATGAGGTCCTTTGAATATGACCTGGCAAATGAAATCAACTATTTATAGTAGCACAGAGGACCCTGTTCTTTCTACCCTAGTAAGACAACGTAAATGGTTTTTATTAATTTTTAAAATTTTTTATTATGTTATGTTAGTCATCATACAGTACATCATTAGTTCTTGATGTAGTGTTCCAAGATTCATTGTTTGCGTATAACACCCAGTGCTCCATGCAATATGTGCCCTCCTTAATGCCCATCACTGGGCCAACGCAACCCCCCATCCCCCTCCCCTCAAAAATCTTCAGATTGTTTTTCAGAGTCCACAGTCTGTCATGGTTCATCTCCCTCTCCAATTTCCCCCAACTCTCTTCTCCTCTCCATCTCCCCATGTCCTCCATGTTATTCCTTATGCTCCACAAGAAAGTGAAACCATACGATAATTGACTTTCTCTGCTTGACTTATCTCACTCAGCATAATCTCCTCCAGACCCATCCATGTTGATACAAAAGTTGGGTATTCATCCTTTCTGACGGCTGAGTAATATTCCATTGTGTATATGGATCATATCTTCTTTATCCATTCATCTGTTGAAGGGCATCTTGGCTCTTTCCACAGTTTGGCAATTGTGGACACTGCTGCTATGTACATTGGGGCCCTTCTTTTCACTATATCAGTATCTTTGGTATAAATACCCTGTAGTGCAATTGTAGGCTCACAGAGTAGCTCTATTTTTAATCTCTTAAGGAATCTCCACACTGTTCTCCAAAGTGGCTGTACCAACTTGCATTCCCACCAACAGTGTAAGAGGGTTCCCCTTTCTCACATCCTCTCCAACACTTGTTTCTTGTCTTGTTAATTACACCATTCTAACTGGTGTAAGGTGGTATCTCAGTGTGGTTTTAATTTGAATCTCCCTGATGGCTAATGATGATGAACATTTTTTCATGTGTCTGTTAGCCATTTGTATGTCCTCTTTGGAGAAGTATCTGTTCATGTCTTCTGCCCATTTTTTGACAAGATTTTCTGTTTTTTGGGTGTTGAGTTTGAGGAATTCTTTATAGATCTTGAATATCAGTCCTTTGTCTGTAGTGTAATTTGCAAATATCTTCTGCCATTCCATGGGTTGCCTCTTTGTTTTGTTGATGGTTTCCTTTGCTGTGCAGAAGCTTTTTATCTCGATGAAGTCCCAAAAGTTCATTTTCACTTTTGTTTCCCTTGCCTTTGGAGACGTGTCTTGAAAGAAGTTGCTGTGCCCGATGTCGAAGAGGTTACTTCCTAACATAGATGATTTCTTAAAATGGCTGCATGCTGTCTCTCACTGTGATACATGAAGCTGTCTCTGAAGAGCTAAAGTCTGGGGATCATTGTCTGGGACAAAATTACCCAGCAAAGCTTCTTTGCTTTTTTGAGACATGGGTAAGCACAGCACCAAATATGGATATTTTGGTCCTTACTTTTCCCTGGCGTATTAAGGAAACAAGCTTAGTCATTTTTAATTGAGTGGCTGGATACACAGCATCCTTCCTGGGAAGAAGGAAGGGAAGAACAAGAGAAACAGGCAGACTGTATTGGCAGACAATTTCCCCCCCTGTCTCTTGTGTATCTGCCCGTCTTATGAGCAGAGGCACTGAGCGGCTTTGTCTTGGGCTGTCTTTTCTGTGATGTTTGTACAGCAACTGTCTTGGAAGATGGAAACAGGGTCTCCCTCTGGAACAGAGAGTTGGCAGGTTTACTGCCCTTCTAAAAAGCTGGGTTCCTGCAACACACCTGTTCACCTGAAAATAGAGTCCCAGTGAAAGGTGAATGAGCGCTCATTTGGGGATAAGAATTGCAGTTCATGGAGCACAGGTTCAAGTAGAAACCCAAATAGAGTCCCCGCTTGTAGGGTGAAAGCTAGAGGTTTTTTATTTTTTTTATTTTTTTAAAGATTTATTTATTTCAGAGATGGGGGGAAGGGGCAAAAGGAAAGGGAGAGAGAATCCTCAGGTAGACTTTCTGCTGAGTTTGGAGCCCGCCTCAGGGCTCAATCTCGTGACCCTGAGCCGAAACCAGGAGTCAGATGCTTAGCGGACGGAGCCACCCGGGTGCCCTGAAAACAAGAGGTTTTTATGAGGAAAGGGTAAGGGAGCCGCTACACAAGTTGAAGAAAAGGAGGAAAGAAAAACGTTTTCTATGGGCACTAACAGCTAAGCGACTCTGGGTTGTACATTGACTGGCTACTGAGTCTATCTTCAGACAGTCGACAGCTGTCACCTTGGGAGCTTGAAGGCTGGCTTTCCCGGCAATTGCTTAGAACAATTGCCCTTTTGCCCAGTCCAAAGGTGGGGAAGGCAGTCTCTCTGCAGTGCCAGCTCTTACTCTGTTGTAAAGATTTTATTTATCCATTTGACAGACAGAGGTCACAAGTAGAAACAGAGGCAGACAGAGAGAGAGGAGGAAGCAGGCTCCCCGCGGAGCAGAGAGCCCGATGCGGGACTCGATCCCAGGACCCTGAGATCATGACCTGAGCCGAAGGCAGAGGCTTAACCCACCGAGCCACCCAGGTGCCCCTCATGTTTTTTTAATAAAAATTTTATTTATTTATTTGACAGAGGTCACAAGTAGGCACAGAGGCAGGCAGAGAGAGGGGGAAGCAGGCTCCCCACCGAGCAGAGAGCTGGACGTGGGGCTCTATCCCAGGACCCCAAGATCATGACCTGAGCCGAAGGCAGAGGCTTTAACCCACTGAGCTACCCAGGCACCCCTCTGGCTCTGTTTTAAAATGGCTGCCGTCATGCCACCTTTTCACACACTTCCCTCTGAGCAGGTGTCCCCTGACTCCCTCTGCATTGACCTTCAGGAACTCGGCTCAGAGAATTGGCAGAAGAATATGGGAATAAAGTTCCCATGTTCCCATGTGGCTCAGTTATTTGAGTATTTGACTCTGGATTTTGACTCAAGTCATGATCTCGGGGTTGTGAGATCGAGCTCCAAGTTGGCTTCCCGTGGAACCTGCTTAGGATTCTCTCTCTCCCTCTTCCTCTGACCTTCTTCCTATCCTCCCCACCTTGCCCTGCCCAACCCCCCCCCCACCTAAAAAAAAATAAATGAAATGCAAATATTTTGGCAGCTGCCATTTTGCTGTGAGTAGCCAGGTGTTTTGACCCTGACCCGGGGGTTTTGTGTCTTCTTGTTACTGCTAGATAGTGGTCTTGGTTCTTGGATTCCCCATGAAAGCTTTACATGAGGATCCATGTTCAAATAAAGACAGCTAGAAGGAAGGTAGCAAGCACAAAGCAATGAATTAAGGCTGGTACGCTCTCAAGAAGGGGAGTGGGCAGAGGGGGCCGCAACACTGAGGTTAGGGGTGTCTTTTCTTCTTATGTCTGCATAGGTTATGAATTATAGCTAGGGCAGTGTCCGCTGAGGGTGCTTCCAGTGGTCTCAAGGGCTCCTCCTGCCGCTTGGAAGGGGGAGATTTTGCCCCTACCAGGTTCTTGCCCGAACTGTCCTGACCATCTCCCCACCGCCCCCCCCCACCCCCAGGGTGCTGGGACCACAATGTAAACGTATTCTAATGCAGCTCTATCTGTTCCCCTGGGGTACAGATGGAAGAGGAGAGAGTTGTCACCTGTTCATCACTGCCTTTGGCTCCAGCTCTGTTAGTCTCACTAACTGCTTGCTCTGGCACTCTGTCACCATCCCTAACTGTGGCCACTGAGAGTGGATCTTCCAAGAGATGTTGTAGGCGGTTGCCTGGAAAGGATGTTGTGGATGTGGGGCAAACTATGACCAGGCATCTGCTCCCAAGACATGGAGTTTCATATCCGTGGCCCTTCCCTCTTATGATTTTCTTGCTTAGAGACCTAGTTATTACTCTTGTCCTGGCAGATCTCTCCCACCCGGGGAGCAGGGAGGGCATTGGGCCTCTTGTTATCTCACTCCTGGAAAAAGGCATTTTATAAAGTAGGCACACAAGAAATAATGGCTGTTGACAACTTCGGTCTGAGTTCTCCTCTATCCTCTGGCTATACAACTTGGCGAGACACTAGGATATCTGGGATTCTATTAAAGTCTTAAGCAAATATCAAAGTATGATGTAAAAGTCTTATTAATCTAATCAATACACATTAAGATGAACGGTGTTGGTAATTCGGTTTTTACTGGTGTCAACTTTTTTTTTTTAAGTTTTAATTTATTTATTTGACAGAGAGAGAGAACACAAATAGGCAGAGAGGCAGGCAGAGAGAGAGGAGGAAGCAGGCTCCCTGCTGAATGGGGAGCCCAATGTGGGGCTCCATCCCAGGACCCTGAGATCATGACCTGAGCTGAAGGCAGAGGCTTAACCCACTGAGACACCCAGGTGCCCATACTGGTGTCAACCTCTAATGTGGGGGAAATCACTCAGTAATATAAAATAGATTTAAAAAATAGATACAAAATCCTTCTTTTGGTAAATGTAAATGGTGTTCTAGTCTGTTCTGGGCCTTTGGATCATGCATCAACTTTTGGTTATACCCTTGCCGAGAACTTTAAGATTTAGAGAGGTGCATATTAGGAAATATTTTTACCTAAAATATTTGACAAGAATGATGGCAAAGTTACTTTAAAAATAAATAAGAAGAATGGGAAGTGGGTGATATAAGAGCTAGTTTAACTACATGTGTCTCAAGGTAAACTTCTATTTTTTTAAAGATATTATTTATTTATTTGAAAGAGAGAGTGAATGGGAGAGAGAGGGAGAAAGCACAAGCACTGGGGAATGGCAGAGGGAGAGGGGGAAGCAGGCTCCCTGCTGAGCAGGGAGCCCAAGGCAGGACTCAATTCTGGGACCCTGGGATCATAACCTGAGCTGAAGGCAGATGCTTAACAGACTGAGGCACCCAGGTGCCCCGCAAACTCCTATTGGTACAAAGAAACAAGGTATCTACCTGAATGCGCTCAGTCTCAGGACCAATGCTGTGCCCAAAAATTCTCTTGAAGATCAGGGACCTCATTTAAAAACATTCCAAACCATCTCTCTCGAAATAGAAGGAATAGGAATATCTCTTCTCCACACTCATATCAAAATTTCTTCAAAATTACATCCCTACCTTTTCTTCTCTGGGGTTCATATTTTATAGACTTTAAATGTTTACACATTCCTTTTAGGAATTTAAACGTTGAATCATTCCTTTTAGGATTTAGAGCAATTCTTTGAAAATGGCATGTAATTCAAAGGGGTCCAAAGCGTCACTCAAAGGAATTCAATCCAAAGCAACTTGCCTTTGCCTTTGGCAGAGATGTGCCTACTTGAGGCAGAGGGACAGGCAGATTTGTGGGTCTCTAGAGTGAAAGCTCTTCTTAGTTCTTAGAAACACAACCATGGGGAAAACATAACCAAGTAGCCAAGAAGATGCTCTTTTGTTTTGCTTTTGTAAAATGACTTCATTTTGATATAGGAAACCACAAGGGAAACATTTAAGTCTTAAGAAACAAACAGAAAAAGTCGACTGGAGAATTTTGAACTGGAGGATGAGTGAAAAAATACAGAAACAAAGAGCTGTTAAGAAAACAACGTCTCCCGAATTTTGTTGCGTGTCAGAATGACTTGGGGAATCTTTATTTTATTAAAAATTATTTATTTATTTGATGGAGAGGAACACAGCAGGAGAGGAAATACAAGCAGGGGGAGTGGGAGAGGGAGAAGCAGGCTTCCCGCTGAGCAGGGAGCCCTACGTGGGGCTCAATCCCAGGACCCTGGGATCATGACCTGAACTGAAGGCAGAAGCTTAACTGACTGGGCCACCCAGGTGCCCCTCAAAAAAAGCAAAACAAAACAGGGTCTAACTGGCATCCCCCAAAACTGTCAGATCAATGATTGACTGAGGGATCCTGGTGGAAGGCACAAGACTTAATTAGGGGATCAAACTGTGGAAATGGGGTAGAATTTCTGTTCATCCACCAGCTCTGTCCTTTGTGTCAGTGGGGATGCAGCTACAGATCTTAGGTCTTCACAACCATATCACCTCTGACTCCTGGTGCTTCACTGTGGTGTTGGGGGGGTGACGCCAAGAGGCGAATCACTGATGGATGCCCGTGGTCAGCAGGATACCAGGTATGGATGGCTTTGGGCTGGTGTGAAGAGGACATGTATCTAGATATGCTCCTAAGGGTTTGATTCTGTTTCAAAGCCAAATTTTTGTGATTAGGAGTTCTGATTCATGGTAATGTCTTCTAGCAGAATACCCTGTATTTTAGTCTTGCTGGTCTTTAATTAGCATTCAGAAACTCTTTCTGGGGACATGAATTTGGCCTTTTGGGGCTTTGTTCTAAGATTCCATATATAAGTAAGTTAGTACAGTGTTTGTCTTTTGCTGTCTGACTTAATTCACGAAGCACGATGCCCTCGAGATCCATCCATATTGTCAAAAATAGCAGGGATTTCTTTTTTTATGGCTGCATAATGATCCCCTTAATATTTTGAAGGCAGTATTCAATTCTCGTGAAGCTTCCAATATTCCAGGGAAGTTCTGATATCTTGATTCCCTAGCCTTTGTTTATGACATTTTTCATTTCTAGAGAATTATACTTGTGTGAGTCCATTCTACATGGAAAGTCATGTCATTTAGCTCTGGGAAAGCTTTTTAAAAAAAATTATTTCTTTAATAATTTCATCTTTAATGTTTTCTGTTTCTTTTATTTTGTTTCTGTTCTGTGTTTTGTTCTTAAAGTCAGACACTGCACCTTCTAAACCAAGCCTCCAGATGCCTTTCCTCTCCCTGGTTCCCATGATTTTCTGTTTTGGCTCTATTTTCTACGACATTCTTCTCAACTTGATTTTCCAAACTTCTATTGATCTTTCAGAATTTTGTTTTACATTTTCAAGTTCTTTTGTTTCTTGAAGCAACCCTTCCTTGTTTCTTGAAGCCATCTTTTACTTAGGATGTCAATGATTATTTTGTTTTTTGAGTTTTTCTTTTTCTTTCAAGTTTCTCTTTTTTTTTTTTTTCCTCCATGACCTTTTTCTTGTCTGTTTTGCCTGTTTTGATCTTATCTCTCTCACTGAAAGCCTTCTCCAAGCTGTCTGTTCATATCTAAGTGAGGCAGTAACAAGTTCTGTGCATGGGCAAGGCCTAGTTATTGGTAGCTTCAAGGTAAGCCCATCTTGGGGGCCTGGGGTTATTTATTAGGGGAATCCCAAATGTCAGGCTTTCCTCCTTACTTTACTGGTTTCTCCAGAAAAGAATTCCACTTCCTGCCTGGAGTGGGGTGATATGACCCCAGATTCCTGGTTGCTGAATGAAGGTAAGGGGTAGAGAGGCTCTATAGATCAGTACAGTACATAGGCTTTTACGACTTTTGTTGTTGTTTTTAAAGATTTTATTTATTTATTTTACAGACAGAGATCACAGGTAGGCAGAAAGGCAGGTGGTGGGGGGTAGCAGCAGGGAGCTCGATGTGGGACTCAATCCCAGGACCCTGAGATCATGACCTGAGCCAAAGGCAGATGCTTAACCCACTGAGCCACCCAGGCACCCCTTTTGTTGTTGTTTTGTGCCTTATTTTTATCTTCTGCTGTTCAAGATAGCCCCACATCCAGAGTCTTTCAAGTTCGATTCCCCAGAGTAGGGACTTTCAAAGTCTTTGTTTTCAAAATCCTTCTACATGATCTGAAACATTATGGAGACCTCCAAAGAGTGTTTATGTTGATTATATCCATTGATTTTATTGTGCTAGAATTCAAAACAGAAATTTAAAGAGTAGTTATTAATTCATTAAAAATAACAGTAAGGGGGCACCTGGGTGGCTCAGTGGGTTAAAGCCTCTGCCTTTGGCTCGGGTCATGGTCTCAGGGTCCTGGGATTGAGCCCCGCATCAGGCTCTCTGCTCAGCAGGGGGCCTGCTTCCTCCTCTCTCTCTGCCTGCCTCTCTGCCTACTTGTGATCTCTGTCTCTCAAATAAATAAAATCTTTAAAAAAAAACAATAAGAAGTACATTGTGTTTTAATATAAACACATGTTTATGAAAAGCAGTTAAAATTTCCAAAACAAGCAAACAATTTAGTGAGAAGAGTAGCATTGTTTTATATTCTTGCAAATCATTTAAATGCCTAGCTTAAATAGAAGACAGCTGGATTCTCATATCTGCTCCATGTATACTCTCTGGAAAACTGCACTCTAGACTAATGAGGGCAAAAAAGACAAAGAATATTCTGGCATTATTGTAAAGATAGCTTTGACCCTGTAGACCCTGTCTTGGGGATTCCGCACTTTAGAACTACTGCTCATGGAAGCAAACTTCCCTTGTCCTGCTGGGATGGGAATGGGTTGGTGGTCTGTCTGTGCAGGTTGGGGAAAGGACCTGGGGTTCTAAGTGTTCCTTATGTAGAGACTCCCCCAGACTTCCTGTTCTAAGCTTCACTCCCATCCCTGCCTCCGGTCCCCTCACCTCAGTATCTGGTGTATCTAATTCCTGGGACTTGGTGGGATTCTGCTGGATTGCTTGCCTTGTTTTTATTTGTGCCCTCTATTAGAAAGTTCCAGCCTTTTCCCACTCGGCTAAGTCAGTGTGGTGCTTTTAAAATTTTTGTTTTATGTATTTATTTTTTAAGTAATCTCTACAGCTGACATGGGGCTTGAACCTACAACCCTGAGATCAAGAGTTGCGTGTTTCACCAACGGAACAAGCCAGCTGCCCCAAGTTGGTGCTTTTAAAACATGTCTGCAAATACCTTGACATTCCCGCTCATGAAAGGTGGTGGCAGTGAGGTCTGTGTTTTCTCTTCTTGAACATGCGCCAGCCTCCATGACTGGTTCACCAGTAAAGTACAGTGAAACAGTGTGATGTGTTAGATCAGAAAAGATCGACCTTCTGCTTGGTTCTCTTGAGACGCTCATCTTTGGGTCTTTGAGTTGCCACGTGAGAAGTCCTGGGCTGTCATGCTCTGAAGAAGCCCATACCATATAGACGCGTCCTATGCAGGCATTCCAGCCAGCAGCCCAAACTGAGGTTCCCACCGGCAGTCAACTTTTGCCCCCTGAGACATGAGTCACAAAGCCTCCTGATAGTTCCAGACCCTAGTTGTCCAGTCACCCCAATTTGAGTCTTCCCAGCTGATGCCTCTGACCTGGTTGAATGACAAGCTGTCCCTGTTCCTGCCATGTCCTTTCTAGATTCCTGACTTCCATAATTGGTAAACACGCACGCACGCGCGCGCACACACACACACACACACACATACACACACACAAAGTTGCTTTAAGTCACTAAGTCTTAGGGTAGTTTGTTATCCAACCAAAGATACAGGGCAGTTAATGACCCCTCATTCCTCTGCTCTCCATCTTCTAGAATTTTCTTGTCATCATTCATCCACTGTTTTGTTATATTCTGTCCTTCTGTTTGTTAACCCCTTTATTCTTTAATGTTATTTTGAGGATTTTGGCAGATGGTGGAGAAGAACACCTGTTCAATTTGCGGTGTTTTGATTGGGTGACTTTTCCAAGTGTCTTTTATCCCACTGAAATACATTTCAAGATTGTTTCCATTTTAATCGTAGTCTGGCTATAAGTTTTCTCTGTGAGTGGGTATGCCTGTGGACTCATGAGATATATTTATTTGACCTTCTGGAGGAAAAGTTAGAAGACAAGTGACGCCCACCACATAAGAACAGTATGCTTCCTGTCAAGCATGCCCACGGTATTCCTCCAAAGCTGAAGAGCTTTAGACAAAACATGTTTCCCCATCACCTTTGGGACTCAAGGACGGTGTATTCTTTTTTTTTTTTTTAAGATTTTTCTTTATTTATTCAACATACAGAGATCACAAGTAGGCAGAGAGTCAGGCAGAGAGAGAGAGGGAAGCAGGCTCCCTGCTGTGCAGAGAGCCTGATGCGGGACTCGATCTCAGGACCCTGAGATCATGACCTGAGCCGAAGGCAGAGGCTTAACCCACTGAACCACCCAGGCGCCCAGGATGGTGTATTCTTGAGTTATTACACAAATAGTTACAGAAATCCTCAAAACCCCCGACAGGAAAAATTAGTCAATAACATATTCTTAGATTTTTTATTTTTATTTTATTTTTATTTTTTAAATTTATTTGACAGACAGAGATCACAAGTAGACAGAGAGGAAGGCAGAGAGAGAGGAAGGGAAGCAGGCTCCCCGCTGAGAGGAGAGCCCGATGCGGGGCTTGATCCCAGGACCCTGAGATCATGACCTGAGCTGAAGGCAGAGGCTTTAACCCACTGAGCCACCCAGGTGCCCCAATAACATATTCTTAAAAAGATTTTATTAATTTGACAGGAAGAGAGAGCACAAGCAGGAGAGCAGCAGGCAGAGGGAGGGAGAAGCAGGCTCCCTTCTGAATAGGGAGCCCAATGTGGGGCTCAATCCTGGGACCCTGGGACCATGACTTGAGCCAAAGGCAGATGCTTAACTGACTGAGCCACCCAGGTGCCCTAGTCAATAACATTTTTATGCAACAAACTGTGTGTCCTCAAAATTCCTATGCTAAAGTCTGAGGCCCCCCAACCCCTCAACCCCGGACTTCACAGAATGTGACTGTATTTAGAGACAGGACCTTTAAAGAGATAGTGACCAAGTTAAAAGTTGCCTTCTAAGGCATGCCCTAATCCAATTTGACTGGAGTCCTTAAAAGAAGAGGAAACTGAGACACACAGGGAGATTCCAGGGATGTGTGTGCACAGAGAACAGCCCAGGTCAGGAGGCAGTGAGGTGTGAACATGGGGAGAAGGCTCAGGAGAAAACAAACCAGTTGGCCCTTTGATCTTGGACTTCTACCCTCCGGAACTGGAGCAAATACATTTCTGTGGTTTAAACCCACCCACTTCCCCATCTGTGGTGTTTTATTACCGTAGCACAAAACAGAATTAAAAATTGATAGCAACATGAAGCATTGCTGCTTTCTCTGTAGGTTCCAACACCTGACAGATAACGAAGGATCAGATTAAATCAGCTGGGATCCAACGGAATCCAGTGGTGTTTGTTGAGCTCTTTGGGTGGAGCAGTGAGCAGGAGGACCTCCCTAGTGGTGCCCAGGGGAAATCAGCATGGAACATTCTGCTGCCCCTGCCGGTAGGATTGGGCCTTTGGGGCTGATGCATCCTGTGTGATCATGCTTCTTTTCCCCGGTTTAGGAAGAGAAGAACATCCACATGGACTCTATAAACATATGGATTTCACTTTCTCTAGTTAGTATCCAAGGCACTTCCTTTAAATTTTTAATTCCATCAAGATTTTGCTTCTCCAGAGCCAGGGTGTACTCTTGAGGCAGTAGCACTTCTGAATTAAAAGAAGAATCCAGAGTGTGAATAAGCAAAACCCAAGGAAGGAAAAGTGTGGAGATGATCTCAGAAGCCCAGGTCGTGTCTCCTACAAGGGCTCTTCCCTCCATCTTGGAGGTAACACCATTTCCACGTACAAGGACCCGCTGCCAAGAAGGTCTTCCCGTGACTCCATCTTGTCCACACGGTAGAACTTTCGTCCATCCCCGTCTGTGGATCTGATACCACTTTGTGAAGCCTTCTCAGCTCAGCCACCCCACCCCTTCCTCAAGCCTTTTCTGGAAAGGATCAGACAGTTACTTTCCTGATGGTTGGCATCGTGTAGTTTTTAAAGACACTGTCTGTATAAAGTATAACTGTATTTTTTTTTAAACCAAATTTAACATTTAACTTGAACCCCATTCAGTGAATTCTGAGTGGTCCTGCTTCTTTTTATAGGGAGGGGAAGGCATATCCTCTTCTTGGGTCATCAGTCCCTATTGGCACGTGTCCGTCTCAGTCACAATGGCTCCCTCCTGCCTGTCTTGGTCATCGGCTTCCGTCCTTGCCAGCCTCCACCAAATGTGGGCTTTCCCAAATGGATTCAAGTGCAAGTTCTAGAAGACAGTCCCTGCTTCTTCAGTCTGACTCACATCAAGTCTTCCTTAGGTTCTTGGACTCTGTGCTACACAGGGTCTCACCAGGGTCAGGTCAAGGAGACTTGGGATGCTCTTCCAAGCCACAGTGGGTCATGAGAACTCAGTGGGGGCTGTCTTAAGTTCCCTCTTCCCCGTCACCATATCTTCCCCACCACTGCAGAGTGTGAGTGAATGCTAGGATTTCATTTAGGAAGCAAAGCTCAGGTTTTATCTGATTACGCATCTCCAAACTCAACGGTGGATCCTTTCAGCCGAAGAGGGCAGAGGTAGTCACCAGGGACATGGTTACTTGCTTCCCTTATGACTACACTCGTGAAGCTGAGACAGCCCCCAGCCTCCATCATGGGTGGGAGATGCTTGCTGTAAGTAGTCACTTACAGATATGAGTTTCATATCTGGACTTGGAAACACCAAAGCCAATATTTGAATCCTTTGTTCTTGGGCTGCCTGTGATAGTCTCCTTCGTGTCCCTTCACTCCCCAGGACAGCAGGCTCAAATTGTAACTTCTATTTCTGTCAAGTATATGGCGTGTGTGTAGGTGAGAGTGGCTTGTTGTCCTCATTTTTTGACGTTTTTATTTTTGGAGATATAGGTGTACTATTTTTGCTCCTTTCCCTGTTTTTTCTCTCTGGCTGACTATAATTCATAGATGACAACGGGGAGCAGCTGAAAGATGTCCTTGGCTGTGGAAGTCAGACTCTGAGGCTGGCAGGAGCAGGAGACAAAGAGGAGCCTGGGTCGCTGATAACTTCCTAGAGCTAAAATCTCTGCCCTGGGCTGCCTACCCCAAGACAAACAGCCCTAAGCTCGGATTGTCTTATGTGAAAGAATCCTCTGTTGTTTTTTTTTTTTTGTGTGTGTGTGTGTGTGTGTTTAAGCTCCTAGTCTTTTTTTTTTTTTTTAAGATTTTATTTATTTATTTGACAGAGAGAGAGAGTGAGAGAGGGAACACAAGCAGGGGGAGTGGGAGAGGGAGAAGCAGGCCTCCTCCTGAGCTGGAAGCCCAACATGGGGCTCCATCTCAGGACCCAGGGATCATGACCAGAACTGAAGGCAGCCACCCAATGACTGAGCCACCCAGGCGCCCAGTTTTTTGTCTTTAAGTAGAGCTAAACCTACTTCTAACTGATACCTGCTCCCCCAGTCATTTCAAACTCGAGTCTGTAAGTAGGGGGTAGACACAAAGGGAAACAGGACCTCATCGCTACTCTCAAGGAGTCCCTGAACCAGTGCAATGGGCAGAAACCTGCACAATTTGCGCCAGCACAAGGTCAAGTTGGAGAAATGCAGAAGGATGTGCAAAATGCCCAAGGAGCTTGGAGGCAAAGGACATATAAGTGTAGCCTGGGGCAAATAAAGGGGAAGACTCCGCAGAAGATGGGTCTTGATAGAAAAGGAAAGATTGGTTTGGGTTTTCGCTAGAGACAGGAAGGGAAGGGGTTTCCAGGCAAAGGGCGAGTTGCATAGCATCTGTTCTAGAAATGCTCCCGTGTCTAGTCTGGTAACATTCCTATGTGGAGAAGCATAGGGAGAGATGAGGTTGGAGACCTAGGCTGAGGCTCATTGAGTCTCCACGTAGCAAGGTCAACTGAAAAAGAGTGATGAGAATTTCTCTTTTTTATTCCCATGTTGTTGATGTTCCCTGCCTTCCACCAAAGCCTATGACTTCTCCAGAGCAGAGACGTTAGTGTTCTGAAGGTTAAGATGGAAATGAAAAGCAGTGTTAATATATTTGCTAATTCAAAAGAGAATTTAGCAGCAAGACCATGAGCTTGGAAACCCAGTTTTATCTTAAAAGGAAGACAACCTTCTGATTTCCTTTATCAGGCACAGAAGAGAGGTCAGAGGCCTCAGATCATAGGATTCTGCTACAGTGTTGAATAGATTTCCCGGTCCTTTAGGGCCTGTCTGGGCCCGGAGGCTTGATGTCCACGTAGGAATCAAGAATAAGACAGAATGGAGCTTCCCAGCCTCTGTGGTTCCCGTGGGTTAGAGGCATCTTCCAACCCTTGGTCTTCAGGAAAAGTCGCCAGGCTGCTTGGCTGGCAGCTTCTGGACATGAACTTAAGCAAAAATAGAATCGGGCACCCTCTCTGCGCTTGGCCTAGGAGATGATCTACACTGGTGCGTGGACTCCAGCAGCGAGCGGAGGGATCTGGTGTGTTGCCGTCCATTGTGGACAGCCAATCTCTGATGCTGCTGGGGATTGCTCTTCTTCCACGATGAGCTCAGGAGCATGGGGTGTAATCTGAAGGCCTGTGGTTAAGGTTCAGAGGAGAGGGAAGCCTGGCAGGAGTGCTGGTAGACCCCTTGAAGTTGTTTATCTATATATCAGATCCTTTTGCCCTTGGGCAACAGAAGAAGGGAGGGGGGTGGCTGGTGAGAGTGCTGGTAGACCCCTTGAGGCTGTTTATATATCAGATCCCAGATCCTTTTGCCCAAGGGCAACAGAGGCACTTTGCTACCTATTGCCTGAGCTAGCAAAGCAGTGGCTGCTCTCACAACGCATGCGCCTCCTGCTTATTAACTTTACCGTTAGTGTGAATGCCTGATGTGGGGAAAAGTGTGATTGGAATTCAAGTGCGTTTGTGTTCTTACCAAAACGTTTGAACATACATTCACCCACGCAAGAAAAGAAAACGTCCATAAAATCTTTAAATGTCATGTCAGCTACTGTCAACTTTGGAGTTCTGGAAAATTCCAAAATTTCGCATGTTTGGAAAACACTAGGGTGTTGAAAAGGGTTTTAAATTTATCTCCCCTTTGTAATAATAGAGTTTCTCCTCAATATCAACTCTCTGGAATTTGAACAGCTCATCATTAAAAACTTGGCCAGGAATTGCTTGGGAGCCTATTTTAGGAAAAAAAGCTGATATGCAATTTATTTTTTGTTTCTAACATAAATCCGTAAATAAGTGAGTTAATGAATTAATTAATTTACATTCCAGTATAGATGACATACAGTGTTACGTTAGTTTCAGGTGTATAATACTCAACACTTTGTGCATTTTTCAGGGCTCATCATGGTAAGTGTACTTTTAATCCCCTGCACCTGTTTCCCCCATCCCCCTCACCTCCCCTCTGCTGACCACCCGTGTTTTCTCTATGGTTAAACGTCCACTTTTCGTTGGTCTCTTTTTTTTCTTTGTTTTGTTTTTTAAATTCCATCTCTGAGTGAAATCATATGGTATTTGTCTTTCTCTGATTGACTTACTTAACTTAGCGTAATACACTCTAGTTCCATCCATATTATTGCAAATGGCAGGATTTCATTCTTTTTTATGGTTGAGTAATATTCCACTATATATCTGTCTCTTCTTTATCCATTCAAGTACTGATGGACACTTGGGTTGTTTCTCTATTAAGGCTATTTTAGGTAATGCTGCAGTAAACCAACAGGTGCATAGATCTATTTGAATTCATGTTTTTGTATTCGTTGGGTAAATACCCAGTAGTGTGAGTTACTGAGTCATAGGGTAGTTCTATTTTTAGCTTTTTAGGAACCTCCATACTGTTTTCCACAGTGGCTACACCAGTTTGCGTTCCTACCAACAGTGCAAGAGGGTTCCTTTTTCTCTGCATCCTCGCCAACACCTGTTGTCTGTTGTTTTTGTGTTATTGATTTTAACCATTTTGACAGGTGTGAAGTGACATCTCATTGTGGTTTTTGGTTGTATTTCCCTGAGGGTCAGCGATGTTGAGCTGATACACAATTTATGTGCATAAGATCAACCTCAGGTTTCTCTTAAAAGATTAGAGGGGCGCCTGGGTGGCTCAGTGGGTTAAGGCCTCTGCTGTCAGCTCAGGTCATGATTCCGGGGTCCTGGGATCGAGCCCCACATCGGGCTCTCTGCTCTGTGAGGAGCCTGCTTCCTCCTCTCTCTCTGCCTGCTTCTCTACTTGTGATCTCTGTCAAATAAATAAATAAAATCTTTAAAAAAAAAAGGTAAGAAAATATCTTGTGTGTTTCATAAACACTCAAAATTTAGTAATTTTCCTAACACTTGGCCTTTTGTTTATTACAGTTGTATACCATGAAAACAATGTGATCCATTTTTCAGAAGGCCCCCCTGTAGATGTCCGCACATCTCCTCCAGTTTACTCCAGCGTGCAGACCAAATAGCACCACATTTTGTGTTTGTTATGAAAAAGGATTGGAAGCACTGATGAAGAGGAAGAAAAGTCTGAGGTCCCGCCATCCCCTCCACGGAAGGGGCAAAGGGGAGCCACGTAGGTCAGGCGTTAAGGATTATAGACTGGTCTGGATGGGTAGGTCCCTAGGAGCTAATGGCAGTCTGATGTGAGAATAGAGCAATTACCAGGGGTAGGGCCCTCCACACGGGGGACAAGTAGCTGGGGTCAAGAGATGGATGTTCTCACATCACTCCAAACAGCCAGATGTGGCCAGTGATTTCTCAGGGGTTCAGACAATTTTGCCTCTTTGCAGCAATGATCAGAGTGGATCCAGAGGCAAGCATGGGGGCCTAAGGACCCGTCCCTGCTGCTGCCAAGAGGCGACAGTAATAGTCTGTGGCTGTCTTGGGGAAGTTGGAGGCGGGGAAGCAAAATCCGAAAGCGTGAAAATTTGGTCGAAGGGTCTGTGTCCTCCAAAAGAGGTCACGGAAACTCACGGTCCTTTGAATCCACAGAGTATTTCGATGAAATCATTTAAACCATTTCAAACAAAAACGATTAAAATATTACTAATTGATGGGGCACCTGGGTGACTCAGTGGGTTAAGACACTGCCTTTGGCTCAGGTCATGATCTCAGGGTCCTGGGATCGAGCCCCGCATCGGGCTCTCTGTTCAGCGGGGAGCCTGCTTCCCCCTCTCTCACTCCCTGTGCTTGTGTTCCCTCTCTCCCTGTGTCTCTCTCGGTCAAATAAAATAAAATCTTAAAAGAAAATATTACTAATTGCAAATCTAAATTATCTAGCTGGGTGAGAGCTTGAGGAGGAAGATCAGACCGGGCCTTCCAGAAACAAGAAATCAAGCTTTCTGGCCACATGTGAAGGCGGAGTGAGTAAATAAGGAGCCAGAGCAGCTAAGAAGTTAGACTTCATTTGGTCAGCAGCAGTGGGGTGGGGGTCCGGCATTGGCTGGCAGAGCTGGCTGTCTGTGCTATAGATCGTGACTATACCTTCTTTTCCCTTTTACTTTCCAGTTTGTCCAAGCTGGACCCGGAACAAGACCCATCTTTGCTCCCCTCAAAAACCCAAAGTAAAATTTCCTGTTAAGGAAAATCAGAAGTTTTCTGGTTAGGAAAGAATCTGGTCCAATGAATATGCTCATTGGAGTTTTTATTTCTGTTCTCACTATCTACCTTGTCTTCCTAAACCCTAAAATCTGAAGTACATTAAGTAGCAGAATGGTGATGAATCTCCTCTCACAGAAGTAGCTAGAAGTAGAGACTGTTGAAAAAACTTGCATGGAGACGTCACCAAAACCATCTTCTTGGGTCTGTGGAAAGGATTTTGGAAACGGCATGTGATGCAGTAATTCTGACTTACTGTTTCCCACATACCTTGGAATAATTTTTTTTTTAGCCGAAATTATTGGGTGATTCTTTCTTTCTTTCTTTAAAAAAAAAAAAAAAGATTTATTTATTTGACAGATCACAAGTAGGCAGAGAGGCAGGCAGAGAGAGAGGAGGAAGCAGGCTCCCCGCTGAGCAGAGAGCCCGATTCAGGGCCCCATCCCAGGACTCCAGGATCATGACCCAAGCCGAAAGCAGAGGCCTCAACCCACTGAGACACCCAGGCGCCCCTGGATGATTATTTCTAATGTGAAATGTTTTCCCATCATCAGATGTGCATTGTGACATACCTGTCATGTGTGTCTGTTTGGTTGGTAATCCCAGGGATGAAGGCAAATAAAACAGAAAGCTGGAAAATAAACGGGGAGGGGGGGCACCTGGGTGGCTCTGCTGGTCAAGGGTCTGCCTTTGGCTCGGATCCTGATCCCAGGGTCCTGGGATCAAGCTTCAAGTCAGGCTTCTTGCTCAGCAGGGAGTCTGCTTCTCCCTCTCTCTCCAAACCTCCCCCTCAGGCTTTCTCTCGCTCTCAAACAAATAAGTTAAAAAAGAAATAAAAATAGATGAGGGGGGGCCGACATTTCATTGATGATGTTGGTTTGTCTTGGCTTCCTCCCCTGCCTGATGTCATACTTTTGCTGACGATCCTGCTCTTCCTCCCTGCTCCACTCTGTTTCTCCCTGGAATGCTGCTTGCCCTTTCTCTCGGGACACTCACATTTTATCACACCTCGTGTGGGAGTCATCGAGGAGATATGGTTTTGTGCTTTTAAAAATGCTTTATTGGGGGCACCTGGGTGGCTCAGTGGGTTAAGCCTCTGCCTTCAGCTCAGGTCATGAACCCAGAGTCCTGGGATCGAGCCCCGCATCGGGCTCTCTGCTCAGTGGGGAGCCTGCTTCCTCCTCCCCCTCTGCCTGCATCTCTGCCTACTTGTGACCTCTCTGTCAAATAAATAAATAAATAAATCTTAAAAAAAAAAGCTTTATTGTTTTCTTTTTTCAAAAAGGAAGGGTCCAGGTAGGATGCCCAAACTTGAATTAGGCACAGAAAAAATGCGAATATTACTCAGTTAAAATACAACTTCTCTACCATTTTTTTTCTTTCTGCTTCCTAATTACACTGCTAGTTTATATGTTACAAAGAAAAGCTGAGTTACGAAAGGTGAGGAAGTTATGAGTGAGGGATGCTCAGCTTGGAAATTTAAAAAAAGGTCAGCTTTTCAGTGTCTCAGAGTCTTTTTTTTTTTTTAATTTTATTTATTTATTTGACAGACAGAAATCACAAGTAGGTAGAGAGGGAGGGAAGCAGGCTCCCTGCCAAGCAGAGAGGCCGATGCGGGGCTCAATCCCAGGACCCTGGGATCATGACCTGAGCCGAAAGCAGAGGCTTTAACCCACTGAGCCACCCAGGTGCCCCAATGTCTCAGATTCTTAACTTATAAGGTCCTTCTTGGCAGCCTGCCCATCTTACCCATCTCCTGAGCTTTCTTTATTTTGAGGACACAGAAATGCCGTTCTTTTAGGGGAGAGTCCTCATAGAGCAGCAAGGAGGACCTGAAGAGAAATCCAGTATGATCCAAGGCTTTATTTTTTCTTATTTTTGGCAATTTAAGCAAATATTTTTTTAAAAAAATTTTAAATTATTTTTTATTTCTTAAATTTATTTAAAGCTTTTTTTTTTTAAGATTTTATTTATTTATTTGACAGACAGAGATCGCAAGCAGACAGAGAGGAGGAAGCAGGCTCCCCGCTGAGCAGAGAGCCCAATGCCTGGTGATCCCAGGACCCCGGGATCATGACCTGAGCTGAAGGCAGAGGCTTTAACCCACTGAGCCACTCAGGCGCCCCTATTTCTTAAACTTATGAACATATAATGTATTATTTGCTCAAGGCTTTCCTTTCTTTTGACATTCTTACCCTTGAAGAGGGAAGGGATACTGTGTCCACTGTTCACATTAATTATGAGCCGCCTTCCTTTTTTTCCTCTGAGAAGACGGAAAACATTAAGGTTTTAGATGGACCTTTGTTCCTTGACTCTGGCCACGAGTCTTTGGAGAAGTTCCCTCTGGTAAAGGCAAGTCACCCACGTGCATTGGAAATGACGATCAAAGGCTTTCCTAAAGAAGCTAATAGTACCGAGTCCTAAAGACTTGCGAGGGCAAGTTGGGGGAATTCATCAGAGAGGTTTTGCAAAGGGGTTTGGAGACGAAAAGTGCAATATAAATGCTAAGCAGCCACAAATTTTTCTGGGAAGAGGTGGAGTAAATGTAATCAGGGCTCTGCTCAAGCAGAGCAGCCTGGTGGCCACCTCCACACTCATATTTAATGTTGATGGAATCACTGGCAGAACTTCCAACAGAGACGGTCTTTTCTCCTACCATAAGGTAAGTAATTTCCACAGAACTCA
This sequence comes from Enhydra lutris kenyoni, assembly GCF_002288905.1. NCBI lineage: Eukaryota > Metazoa > Chordata > Mammalia > Carnivora > Mustelidae > Enhydra > Enhydra lutris. The sequence continues at coordinate 6,805,787 of NW_019154148.1, read as the reverse complement.
GTGCAATCCAAGCTTCAGACGCGTCGTGCAGAACCAAGGGAAAAAAGCCAGGCGTATGGTATTTCTATAGTAGGTGCTCAATAAGTGTTGATTTTTATGTTATTTTACCCACGGTTTTTCAGACGCCCGTTACCCTTCTCCCCACGTGCTTTAAGAGGATCTCGCCACTAGATGGGGCTCTGTCACCGCGGAAGACTGGCCCCTGGGGTGGGTGGTCAGGGACGGACCCCTCTCATTTTGTTAATTCGTGAAGAAGGCAAGGGCTTTATTTTAATTCATTTCCTCCTGATTTCACTTGAAAAGAAATCACGACCTTTTTATTGTTTGAACGGTGGGTTAGGGATCCACCGTGTGGTTTTCCCTCTGCATAAAGCAAGTTCACTTTTTTAAAGATTTTATTTTATTTGACAAGAGAGACACAGGGAGAGAGGGAACACAAGCAGAGGGAGTGGGAGAAGGAGAAGCAGGCTTTCACTGAGCAGGGAGCCCAGTGCAGGCCTGGATCCCAGGAACCCTGGGTGATGACCTGAGTCCAAGGCAGGCACTCAACGACTCAGCCACCCAGGCGACCCATGCAAAGGAGAAATTTTAGAAATGAAGCCAAGAAAGGTATTCATGAGGCTAGAGGTAGCTGGATCCATGAGAAAGCAAAACTTTTTTAATTTTTAAAAGATTGTGTTTATTTATTTATTTGGGAGAGAGAGAGAGAGCAGCGCGCTCATGTGAACAGTGAGGGAGCAGAGGGAGAGGGACAAGCAGACTCTGCGCTAGCCAGACTGGGGCTGATCCCAAGATCCCAAGGTCATGACCCCAGTAGAAATGAAGAGTCAGACATCCAACGAATGGAGCCACCCAGGCGCCCTGAGAGAGAAAGGAGTTTAGGTATAGGTTAACTCCCCACTTCCTAAACTGTGTGCTATGACAGCCGGGAGCACGGCAGCAAATTCACAGGGTTACTCTGAAACATCCTGACTTTTTATTTTATTATTTATTTATTAAAGATTTTATTTATTTATTTGACAGAGATCACAACTAGGCAGAGAGGCAGGCAGAGAGAGAGGAGGAAGCAGGCTCTCTGCTGAGCAGAGAGACCGATGTGGGGGTTGATACCAGGACCCTGGGATCATGACCTGAGCCAAAGACAAGGCTTTTAACCCAGTGAGCCACCTGGGCTCAAACCCCCCCCCCCCACCGCCTTTTTTTTAAAGATTTTATTTATGATCCTGACTTTTTAGAGAAACAGAGCAACATCAGTCAGAGACCAGGCAATCTGCTTCCCGGTTGAGCTATTAGGTTGCATGACTTTCCTTCAAGTGACATGGTGTTTTTGCCAAGTTGGGTCTTCAGGCATCGATGGGATAAAAAGCAAGTTGGTATAAAAATCAGTACAGAGGGGCGCCTGGGTGGCTTAGTGGGTTAAAGCCTCTGCCTTCGGCTCGGGTCGTGATCCCAGGGTTCTGGGATCGAGCCCCACATCGGGCTCTCTGCTCAGCGGGGAGCCTGCTTCCTCCTCTCTCTCTCTGCCTGCCTCTCTGCCTACTTGTGCTCTCTGTCAAATAAATAAATAAAATCTTAAAAAAAAATCAGTACAGAATAGTTAATTAAGATGGCACTGTCCAGTCTGATGCCGATGTTTAAGGAGTGATGCAGTGTCCAAGAGGCACCTACATCTCTTTTGTAAGTAATTAATTATGGTTATTTTGTAATTAAATGGAACAATTTTCCCTTCAGTGTTGGGAATTGTTTTTCCAAATGGCTACTCAGCTGTTAGGACGTAAATACTTATTTGGCTTTTTGGATATTACAACTGAATGAAAGGAGCGGTTAGGTGTTTATTTTGGCATGTGGGTAAAAAAGTTACTGAGACAGAAGGAGTGCTTCGAACTTAGAAAATTAGGGCACTTCTGAGCTAACATTGGAGGTGGCTCCCTGATCTTCCTTGAGGAATGGCAGACACGCTCCTGCCTCAGGGCCTTTGCTCTCACTGTTCTCGGCATCTGAAATGTGCCTCCTTCAGATGTCTGCTTGACTGAATTCTTCCTTTGTGGTTAAGTCCTTGCTCAGATCCCACCTACTCATGGAGGCCTACACTGACCTCCATCTTTGGTATTGTACCCCATCTGCCCTCCTCAGTGCGCCGCAGCTACCCCTGCCTTACTTTATTACGCTTATCACTTTGAAAGGCATTACCTAGTTGTTTCTCATTCTTATGGTTTATTATTTGTTCCTCTCACTAAAGTGTAAGAGTCACATGGGCAAAGTTCTTTACTGTTTTATTTACTGACTAAAAAATTTGGGAAGTTTTTAGGGGGACACCTGACTGGCTCTGTTGGTAGAGCGTGTGACTCTTGACCCGAGGGTTGTGGGTCTGAGCCCCATGCTGGGTTTTTATTTTTACCTAAAAATAAGATATTTGAAAAATAAGTGTTTAGAACAATGCCTGGCACATAGAGGTCTTTGCAAGTATTTGATGAACGAATGAAAAATCATCTGTGGCACCTGGAGCCTGGTAAATACGCGTTTCCATATATGTTTGTTAAACAAAAAGTATACAGAAGTTATAAGGATGAAAGTACCTTGGGAACTCTTCCTCACTCCAGGGTTATTTTGCAATTCCTGTTCTTCCAGCAAATGATGAAAGAAGAGCTAAGAAGTCACTGCTGTTGTTGAAATAAATCCTTGTGTTTTCGCTTTATAGAATGAGGGTGCAGAGAGATCAAAGATTCTACTCTTGATGTTTCTAGTTCTCTGCATTCTTTAAAGTTAGCCTAACAGGAGCCTAGAGCTCTTCTAAATTCAGTAGTCTTCCAGGAGAGGTGATCCTTCGCTCTGTGAAAGAAGGAAAAGGTATCTTTCATTTTTCGTTTTTTTAAAGTTGTGTTTATTTATTTGAGAGCGAGAGAGCACAAGCAGGGAGAGAGGCAGAGGACGAGGGAGACAAACAGACACCCCGCTGAGCGCAGCGTCCCATGGGGGCTTGATCTCAGGACCCTGATGTCATGACCTGAGCTGAAATCAAGAGTCAGACGGACTGAGCCACCCAGGTGCCTCTCTCTGGGGCTTATTTTGCAACTTCAGACCTTTCTGAAGGGAAGGACACCTGACAGGGTTAATGCCACATGTCCTACAGTGAGGGCTGGAATCATCACATATGAATGAGGGAAGGAGGTTTACTGAGCTCGGTTGATTGGAAGTGAAAAGGATGCCATGTTGACTCAGTGTATTAGTTTCCCACATGTGTAACAAGTCACCATGAATTTAGTGACTTGAAACAATGACCATTATCTCACAGTTGGAGGTGTTAGCCAGGCTGCATTCTTGGTTGCGGGCTGGGAAGTGTCTGCTTCCAAACTCAGTCATGTTGCTGGCAGAACTCATTTCCTATGGCTGAATGAAAGGACCACACTTCTTAGTGTCTGTTGGTGGAGGCCGTCTTGGGTTCTGGAGACCATCCTGGTCCTAGATTTCCTTCGGAGAATCATCTGTGAAACAGCTTTCAATCCTTGGAAAAGTTGTGGTGGGGAAGTTTTGGGCAAAGATGTGACTCCATATAGGGAGATAGTCAATGCATATTAAGTAAATGTATTTTATTTAATTTGACCATAAACTTTCACTGAAACAGAGTGTGCATTTTATTAAATATTGGTAACCAACATCTTTTTGGAAATGAGAGAGATAGCTATTTTGGCATTAAAGAAAGGAGGTCTAAATTGCTTTCTTGCATTATTATCTACAAAATCATTCCATTCTCCTGGTAAATACTACTAACTATAAAACTGAATCATAAAAAAAACCCCAAAAAAGCAAAGTACTGACTTGAAATCAATCTGTCATTTTTATACCGGATATCTATATTGTTTCTGTAATAAGAAAAATCAAATGTTATCCATAAAGATGTTAACTTATCAAAAGACGTGTGCAAAGGATTTAGAGAGATGTAGGAAAACAGTCATTTTATGTAAATTTCACTGGGGAAGAATACTGGAATGTTTTCCTCAAGACCCACGAGAATCATAAATCCATGGAAACTTGAGGAGTTTCACTTTGCTCTGGGAAAAGGGGACTGCATGAAGCTTTACCTAGGGGTATAAATTTGCATTTATAAAAATCTATAAAATTTTTACTAAAACCTTGTTTTTAATCATCTCACCATTACATGGATTTCATCACATGGGGAGTGAACTCCGTGCCTGCAGAGAGCCAATGATAGGGGGTTACCCAACAATACAGTCAGGATTCAAACGTTCCAAGAAGTAGATAAGCATTTTGGAAATATTTGTTAAGCACTGCTGACATCCTGGGTGCCATGCAGAAAATACGTGGTTTTCCTCCGTGGCCTCATAACTCAGAGTACCATGGCATCCATCCTACCTTTGGTTGTCAAAACACAGCATTGCACATTTTATTCTCTTAAGGTTTTGTAGGCTCCATGGGAACTTTATAGGTAAGGACAGGTTCTTAAGGACTTTTAAAGGCAGAGATGTCCTGTGCCCGGGGTGGGGAAGTTTCATGAGAGATGTCAGCAGATGCCTGGGAGAGGGGGATGGGGTCTGATGAGAGGTAGGCAGATGGCTGCCCCAGGTGTGGAGAACACCACCAAGAAGGTACAGCACCATCAAACAGCTGTAAGACCTGTAGCAGTGGTTCTCAAACTCAAGCCTTCATCAGAATCTTCTGGAAGCCTTGTTAAAACAAAGATGGCAGCCCGTACCCCCAGTTTCTGATTCAGCAGATCTGGCTGTGGGGTCTGAGAGTGGCATTTAGGACAAGTTCCCCTATGATGCTGATGAGCCTGTTCCAAGGACCCCGCTTTGAGAAACACTGAGTATCCGACAACCCAGTGTGGTTAGGTACAGGTAACTGGCAGAGACAATAAGAGGTGTGGAAACCTAGAAAGAATGCCTAAAAGGAGCGTGAACGTGAGGTGTTTTCCAGGGAGTCTTTGGTTGACAATGGCCTTGGGGACAATTACTTTCCTCCCACCATACACACTGGTGAGAAGACAAGTCATCTCTCACTCAGGGAAGCACTTCTCATTGTGATTAGGGTCACAGGCTTTGGCTTTGGGGTTAGCTAGGACTTGAGCCTGAGTCCCCGTACTTGAGGCGACACATTCTGGTTTCCTTCAGCCACGTGGATGTTCTTCCTGGAGTGAGAGGGTGGAATGAATGGGAGAGACAAAAATGAAGAGATGGTGGCATCTTTTGGTAGCCGAAAAACGCTTAGTGTTCATCTGTAGTGATGGCAGCATCTAGTGGTGGTGGCATCTCACCAAGTGACAGATTGTTCAATGCCTTCACCTCCTCTGGGTCTTTGCCCAAATGTCAACTTTAGGTTATGTTCCAGAACCATTTTTTTTTTAAAAGATTTTATTTATTTGACAGAAAGATAGGGATCACAAGTAGGCAGAGAGGCAGGCAGAGAGATAGAGGAGGAGGCGGGCTCCCTGCTGAGCAGAGAGCCTGACGAGGGGCTCGATCCCAGGACCCTGAGATCATGACCTGAGCCAAAGGCAGAGGCTTAACCCACTGAGCCACCCAGATGCCCCCAGAACCGTTCTTATTTACAGGAACAATAGGCAGAATACATCCCTGTCGCCCAAGCAAATGTGTTCTCCTCATCCATACTTCTGTTTTTTCAGAGTTCTCTACCACACTGTATATTTTATTTGTTTTATCTGACTCTTCCATTGGAAGCTGAGCTTTTTGAAGGGAGGGAGTTTGTCCCTTGTTCACTGTTGTATGGCTTTGGCTTTGGAGTCAGCTAGTCTGATGCCCAGAACAATACCTATCACATAGTAGTACTTGGTATGTATTTATTGAACACATGAACACTATAGGCTTGTGATATTCTTTGGTAAGTTTGCTCTTTGCCTGAGAGAACTAATATCTGTTTGCTGCTTGTGATTATAGACCCTGGCCAACACAGATAGCTATTATTATTAAGTTTTTAAAAGCAGTTTTTAGCTTCTTTAAAAATCTCCCTATTCATCTTTTGGCATTACTGCTATATTTTACATAGATAGGTTATCAGTCAAGGATGTTCCTTATTAGCGAGGATTTGGTGAGATGCGAGTATGAAACAGCTTTGTTTCTTATTTCCATTTTTTTCCTTTCTGCCATTAACCATGAGCTGTCAAGTCTTTCCCATCTCAACACTATCTTGGAGAGAGCCTGTTGTTTTGTGGACATTTTTGGGCTTGAAAGTCCAGTCCGGCTTAATTTAATCAGGCTACAATTTCAGCCTCTTATCTACTAGACAACCCTTTTCCACCAGACGTGTCTGGGAGCTCACAAGACCTGTGTTGGTGGAAGTCTGGCTTGCTCCTTCTCTACTTCTTTCCTTCCCTCTCCTGGGACTTGCCTTTCCTCTAGTGCATTAGATTTTGGGAGGCAGAATGGAGGAAGAACAGATGTCTCCTACATGAGAGGAGTGCCGTGTTTCTTTACTGGCTAGCCATGTACTCCATGTGGCAGACATCAAATGACCACGCCCTTCTTGCTTAGTGGGCAGCCCTCTGGCTACACGGCTTAAGCCTGGATGACTTCCTTGGTGGGGGGCAGTCCATTCCATTGCTGCCCCACTTTCAGTCAGCCATTTTCCCACAATACAATTCCCTTGTATTCGTTTTTTAAAGGAGCACCAGTGGGGCACTTGGGTGGCTCAGTGGGTTAAAGCCTCTGCCTTCGGCTCAGGTCATGATCCCGGGTCCTGGGATGGAGCCCTGCATCGGGCTCTCTGCTCGGCAGGGAGCCTGCTTCCTCCTCTCTCTCCGCCTGCCTCTCTGCCTTCTTGTGATCTCTGCCTGTCAAATAAAATCTTTAAAAAAAAAAAAATAAAAATAAAGGAGCACCAAGGCAGATTAATACGTCCATTCATAGGTAGAGTCCTCATGGGGAATGGATGCCAGTCGCCCCCTTTTTGTAGCCACTGCTAATTTCTTGAATCCCTACTGCTTGGATTTAGGGTTGGAGAATAGCCCAGTCCCTGAAGGGAATGGAGAAGCCCTTATGCCAGTATTTCCTAATAGGAGCGCTATTGGCAATTTGGGTGGGAAAATTGTTTGCTGTCTAGGGTTCTCCCTTTGATTGCAGGATATTTAGCTTCCTTCGATCCTGCCCATTCAACACCAGGAGCGCTCCCAGAAATGCCTCCTCACATTTCCAGCTCGCACTCAGTTTGAGAACCGTTGCCAGGCCAACAACTCAGTGACACAGGAGAATCTAGAATTTCGAATCTATCACTTCTACAGGCTGGTGGGAGTCAAGGGTGATAGTTGTGTGACTTTTAAGTTCTGTAGACACATGTCTGTCAGTTCTCTTTAGAACGTGGGAGTTCTCGGGTGCCTGGGTGGCTCAGCTGGTTGAGCAACTGCCTTCGGCTCAGGTCATGATCCTGGACTTCCAGGATCGAGTCCCTCATCGGGCTCCCAGCTCCTTGGGGAGTCTGCTTCTCCCTCTGACCTTCTCCTCTCTCATGCTCTTTCTCACTCATTCTCCCTCAAATAAATAAATAAAATCTTAAAAAAAAAAAAAAAAGAACATGGGAGTTCTTAGTCCCTATTATCCCCAGCTTTGGGCTTTAGTTGACATTCTGAAACAAGAGAGGGTCTTTCAACATCCTCTTACAGGCTGATCACAACATGTTTCCAAATTGCATGTTTGCATACACTGTATTATGTCTGGGATTTCCTTTGCACAGCTGGTCCCCTCCTGGCATGTAGGTTCCAGTCAGACTCAATTGGAAAAGCTGTCCTTTTCCTTTCTTCTTCCTCAAGTTCTTATGGAGGACCCATTTGGTAGAACAGTATAGTGCTTGTTCTTCTCTAAATACAAATCCTATCAGAACCATAATAATGACTCAAGGAATATTTACTTATTTATCTGTCTCTTTACTTATTTATTTATATATTTAGAGAGAGCCTGAGCAGGGGGAGGGGGCAGAGGGAGAGGGAGAAAGAGAATCCCAAGCAGACTCCACACTGAGCACGAAGGTCAACGTAGGGCTCAGTCTCATGATCCTGAGATCATGACCTGAGCTGAAATCACGAGTCAGATGCTTAACTGACTGAGCCACCCAGGTGCCCCATAATAGTGAATTTTTACGAAGTCTGTAGTTTTACAGGATTTTAAAAGTAAAGCTCATGCTTTGTGTTTGGTTGAACCATGAAATGAGCACTCTTGCAGGTTAAAAACCATTGAATAGGGCGCCTGGGTGGCTCAGTTGGTTAAGTGACTGCCTTCAGCTCAGGTCATGATCCTGGAGTCCTGGGATCGAGTCCCACATCGGGCTCCTGGCTCCACAGGAGTCTGCTTAAAAAAAAAAAAAGAAAAAAGAAAAAAAGAAAAAACCGTTGAATATTGGCAACTTCGCGTAATTCAGTTTGATGCTGTTGGTCGATGCCATATTAATTTGAAAGTGACCTTAGCGTAAAGCAGGGGTGACGATTTTTAGCAGTTGAGACATTGTTATTTATGAGAGATTTTATCCCTGTTGACCGTGGGTCAGTCTCATCTGAAGAACAGGCAAGATAGAAAGGGAGCCAATCTTTTAGGTTTGCATTATGTCCTGTAGTTTTAGAATGTTTTCGTATGAATGATCTCATTTGCTCTTCTCTAAAATCCACTTCACAGAAGGATATTTGTGCTCCTTCCAGGGTACGAGAAAAAAGGACAGTTTCCATGTGTGTATAAAACATCTAATCTCTTGGGGCGCTTGGGTAGCTGAGTGGGTTAATCCTCTGCCTTTGGCTCAGGTCATGATCTCAGGGTCCTGGGATGGAGCCCCACATCGGGCTCTCTGCTCAGCAGGGAGCCTGCTTCCCTCTCTCTCTCTCTCTGCCTGCCTCTCTGCCTACTTGTGATCTGTCAAATAAATAAATAAAGTCTTCTAAAAAAATCTAATCTCTTAATGGGATCTTTAGTTTTAGAAAGCCCTTTTGCTAATACTTAGGATATTCTCTCAAATTGATTCTCTAGTTAGTCTAAATATTTAAAATGGTTAAATAATAAAGAACTACCTTGTTATGATCATTGTGTTATATGTTTTACATTTAGTGGTTCTATTGTGGGTTTCGATGAATAATTTCCACATATCCTACAACATACACTTTAAATGAAATGTCTTTCCCGAATCAATGCATACACCCAGTAAGGAAAACGTCAGTTTTCTTACCAAAGCAGTCAAGGGAGGAGATAAGTGGTTCTGGGAAGGGAGTGCGGTTCAGGAGTCTCATCATGTGGTTTTTGGGATTGGCAACTTTGCGGGGAGGTTGTCATGGGAGAGCTGAGGTTGTAGCATTGGCTTGAAGATGAAAAGAGAAGGTCTTTTATGGGTAAGAATAAGAGAAATTAGTTAATGATAATTTATTTTTTTTAAGATTTTTATTTATTTATTTGACAGATCACAAGTAGGCAGAGAGGCAGGCAGAGAGAGAGAGGGGGAAGCAGGCTCCCTGCTGAGCAGAGAGCCCGACATGGGGCTCGATCCCAGGACCCTGGGATCATGACCTGAGCCAAAGGCAGAGGCTTAACCCACTGAGCCACCCAGGTGCCCCAGTTAATGATTATTTAAAAAAATCCTCAGATCTCTTATTTGTTGGTTATCTACAAACCAAGAGGTCTACATCCTTATTCTAGTACATGCCAACCTGTGGAATTCCGCTGATGTGGATTTTTCAAGAAAGCAAGCTCTTTCACAAAGTGAATTTAACCTTTGTGTCCACCCGTGTGGATTTGGAGACTGTACCATAGAGAGGAGCCCTTTAAATTTGCGTGTTACTCAATATACCTTTTGTTACTGCCGTAGCTACCTCTTTCTTCTCCTGGAGAAGGCCATGAAAGTCTGGAGGCTGTGTCCTTTATTCTTGTTCTGGAAGAAGCTAGGATGTCATGTTGGTCCATTCGCGGTGAACCCCTTCTATTTGCCCTCAGTAACTGTTTCTTCTGACCCTCCACGTTGACTCCCCAGAGAAGCAATCTCGAATCTCTGCCAGCTTGACATCCTCAATTCTGCTCTAGTCTTTCAGATGACCTCCAAAAGTCCTAGAAAATGCTGGGGGAAAAGAGGTCAAAAGACATTGGGCGAGTCCCAACCAGAGATTTATAACAGCTTAAAAGAAGAAAAGCATTGCATTTTATCATACACCCTTTGGTGTGCATCTGTCTTTTGGATGGGACACAAGATAATTAATGTGTAAATACCAATTAGGGTGCTTGGCACAGAGAAACCGGTTAACAACCAGTTGTTGTTGTTGTTTTTTTTTTTTATCTGTCTGTCTCTAATTAATAACCTTTGACCAGCAAAGATGGTTTAGAAAAATATTAGGTAACTCAGTGTCAACAAATGTGATGCTATAATGAGTTATGCTGACCTAATTAATGTCCTTGTTCATTTGGTGTCTCAGCTGGTATAGCGAAAATATGCGTGTGAGATGACTCTAAACGATGATGTCTCAAATGACACCCGAGGTCAGGCCAGGTGGATGGAGATGCCTTTTACAGCTATCACCCTACCTCGGATTCAGTTTTCCTACTAGAGGCCCCATGATCTCCATGTTACTAGCATGAAACTACAGAGCAATTAGCATATTTGCAGCTTCTCAAAGATATCCACTCATTTTCACTGCCGCTGTGATTGCTACTGCTTCCCTGGACTGATGCGTGACCAATACAGTCCCCCAGCCTTTTCTAAAACCCAAGAAATGGCTTACGAGAGCCTTCCAACTTGGCGTAATACAACTCGTGACCTATGGCACATGTCGGGGCCATTTTCAGGGAGAGGGGGGTGAAGGCACTGACTCAGCTAATGCTTGCTTAGGGCTTGTGGGTTACAGATTACTTATTTGCTGCCTCTTTTATTTTTATCCTTACATTAAATCCATGAAGTAGGCCCAGCAAGTGTTTTTATTTCTCTTTTATCCATCGAGTTGGACAGTATTATTTGAGGATATTATTCTTTTCCTTTCAAATGAAAAGTGTATGTCCAGCTCTTAAGTGAATTGAAAGAATGGCTTGTTCTAAGAGAAATGGCTAAGTTTCACCCTTTTATTTTATTTTATTTTTTTAAAGATTTATTTATTTACTTTAGAGAAAGAGACAGAGAGTGAGTGCAGGGGGAGGGGCAGAGGGAGCGAATCCCCAAGCAGACCTTCCACTGAGCATGGAGCCCACTGCTTCCATGGGGTTCCATCCTACAACCCATGAGACCATGACCAGAGCCAAAACCAAGAATCAGACACTTAGCTGACCAAGCCACCCAGGTGCTCCTTGTTTATAATTTTTTTAAAAAAGATTTTATTTATTTATTTGACAGACAGAGATCACAAGTAGGCAGAGAGGCAGGCAGAGAGAGAGAGGGAAGCAGGTTCCCCGCTGAGCAGAGAGCCCGATGCGGGGCTCGATCTCAGGACCCTGAGATCACAACCTGAGCCGAAGGCAGAGGCTTTAACCCACTGAGCCACCCAGGTGCCCCTGTTTATAATTTTTTAAAAAATATTTTATTTATTTATTTGACAGAGCAAGAGAGATCACAAGTAGGCAGGCAGGGGTGGGGGGAAGCAGGCTCCCGGCTAAGCAGAGAGCCCAATGTGGGGCTCGGCCCCAGGACCCTGAGATCATGACCTGAGCCCGAGGCAGAGGCTTAACCCACTGAGCCACCCAGGTGCCCCCCCTTGTTTTTAATTAAAAAAAAAATTTTTTTTTTTGAGTCCCTGCCAAGAAGAGTGGGCACGTGGTAAATATTTGGGCAACGAAAGAGTGAATGAAATGTGGAAGGTATCATTACAGATCAATCGATATTCCATATTTGAAATTGGCAATCTTGTATCTTGTGTATTGACGAAACTGGACCATTGACCAATTCCTGGATGTCACCCGCACCTTCCTGCCCTCTGTGCCTTTGGTCACTCCATTTCCTTCACCTTGACTGCCCGCTATATCTCTATTAAAATTCTACCCATCCATTGGCCTGGGCCAAATGCCATTGTCTCCCTGAAATCTTCTTGGCTTCTTCATTGCCACAGATGGAAATAATTGTATCTCAAAAGGTTCTGGGGTGCCTGGGTGGCGTTGTGGGTTAGGGGTCCAACTCTCGTTTTGGCTCAAGTCATGGTCTCAGGGATGCAAGATGAGATTGAGCCCTGGGTACGGCTCTGTGCTCAGCTTGGAGTCTGCTTAAGACTCTTCCTCTGCTTCTCACACGACCCCCCCCGCCAGATAAATAAAACTAAAAGAAAAAAAAAGGTTCTCATAGCACATTGCCGTATTTTCCTTATAGTCAAGCATTATTGATTGAGGAGAAGAGTCTGTGAAGCAGCTAACACGTTCATTTGGGGTCTTAGTGATTGGACTGAAGTTCAAAGTGTGCCCTGGACAAGCAGGGCGTGCAGGCGCTGACAGAGTTAAACTAATACACCAGTGGCTATTTAGCTACAGTGTCACATTTTCTCTATTTCTGTCCAAGTCCCAGGAGGTGGTCCAGGTGCAAGTGACAAGTTGCAATCCACAAAAGTCCCTGGTGTTCTGAAAACTGAAACATCAGATGTGCCTTGACTTTGCATCCTCAGTATCCTCCCCACTGTATTTCGAATGATCCTCTTTGGAATGCTTACTTCCCTTTGGAATCTTCTTCTGCAGCATATACACATCATCTTCATAGGATTTAAGTTCTCTGAGAACAGAGAACAGTGCTCATCTTTGTACCTCACACAAACACTTTACATATAGTGTCACCCTATGCCAGTTTCTCAGTCATTTTTGTCGCATAAATGATGCCTGCCGGGAACGAACTTTTCTTTCCATGTTGTAATACCTAGAGCTCTTCACAAATCTTTTCATTAAAGATGCTGACAAATGGGAAAAACACGCGCATTTGATTTCTACTGAAATTCTAAAGCCACCGATGGAAATATAAGTAAACAGTAAAGTGGACAAGACTCTCGGGAGAACTAAATTCTTAAAAAGACACAGAGGGGAAAAATTGTCATGATTAATGGGGGATGAACAGAATCTCAGTAAGAAACACTGGCATTCCATCTAAAAACCTTGGGAGAGAATGCAGCCTTTTTCTACAGACAAGAGGAAAACAGTAATTTTTAAAAAATGTTTCTAGTTTGGATTTCAGCATGTGGCTCTCCAACAGTCTCCAAATTATTCCTTTAACTCGCAAAGCCAACGCAGAAACTACAGAAGCAAGCCTAGGGTATTAGCTCTACTCCAGGGAATTGAAGGCACTAGAAAGAACCACCAGGGTCTCTGGCCTGGGGTGGGGGTGGGGCTGGAGCCAAGGTGTGGCCTGCAGCGGTGCAGTTCCTTCTCTTGTACTGTTATTCCAGGCAGGGGCGGGTTCAGGCCGATTATTTATAGATGAATTTGCAGTGTGACAAGCCTCAGGCGGTGAGGTTCCGGTGAAATCCGCAGGACATTGCAGATTTCCTAGAGCCAAGGGAAGGAACCACAGGGCAGCCAAGAGCAATGCTCCCCTGACTTCCCCCGCCCCCTCATCGTCCTTGTTTTTTTCCTTTTAACCCAAGTTTCCCAGGGGGTTTGCCAAAAAAAAAAAAAAGAAAAAAAACACTGATTCATCTTAAAAAGTGTGATGGTGAATTCCCCAGCAGCAGATTCCTTCCCCGCAGAGATGAGTGTTAACAGCCCGCAGAAATCTGGGTTACTGACTTGGAAACCAAATAATAGGGATGAATGAATGGACCAGAGAGTAAAGAGTCTGCACATAAAGGGAAACCCCTTCTGACTACATCTTTCATGCTGTTGGACATTAGGATCCCGGCAGGCCGACTCAGCCCTTAGGTTCGGTTGCCCAGTAACCAGAGGATGCACGGATTTCCATTTTTACCTTCTTTCTGATTCAGGAAAGTCTTTTTTTTTTTCTTTTTCTTTTTCTTTTTAAACAGAAGGATTAAAGAACACCCCCCCCTCCCCGCCCCGCCCTCGCCCTCCACATTAAGGTCGAACCAATCCCTTTCTCCTGTTGGTGGCTAAAGTGTTTGAAAGGACACCTGTTTTAAAACAGGTAAGCTGTTAGGAAATCGTCGGGGCAACGTCGGGATGCAGACAGAGGGTGGTAAGGTAAGAGACAGCTGCACCCCTGCTTGGAGTTCAGGCAACGGGAGGACACCGCCCCCCACGCCTTCCTGGTGGGCGTTGTGGGGGGATGGTGGGGGTGGTGGTTCTCCGGTCCCTGGAGAGCCTTAATCTTGCTTCTTCAACAGTTCAGTCTCGTCTGCCCCCTTGCTGTGAATTTCTCTGTCCCTCGAAAACACCCAGGACTTATCAGGGAGAGTCTCCCGGATTGCCTGATTTTATTTTCTTTAAAAAGCTTATTCTTAACCCAGCCTTTTCTGAAAGAGAAATCAGCTATTTTTTTTTTTTTTTAAATGGGTCATCGATGGGCTATTTTTAGCAATCCAGTAAAACCAGACAGGGCAGAGTCCTCACTTCTCTCTCTCTCTCATAGATAAGGAATATGGGGATTTAAAGCTTAAAATCTTAGGTGAAGCGGTTTTCTTCCATTTGATGGAAAAGCAGCCAAACGGAGTGGCTGCTTGAAATCCTTCCGAGCGAAGGCTGAATCAGGCTGCAGTCTGCTCCTGTGCTTAGGAATGAGCTCTCTGGATGGGTGTGTGTGCCCCTGGGCTGGTTGTGGCTGGATGGGTGTGTCTGTGTGTACAGCTGAGGGTTCATTGTGAGTAGTTGGTGTCATTATGAGTCTCTGGGGACACCTGAGAAGCTTACTCCAATGCTCCTCCCTTTAGAATGGCAATCCCTATGAAGCCAGGCTGTTTAAGGCAAGGCTCACGTTTTTTCTATAAGGCAAACCTGTAAGGAAACCCCACAGAGAGAATTTCCTCCTGTTTGCCTAGGATGATCAGGGCGGGAAAGACCCATCTGCGATCTGTCGTCTTTTCACGCTGCCTGCCTGGGAAATGGGTCCTTTGAAATCTCAGCCATTCTCTCAGAGCTCTGTTGGAATGAAGACCCAAGCAAAAGGAGCCTCGGGCTGATGGATAACTGTCTGTAGCACTTTGATGGATCCCGGAGATCACTTCTATCAAACACTCTGGACCTTTGCAAGATCACCTGATGGGAGCAGAGTACCCTAGTTTATTGTTTATCGGGGGTACTTCAAGTTGTAATAACCGGGTGTCAACATCCTCTTGGTTGAATTAGTAGAACCTGCTAGGAGACAGCAAGTAACCCCCAAGTCTGGGTGTTTTGTGATGACTTCAGCCCTTGGTTCTCCAGCGGTAGAGATGCTTCCTGGGTTCATTACAAGCTCCTCATGGGAAACGGTGCCATTCCATGGCACATGGGACAAATTAGAGTATATTACCAAATGTGATTTCTTCCCCAGCATTGCTATAGGAATGAAAGTTGGGCTAAAAGAGCATTGGGGTTAATGTGCATGGGGAGAAAGACGTCGCAAAAATGTCCTGAAATGGGGCTTGCATGGGGGTGGCGATGGCTCCCTAGTCCTCTAGGTAAAGGAGGCAGTCAGCGATCATTGTGGATATTCCCATATGTTTTGTGTGTATTTGTATACCTGTGTTTATATATTTGTGGGCACAAATGTGAACACATAAGCACATGTACAAACCTCATTTTTCACGTGAGTGGACCACATTCTCCTCTCACTCTCTTTCAGAGCTTGGATTCCCTGGAAATGAGGGAATGGTTGGAGGTTGGATCAACCCAACTGGTCTTCTGCAGGAATGTCTGACTGTGGAATAGTCAGGTTGGCCAGGCTGTGCACTTTTCACCATGTAGTGTGTCCTCAGTAAAGCTGTGGTGAGTTGAATTGTGTGGGAGAAGGTGGGAGTGGGGAGAAGAGAGTCAGGAGAGCCAAAGGCTGAGCTTCTCGTCTTGTGGGGAGTGCAAATGTTGCCTCCCAGGCGCTGAAATGCCAGAAGCAGAATCTGCAGATCCAGAGGCTAGAATGCGGCTTCCCAGCAGACGGACTCCACCTCCCTACTTCAATTTCAAGGACTCTACAGGAAAAGCTTTTCTTCAGATTAGGGGGAAGGTAGTCTTGTTCCCCTCTTTCTCCAGTGTGTCCCTCCCAGTCCTTTTTAAAAAAATTTTATTTATTTATTTGTCAGAGAGAGAGCGTGCACAAGCAGGGGGAGCAGCAGGCAGAGGGAGAAGCAGGCTCCCTGCTGAGCAAGGAGCCCAATGTGGGACTCCATCCTGGGACTCTGGGATATGACCTAAGCTGAAGGCAGACTCTTAACTGACTGAGCCACCCAGGCGTCCCTTCCAGTCCTCTTGATGGCCATGGCCACTGCTTGCCACTCTTTTTTTCCCCTCTAAGGGAAAAAGAAAGGGTAAGTTGCATTGATTCCAAGGTGACCATGTCATCGTCTGTTCCGTTCCAAGCTCCCCTCCCCCACTTTGGGGCTCTGATCAGCAGAGAAATGGTTTTTATTGAGACTTGAGTCATCATTCCTCTGGAGCAGAACGTGCAATTTAACAGCATGGACGCGTGTGAGGGCTGTCAGCTCCGGTTATGGAGGGGCTCCCAAGGGTGCTCTGAAAGTTGTGTCTGTTCACCAGTAATAGGATTTACATCGCGGCATGTTTGTCGTCTCATTTATATGTATTACATTGTTTATGCAGCTCAGCTGCAAGGATGGTGCTGACTCTAGTGATTTATTGTACTGTGCCCCCTCTTAAAGCAGTCTCTGGTTCTGGTGTCACGTGAGGCTTTTGTTGAGGAATGAAATCATGTGGCCAGGTAAGCACGCAGGACATTTCTGTTTGGTTTGCCTTCCTGTCTGGTTTTCTCAGCAGGCTCTTGGTTTGAAGTGCGCAAGGGGTAGAGATGACAGCTGAAGAAAAACGAATGGGATGCAAGCTGTCCTTATTCCCCAGTGACTTGGACGAATGTCAGCGAGCCCTTACTAGTGGAGAAAAGAGGGCTGGAGCAGAAAGTTTTCTGGGGGTGCTTTTCACTGTACTCTAGCCTTTGTGAGTTCAAGCCCCACATTGAAGCTTACTTAAAAAAAAAATTATGTCTGGACACCTGGGTGGCTCAGTCGGTAAAGCATTAGACTCTTGATTTCAGCTCAGGTCATGATCTAGGGTCATGGGATCGAGCCCCAGGTTGGGCTCCACATTGAGCGCAGAGCCTGCTTCAGATTCTGTCTCTTCCTCTGCCCCTCCCCTAAGCCCATGTGTGTGGATGCATGCTCATTCTCTCTCCCCGCACCCCCTGCCCCCAAAATTATGTCCCACAAGTGCCTAGAAGTTGGGAGGGAAATAGTGGGTCAGATGAAAACACTCAGATACTCTATACACCTGCACGGAGTGTGTCCTTTGGGTGATCGGTTCCATATGAGCTGGTGGGAGGAGGTCCTTATCCCTCAGGAACATTCAGGAAGTCATTGGGAAGAGCTGGAGAACCTATGTCCTAGGGATCCTAAAATGTCTCAAAAATCACAAAATTGTTGTGGCAGAAGTATCAAACTTGAAAACCCTTCATAAAGTCGGGGAGAAGAGTATTTTGGGCTTCCCTGTGTAGGGGACATATGAAACTGTAGGAACAAACATATGGGGTCTAAATATTATGTCCACGGCAGCCAAGAGATTTCCCAATTGTTTTAAATCTGGCTTGATTATAGGAAATGAGAACACACACCTTAGGGTAGGTGCTGAAGCACCTACATCTGGCTTTTGAGGTTATGAAAAGTTGGAAGAAATACAGTGCATCTCTTCCTAGTTATTCAATGCACAATTAAAAAGGTATTTATTTTTTTTCCATTTTATTTTTATTTCTTTTCAACATTCCAGCATTCGTTGTTTATGCACCACACCCAGTGCTCCATGCCATATGTGCCCTCCTTAGTACACACCACCAGGCTTTATTGTTTTTTAATTATTTTTTTTAAAGATTTTTTTTATTTATTTGACACAGAGATCACAAGTAGGCAGAGGGGCGGGCAGAGAGAGAGGAAGGGAAGCAGGCTCCCTGCTGAGCAGAGAGCCCGATTTGGGGCTCGATTCCAGGACCCTGAGATCATGACCTGAGCTGAAGGCAGAGGCTTTAACCCACTGAGCCACCCAGGCGCCCCAGTTTTTTAATTATTTTAAAAATTTTAGGTAGGCTCTGTGTCCAACATGGGGCTTGAACTCACAACCCTGAGATGAATGCTCTACCAACTGAGCCTGCCAGGCACCCCTCGATGCAGTTTTTTATTTTTGCAAGAGCAGTTGGTCAAGGCTTCATGTATCCGTTAGCTTTTCCCATGGGTCCTTAATATTTCTTCCTGTACTTCACGTCCCTCAAAAGCAATGAAATGTGGTGATGGAGAAGGAGTGTATACGAGGAGTGTCCTTATTATTATTTAAGCTTAGAGAAGGAAAGTACCCATTTTTGATCCAGATCACGTTGTATTTAACCAAAGAAAAAAATTTTTTTTTGCTGTCTCATGACTGTGCGATCTGGAGAGATTTCAAAGTCTTGACTGGAGCACATGCAGTAATTAGGAGGTATTACTAGGTTAATTAGAAGCTGTGCCTCTTAATGATTCAGAAAGGTTCAGGGGAGAAAATTGCAAGAGGAGAGAGAGTACAGGGAGAGGATTTGTCTCTCAAAGCTGCTCTCCCGTGAAGGTCATGCTATTGTTATGGCAAGATGTGCGTGTGTTCCTGCTAGAAATGTTCATCATGCCTGCTTTGTGTCAGCTGTGGTAAGTGAACAGTAATGTATTTATTAAAATAATTTCCGTTCATTGACTGAGTTGATGCAAAAGTATGAAACCAGCTTTGACCCTGATGCCTCCCTGGCTCCCCAGAGGCAGCACATCCCCTTGGCATTCCCACCCAGCCCTCTCTCCACGCATCTCAATGTGGACTCTTGCCCCCTCATTCAGCAGATCTGTGCAGGCATCAGATCCTGGGGATTCTGTCTTCTTAAATCCTCTGAAACCTGTCCACCTTTTCAGTTCTGTTGCTGCTGCCATTGGTCCCTTCGTCCTGGGTCTGCCCCACGCTGCCATGAATACTTTAGTCCCTGGCCATCCCACTCAGGGCCTCAGGAGCATGAGCGTTCCCCTGTCCTTGTCTTTGGTTCCTTTCGTGCCGTGAAACCAACTCATAAACCATGCCTGGTGCTATCTGGTGTTATGGATATGGTTTGTTGTCCGCATGGACTGACTTGGAACGCTTCAGAGAATCAGCAGAGGTGTGATGCCACGGAACATTCTAGCATGTTGGTAGTTCCCATCCCGGACTTCCCTGGGGTAGGTTTGCTAGAGCTACCTGATCTTCTGTTTCCCATCCCTTGTATTTTCATATTTATTTTATTTTTATTTTTAAAAATATTTTATTTTAAAGAGAGAGGGGGAGAGAGAGAGCCCACGAGTGGTGGGGGAAGGGCAGCAGGCAGAGGGAGAAGCGGACTCCCCACTGAGGAGGGAGCCTGACACAGGACTTGATTCCAGGACCCCAGGATCATGACCTGAGCTGAAGGCAGACTTTGAACCCACTCAGTCACCCAGGCACCCTTGTATTTTCGTATATAATAAAGGGTGTGGCTTGGTGTGCCCAGTATCCTTATTTGACACCTACCCAGCTGTTCCTCTAATAACCCAAACACCAGCAGACTTCCTTCCAAATGGTTTGCTTCTGCAGCCAAAACTCTGTATGGGGTCGATGCTCCCTGCTCTTATATTTCTCTGACATTACCTGTAATTGACCCATCTTTGTTCTTTTTGTTTTCTCCTTCTTTCTCCTCTTCCTTCTTTTTCTTCTTTAACTCTTCATACACTTTCGGTTTGGTTTTGGTAGAGGCTCCCCCTCCATTTTTTTAGAGGGGATGAGGGGCAGAGGGAGGGGGATAGAGATAGAATCTCAAGCAGACTCCCTGCTGAGCAGGGAGCCTGATGTGGGGCTTGGTCCCAGGACCCTGAGATCATGACCTGAGCCAAAACTAAGAGTCAGATGCTTAACCTATGGAGGCACCCCTAGTTTTTCTTTTATATTTTACTGCTCATCATTCTCTCACTTATTTCTGTTAAGATGGCACACTCCCTATTGTTCTGCTTGGTTTGTCTCCCTTTTTCTCCCTTTTTTTTTTTTGTGATTTTATTTTTAAGTAATCTCAGCACCCCAGGTGGGGCTCGAACCTAAAACCCTGAGATCAAGAGTCACGTGCTCTGCCGACTGAGCCAGCCAGGCTGCCCTGCGCTTTTCTTTTCCCTTACAGCTCCCTGATTTTGCTCCAGACCCTCTTTCTATGAGGCGAATAGTGGGTCTTCCTTCCAGTTCTGTGCCCTCCTCCTCCTTCCACATTTTGGAGTCCAAGGGAGCTCTTTGTCTAGGGTACAAGGCCCTTCATCTCCCTCTCCCACCATCGTTTCCTGTACTGACCCATCTCGCAACTTCTATTCCAGCTATAAGGAATTGTTAATGGTTGGTGTGGATCTTTCTGGAACCGCCGGATGCTCCGGTTTGCCCTCTCTCTGTAATGCTCGTCACCATCCTCTCCACTCTATCCAGTTGCTTTAAGTAACCTCTTCCGTTTTCAAAACCCCATCCGTGGTGTGAACTCAGGAATCCTTTGCCTCGAAGACCTTCCTGCTCCCTCCCACGGTAGAATTGCGGTTCCTCTCTGAAGTCCCTGCTGTGTCCTGCATGTGCGTCTCCCGAGCATTAGGTCACACTGTGGAGCATGATGGAATCGAACCCCGCACCACATGGTCCCTCCTGTGTTCAAGGATCTGTTCGGGGTGCTCACGCAGACCGCTTGCTGGTTACATATCTGTCTCCCTGTTGAGCAGGGAAAGTCTTAAAATTTATTTTAAAATTTTTAGCTTGTATTTTATTTAATTTTAAAGGTTTTATTTCTTTGAGAGAGAGAGCGAGCACAAGCAGGGGGGTGGCAAAGGGAGAGGGAGAAGCAGACTCCCCACTGAGCAGGGAGCCCCATGCAGGACTCGATCCCAGGACTTTGGGATCATGACCTGAGCCGTAGGCAGGCAGTGAAATGACCAAGCCACCTGGGCGTCCCATACTTTGGTTTTTCTAAGACCGATCCCTCTGCTTATGTTCTGGAGCTACCCTCTCTCACTTTATCAGGGACCACATTTCTACAAGTACCTGCTTTATTTCTTGCATCTTCTAGCGTGGTGGCAAATGGTTCATATCGCCGGTTTTTAACTCTTGGCTCTGCAACTAGCCATGTGACTCTGAGCAGATGAATGGACTTCTCTCTGCTTCTAAAATGGTGATACTTTTGATAATTAAATAAGCAATACAATTATTGCTTGTTTATGGGGGGGCCAGTGCCCGGCACAGTGTAAATGCTGAGTAAATGTTAATGAGCAGGTTATAAAAGATCATTTGTGGGGCGTGTGGGTGGCTCAGTCCGTTAGGTCTCTGACTCCCCTGTGCCCATCTCTGCGCTCAGCAGGGAGAATTTTGGAGAATCTCTCCTTCCCCTCTTGCGCTCTCTCTCTCTCTCTCTCTCTCTCTCTCAAATAAATAAATAAATCTTTGAAAAAATCATTTGCAGGCGCCTGGGTGGCTCAGTCAGTTGAGCATCTGCCTTTGGCTCAGGTCATGATCCCGGAGTCCAGGGATCCAGCCCCACACGGGGCTCCCTGCTCAGCGGAGATCCTTTTTTCCCTCTGCCCCTCTCCCCTCTCTGGCTTTCTCTCTCTCAAATAAATAAAATCTTAAAAAAAAAAAATCACCTGCAACAGCCTATAAAATGCCTCGTTGTCATGCAGTAACACACACACCCCTTGGGCTCTTGCTCTCCTCCGGCTCCTGCCCTATCTTCATCTCCGCTTCGCAGCAGGAGTGGTTGGAAGAGTTGCTTGTACCTGCTGTCTCCTTCTCATTCCCCTTTCTCTCCTTAACTCAATGGGTGGGGCTTTCATCCAAACTGCTCCAGTGATGACGTTCCTCTTGGTCAAGGTCAACAGTGATTTCTACCTTGTCAAGATCCCATGGTCAATTCCATCTTTCTTTGTTCCCACCGCTGACCTCTCCACTGCAGTGGACATGGTTGAAGATGCCCTCCTCAAAATGCTTTTCTTCTGGGGGCTTCCATGACCTGGGAAGCCTGGGTTTCCCCACCTTTTGGGCCCCTCCTCCTCAGTCTTGATGCTCCCTTACCAGACCTCTGAAAGTAAGAGTCCTCCAGTCGCTTGGTCTTTGGTCCTGTTCCTCATCCAGATTTCCTTCCTCCCTGATCTGACCTCATCCCATGGCTTCAGATACCAGTTACATGCTGGAGAATCCTCAAATTGTTATTTCTAGAACTCTTTTTTTTTTTTTTTTTTGAAGTTTTTTTTTTTACAACTCTTCCCTGGGCTCCCCACTCAGATATTGAACTGGTTCTTACCGTAGAGATGCCTGATAGGCATCTGGAATGTAATATGTCCAAAACAGAACCGTTCACTGCTTTCCTCCCAAGTCGCCCCTCCCCCCTCCCCTGCTCCCACCTCGCCCCCACCCCACCCCCTGCCTTCCAGGTAAAGGGCACACCATCCAGTATTGGGTGAAGCCTGGACCTGCTCCTTCACTGCTTTCTTACCTCCACGCCCTTGTTAGTCAAAGTCCCCACAATCAGTGCATTATTTCCAGTCCCCGGCTCTGCTCCTGCTTTAGTGCTCCTGCCCCGTCTTTCTCAAGCTTAAATTCAACCACTTCGCTCTTGCTGAAAACACTCGAAAATGTCCATTATACTTAGTATAAAATCCAGGCTCCTTAACATGACCTAGAATCATGGCTCTGGGACGGGACCTCATGTTCTTTTGCTTTCTCCCTTGCTCTCTTCACTCTAGCCGCCTTGCCTTGGATTTCTTTGACCTTGAGCTCGGCAAGCTCTTTCCGGTATCTGGGATTCTGCACGGGTTTTTCTTTACCTGGGTCTTTATGTGGATACTGTCTTCCCCTACAGATATCCTCTGAGGTATAGCAGTAGGTATTCGACAGAATTGTCTCTATTTATTTAGAACTCTCAATTTAGAGGTGACCTCTTTCATGGCTCTGTATTTTATTTTTGTATCTCTGTTGGAATAGAGGTCTAACTGCCTTTTCTCCCCCAATTTGGCCAGTCATCCCAATGCCATTTTTTTGAGACAACCATTTTCTCCACTGATTTGAGACGCCAACAGTGGACCCCTAGATGACTCGTACTGGCATTTCTTTTCTTTTCTTTTTTCCCCCCTAAGATTTTATTTATTTATTTGAGAGAGAGTGAGAGAGAGAGAGAGAGCACATGCATGAGCAAGGGGCAGAGGCAGAGGGAGAATCAGACTCCCAACTGAGCTGGGAGCCCGATGTGGGGCTCGATCCCAGGACTCTGAGATCATGACCTGAGCCAAAGGCAGAGGCTTAACCCATTGAGTCACTGAGGAGCCCCTGTATGGTCATTTCTTTTGGAAGAACTTGTAAATGTCCTTAACCTGTCTCTAGATTTCATGGGATAGCTAGCAAGTCCTCTGGATTGTGGTCAAGGTTTCTCTTTGGTTGAAAATTTCTCTGCCTCTAAGAAATTTCAATTTTAGGCTGGCGTCTACTATCTGAAGGAACGTATTTGTGAACAGCTATGACTGTCTTGTAAACACTGTAAGACAAGTCCAAGTGAAGTGCCTATTAAATAACCTTCTTATCTGTGAAATGATTTTCTCACCCCTTCAGTTCTAAATCTTATGATTCTAGGCTTGGGCTTCTTCAAAGCTTTTCCCTTATATTTTCGAATGAACTCTACTTGAGATAGTCTGTAGTTTCCATAGGACATTCTTTGCTTTCAAGATTAGAGTACAGAAATCCAACCACATATAGGTATTTCTTTTTTTTTTTTTTTTTTTTAAGATTTTATTTATTTGTCAGATGACAGAGAGAGTGCACAAACAGGGGGAGAGGCAGGCAGAGGGAGAAGCAGGCTCCTCGCTGAGCAGGGAGCCCGATGCAGGACTTGACCCCAGGACCCTGGGATCATGACCTGAGCCGAAGGCAGATGCTTAACTGACTGAGCCACCCAGGCATCCCACACATACAGTATTTCTTTCACTGGAAAAGCAGTAGGTATCTGTCAACACCCAAGACTTGGTTTTTACACTCTTCAAGGTTCTAAACGTTCCCTCCCATCCATCTCTGTTCCTTTTTTTTCCCTCAGCTTCCTACATTTCTTCTTAAAAGTGTGACCAGACTACATGTTGGTAATCGTGGACGGTCTGGAGGTACGCTGGCATTGTGTACAGCTTTACTTTTCTTCCCTTGTTAGTGCTGGAAATTTCTGATTTTTGGAAGGAAACCGAAATGCAGATATAGCAATGTTTTCTCAAGGTCTTTTTCTCCCCCCTCTCAAAATCACTGTGCTGAATTCGTACCTTATTTGGACAATTTCCATATTGAAAGGCTGAGAAGGTTCTACTCTGACTTCTCTTTTGCCCTCTGAGAAAAAGGTCTAAACATTTTAGATGGAAATAGCAAGCTTATTATGTAGGAAGTGTGGTTGTAGAGCAGAATGGCATTTTGATAACAGAAAGCAAGAAAACTCCCCAATAGAGCCTGGCTTCCCTATTCTTGGTGCTAAATAAATAATGCATTTTTCAAAGGCTGTCTTTGGATGCAAACCTACTTTTTGGTAAAAGAGAAAGGCATTTCCACTCTGTTATTGGCCTTTGGGTTGCTTCTGTTTTCCACCAGTGCTGAAACTGCAGTCAATTAGGTACTTTTTTTTTGTGACAGATTGGAAGCCAGAAGGGAGCTGATGAATTCAAACAGAGAAATAGGAGCTAAAAATGTCTTTAAAGCCCTTCTTTGCACATTTTCTCTTTAGAATTTATAGAGTACATTAATTTTCTGATATAATGAGTTATGAGATGCTTAGCCTTATGTAAAGTTAATAGAAGGCATGCTTTATTTTGAATCCCTACCTGTTTTTCAATTTATTTACTTTAATTATGTGCTCTCTGTTATACAATCAGTGGCCTGGACTCCCATGCCTCCTTGACAATCGATGTCTGTTGTTTCTGTTTTTGTTTTTATGTATTTATTTATCTTTTTTTTTTTTTTTACCACTTGATTCCTTGTTGGATGATGTATGATCGCTAACCTTTTCTGAGTTCGTGGCACCATCTGGATTTCTCATTCAGAGTCCATGGACTGAAAATAGTATTTTCTTTTTATGGTTGGGCATAATTTTTTGGGTTCCTGATGGGCACAATTCCTGTCTCAATATCTTTATTTTGAAAGAGATATTTCAAATTCAGTAAGTATCAATCTGGCCAAGCAGTGTTCGTGTTTGAAGCATTTAGTGAGCAGGGGGATTTGGTGAACAGTTTTTGGTGTCCTGTCCTGATTCCCTTTACCCATGAATTTAAAGATTATTTGTTTGTCAGAGAGAGCATGTGCACAAGCAGGGGGAGCAGCAGGCAGAGGGAGAAGCAGGCTCCCCGCTGAGCAGGGAGCCCTATGTGGGACTCGATCCCAGGACCCTGGATCATGACCTGAGCTGACGGCAGATGCTTAACCGACTGAGCCACCCAGGCGTCCCTTACCCATGAATTTAAATCTCTGGTCCAGACTCTGCTTCTAGAGAACCCGACCTATGATGGTTGGTCCCAGGAGAGGGTCCCAAGGAAACCGACCCTAAGAGATTCTGAGGTTGGTCACATCCCTGGGTGGCTGTCAGTGAGCCTCAGTCCCTGGTGCTAGGTGATTTACCAGTCATCCCTGGTTTGCAAGAGCACAGCAATTGTTAAGCCTTTTACTTGTGGGAAGATTGGAGGGGGGCACAAGAGAAAGGAGATGTATTAGCTTGTTGTCCTATTGCTGGCATTTGAGAGGTTCAAGAACATTCATATTATAAGGATAGTTGCTGAAGACTCCACATGCTCATGGCAGTCAATCACTAACTCAGAGGAAAGTGTGCAAGTCAGAGGGTGTCCTTGGAAGCACTGAAAGGGGTGATTGCATGAAAGGCCAGGCCCGGGACTTAACTGCAAGAGTGATATCACTTTGGAGAAGGCTGAATTCTCAGCCCGGACAAGTCTATGGCAGGTCTGTGACCTCTATGACAAGCGAGGTCCCTGTTTGGGAGAGAGCAGGACTCTGAGATCTGTTTTCAAGTATCTGAATTCCCAGATTCCCTTGAATTCTTACAACTGCAGTAGATTCCCTTGTTGGAAGACAGAGTCCTCTTGCTTGCTTAAATACCACAGGGGAGCCACATGGGATAGAATCACCTGGAGAATGATAGAAGCTCTCTCTGATCTGCCCCTTCTGTCTTCCTAGCCACCAGACCAATAGCTAAGGTCAAGCCTCAGCATGATCCAATGGGGCAAGGTTAGGTTTGCTAGTGGAGGGGTAGGGTGTTAAATCCAAAAGGAGCCACAGGACCCATTTGCAACCAGGAGAGCGTGCTGGGGAGTGAATACTGAGGTGCTGGATTAGGCGATAGTGAATTTAAAGTGGCCTAGGGGAGATTATTATTTTTTTTTAACTACAAGATAATCTTCTTTGATACAAGAATTAACAGCCTGGGAAGGACCCTGGAGATAGGTCTAATATTCTGCTGGAATGGGTCTTGGAAACCTGGAAGAAGATATGGCCCCACTAAATTGGGTAGAGAAGCCGGAATTGCTAGGGCTGCCTATGGAAGGTTTTCAGTGAAGCCTTTCCCTTAGCTCACACCTGCCTGTGACTTCATAGGAGGTCCCTTATACTCAGTTGTTGAAGGTGGGGAGACCTGAGCCAGGTTCATGGATGAGTAGGCCTGCTGTGTTTGATGGAAGTGAAAATTCATTGCCCTCACACCTTCTCCCCACTGAGGGGTGGTTTGGATGCACAGCGGTGTGGGGAAATACTACCTACGGGCAGAGCTTTGAGCAGTGTAGTCATTCGCTGCGTGGAAGGAGAAGCAGCCCAAGGTAAGGGCTACCTATGGGGATTGATGAGCAGCGGCAATGGCTTAGCTAATTAATCAGGTCCTGGAATAAATGAGATTGAAAGGTAGGAGAAAAGGGATTTTTGGGAGGAGGCACCTGGTTGGACGTGTGGGAGCAGACCTGAAGTGCGAATTATACACACTAGCATTCGAGAAACAGCATCTACTGGGGAATAGTCATGGGCCATGGGGACACAATGACTCAGCCAGTTGACGTCAGCCAGCCTTTATTGTTGGCCACCCCAGTGCTTGGGCAGTGAGCTTATGAATGGAGTAATTATGGTGGGAGGTACGAAGACTAGGTAGGGACCTGTCAGTGTGGGTTCTCTCCATTCAGGCTTAGCTAACTGCTGCTGAATGGTTGACCATCAGTTTAGAGCCTGACGCCGAGCTCCTGACACTCCTCAAGGTGATCCAACAGCCACTTGGTGGCACATGGATTAAATTGAACCCCTCTACCCTGGGAAGAACAATACTTCATCGTGGCTGGGATAGATACATCTTCTGATTATGGGTTTGATCCTTCCACCTGCAACGTCTCCATGGGAACCACTGTTCAAGGGCTTAAAGAATAACTCATCAACATTGGGTCCTGTAGCACCAAGGGACATACTTCATAGAAAATAGGGTGTGCATGAGGCATATGACCCCCGGATCCATACTTCATCCCATATCATTGAGGCTGCCGGCCTGAAGTGTCAGTCAAGTCCTCTGGGAAATAGATGGTGAGAACGAGCTTTGGAAGTAGATAAAATGTCTTTGAAAGATTAAAGGGGAGTGAAGCAGAATCGGGTATGGAAAGCTTTCAGGCTCTAGTGGAATCTCACATCTGTGGAAAAGGAAGGGAGGAACCAGGACGAGGGATGGCAAGATGAAGACCTCAGTGCCCATCTGGCAAGGTCAACAGGGAGTCCCAGGGCAATGGGTGCTTCTAGAGCCCCACCCGGGACAGAGATGCTTAGTCGTGGGCTGAGGGAAGCCTGGGAAGAGTGTGGCCTCTGATCAAAAGCTGAGGCAGGTCTTGTGGGTGCTGTCGCCCAGAGGATGTCCCCAGGATGCACTCCTTAAAGCTGAACAGCAAATTCTGTTTTTTTTTTTTTTTTTAAAGATTTTATTTATTCATTTGAGAGATAGAGAGATCAAGTGCGCAGAGGGAGAAGCAGATTCCCTGCTGAGCAGGGAGCCCGACCCGGGGCTCAATCCCAGGACCCTGGGGTCAGGATCTGAGCCGAAGGCAGACTAAGTCACCAGGCACTGCAGCAAATTCTTCCTTGAAGGGAGGTTTGAGTGGCATCCCTCCACGGCTGTCACCATTGATACCCCATGTCCTGTGGATCCACACGCTCACAGGGCATTTCCCTCAGGGTTCTAGTGGACTCTGTTCAAGGGTAGACTCAGCAAGGGGAAGTGGCAGGAGGGTCTTGGGGCTTCCTCTGGTACTCATCATTTTCCTCTTGCATGATCCACTCTAAATTCCCATTTTCAGCTGTCCTTGGTGCTTTACCGGGAGGTGTGACCCAAGTCTGAGGGATCTGAGCCCCTGTAATTCTCTCCTCTGGTTGGGGCTGTGGCGCTTGTCCATTTACGTTCACAACTGGACAGAGGAGTCCCAACGGGTATCCACGGGGATCCCCGGAATCCCACACATATCCCTCCTCGTTCCACCTCCGCCTGAGAGTCAGGGACCATGATCCCCCCACTCCCCACCAACCCACCCCCGGTGGTGATTGCTCTCCTTGTCTGTTGTTCCCTGGGCACCAGGCATTCAAAGGACCCAGGATGCAGCCTTAACCTGCAGTTTATGGAGACCTTTGCTGTGTTCTCTGGCAAGAGCGTGGCCTCCCATCCGTGGACCAGGACATTTAGCCCTGCAGAGCCCAGAGCGGTGAGAACAGGAAGCGTGAAATGCTGCAGTGGGACACTGGCAGTGATGATAAGGGACGATTTCTGCTTCTGTGCCTGGGGTCCTGGATCCATGTATTAGAGGTTTCTGATTCCCTGCGGATACCGCACCCTGAAGATGGCACCCATCCTCGCCGAGAACTGCCTCGGAACCCACGCCCCAGCATGAGGGATATCTACACTGCTGGCCGCAGGGCGCAGAACTCATGGTTGAGTACAGTAGGGTTGAACAAAAGATGCATACTGAGAATCAGGCTGCCGGTTTCTCTTCTCAGACATGGATAACCAGGAAAGAGAGGGGAAGGCTCTTGTTCAGAAAAAAAAAATGTCCAAATACTGATATTTGTATATACCTCAGTAAATGCTCACCTCTCTGCTGGTGGGGAGATCTTTTTAAAAATCAGATTATAGGGGCACCTGGGCAGCTCACTTGGTTAAGTGTCCAACTCTTGATCTCTGCTCAGGTCTCGATCCCAGGGTGGTGAGTTCAAGCCCCGTGTTGGGCTCCCTGCTGGGCATGGAGCCTACATAAAAAAAGAAAAATCAGATTATCTGATTATGTTTGAACACTTGAAAAGTGATACTGGTAGGCATTTGACAGATATGGTGGAGGATGAGGAGAAGAAAAATTAAGCACAGTATCTAGAAAACTAGCTTAGTATTTCGAAAACTAATGAGATCATGTTGTTGTTGTTGTTTTAAACACCACCTACCAACTTATGAATTCAATTTTTTATAGGGTTTATAGCCTCCTTCTGGAATGTCAGAGTGAGGGGTCCAGCAGGCTTTGCTCACAACCATATCCCAAGTGCTTAGCATGGGAGCTAGTGCACAGGGGACTTTTAACAACAGTTGAATAGTTGAACAAAAAAGCAAGCTATTCTTATTTATAATCTAGGAAACAAATATAATATAGGAAAACTTGGGTGTAAGACCAAACCCTATTATAACATGACTTAATAGCCATGTAATACAGTATTAGAAATCACAACATGAGGTACCTGTGTGGCTCAGTCAGTTAAGCATCTGCCTTCTGGCTCAGGTCATGATCTCAGGGTTCTGAGATCAGGCCCCACATTGGGCTCCCTGCTGAGCAGGGAACCTGCTTCTCCTTCTGCCTCTGCTGATCTCCCTACTTGTGCACACTCTCTCTCTCTTTCTCTCTGTCAAATAAATAAATAAAATCTTAAAAAAG
Source organism: Enhydra lutris kenyoni (assembly GCF_002288905.1). Lineage (NCBI taxonomy): Eukaryota > Metazoa > Chordata > Mammalia > Carnivora > Mustelidae > Enhydra > Enhydra lutris. The sequence continues at coordinate 6,775,771 of NW_019154148.1, read as the reverse complement.
AAATCACAACGTGATTATCTGTAACAATATAACAAGTAACATAAATATGTATAATTCGAAATAGAAATATTTCATAACAAAGGGAATCAAATAATACTTTACTGTTTGTTATAATTAATATATTGATTAGATTGCATTATGATTATATAATTAGCATAATATCATTATATACTTCAATTTGCTATAATTATAACATACAACAATTATTTTAGTTTTTATTTTTATTTCTTTCTCCATTTATTTATTGTTTTAAATTAACATGTAATGTATTATTGGCTTCAGGGGTACAGGTCTGTGTTCATCAGTCTTACATAATTCGTAGCACTCACCATAGCACATACCCTCCTCAATGTCCATCACCCAGCCCCTCAGTAACCCTCATTTTGTTTCTGAGATTAAGAGTCTCTTATGTTTTTTCTCCCTCCCCAGGCCCATCTTGTTTCATTCTTTTCCTCCCTACCTCCCATGACCCCCAGCCCTGCCTCTCAGATTCCTCATATCAGAGATATCATATGAAAATGGTCTTTCTCTGATTGACTTATTTCACTTGGCATAATACCCTCTAGTTCCATCCATGCCATTGCAAATGGCAGGATTTCAGTTTTTTTGATGGCCACACAATATTTCATTGTATATATGGACCACATCTTCTTTATCCATTTATCTGTTGATGGACATCTAGGTTCTTTCCATAGTTTGGCTATTGTGGACATAGCTGCCATAAACATTTGGGTGCACGTGCCCCTTTGGATCACTACATTTGTATCTTTAGGGTAAATACCAAGTAGTGCGATTGCTGGGGCATAGGGTAGCTCTATTCTCAACTCTCTGAGGAACCTCCCTACTGTTTTCCAGAGTGGCTGCACCAGCTTGCATTCCCACCAACAGTGTAGGAGGGTTCCCCTCTCTGCATCCTCGCCAACATCTGTCATTTCCTGACTTGTTAATTTTAGCCATTCTGACTGGTGTGAGGTGGTATCTCACTGTGGTTTGGATTTGTATCTCCCTGATGCCGAGTGATGTGGAGCACTTTTTCATGTGTCTGTTGTCCATTTGGGTGTCTTCTTTGTAGAAATGTCTCTTCATATCTTCTGCCCATTTCTTAATTGGATTCTTTGTTCTTTGGGTGTTGAGTTTGCTAAGTTCTTTATTGATTTTGGACACTAGCCCTTTATCTGATATGTTGTTTGCAAATATCTTCTCCCATTCTGTCAGTTGTCTTTTGGTTTTGTTAACTGTTTCCTTTGCTGTGCAAAAGCTTTTGATCTTGATGAAATCCCAATAGTTCATTTTTGCCCTTGCTTCCCTTGCCTTTGGCGATGTTCCTAGGAAGAAGTTGCTGCGACTGAGGTCGAAGAGGTTGCTGCCTGTGTTCTCCTCAAGGATTGTGATGGATTCCTGCCTCACATTGAGGTCTTTCATCCATTTTGAGTCTCTTTTTGTGTGTGATATAAGGAAATGGTCCAGTTTCATTCCTCTGCATGTGGCTGTCCAATTCTCCCAACACCATTTGTTGAAGAGACTGTCTTTTTTCCATTGGACATTCTTTCCTGCTTTGTCGAAGATTAGTTGGCCATAGAGTTGAGGATCAATTTCTGGGCTCTCTATTCTGTTCCATTGATCTATGTGTCTGTTTTTGTGCGAGTACCATACTGGTGATTGATGATGACAGCTTTGTAATAGAGCTTGAAGTCTGGAATTGTGATGCTGCCAACTTTGGTTTTCTTTTTCAACATTCCTCTGGCTATTCGGGGTCTTTTCTGGTTTCATATAAGTTTTAGGATTATTTGTTCTATTTCTTTGAAAAACATGGATGGTATTTTGATAGGGATTGCATTAAATGTGTAGTTTGCTTTAGGTAGCATAGACATTTTCACAATATTTGTTCTTCCAATCCATAAGCATGTAAAGTTTTTCCATTTCTTTGTGTCTTCCTCAATTTCTTTCATGAGTACTTTATAGTTTTCTGAGTACAGATTCTTTGCCTCTTTGGTTAGGTTTATTCCTAGGTATCTTTTGGTTTTGGGTGCAATTGTAAATGGGATTGGCTCCTTAATTTCTCTTTTTTCTGTCTTGCTGTTGGTATATAGAAATGCAACTGATTTCTGTGCATTGATTTTCTATCCCGACACTTACCTGAATTCCTGTATAAGTTCTAGCAGTTTTGGAGTGGAGTCTGTTGGGTTTTCCACATAGTGTATCACCTGCAAAGAGTGAGAGTTTGACTTTTTTCTTTGGTGATTCAGATGCCTTTTATTTCTTTTTGTTGTCTGATTGCTGAGGCTAGGACTTCTAGTACTGTGTTGAATGGCAGTGGTGATAGTGGACATCCCTGCTGTGTTCCTCACCTTTGGGGGAAAAGTTCTCAGTTTTTCTCCATTGAGAATGATGTTCGCTGTGGGTTTTTCATAGATGGCTTTTATGATATTGAGGTATGTCCCGTCTATCCTTACACTGTGAAGAGTTTTTATTTTTTAGTTTAATTTTATTTTTTCAGTGTTCCAAGATTCATGGTTTATGTTCCACACCCAGTGCTCCATGCAATACGTGCCCTCTTTAACACCCACCACCAAGCTCACCCTTCCCCCCGCAAAACCCTCAGTTTGTTTCTCAGAGTCCACAGTTTCTCATGGTTCATCTCCCCCTTCCATTTCCCCCAATTCACTTTTCCTTTCCTTCTCCTAATGTCCTCCATGCTATTCCTTATGCTCCACAAGTAAGTGAAACCATATGATAATTGACTTTCTCTGCTTGACTTATTTCCCTCAGCATAATCTCCTCCAGTCCCATCCATGCTGATATAAAAGGTGGTTATTTATCCTTTCTGATGGAGGTGTAATATTCAATTGTATATCTGGACCATATCTTCTTCTTCTTCTTTTTTTTAAGATTTTATTTATTTATTTGACAGACAGAGATCACAAGTAGGCAGAGAGAGAGAGGGGAAAGCAGGCCCCCTGCCGAGCAGCGAGCCTGACGCGGGGCCCGATCCCAAGACCCTGGGACCATGACCTGAGCTGAAGGCAGAGGCCCTAACCCACTGAGCCACCCAGGCGCCCCTGGACTGTATTTTCTTTATCCATTCATCTGTTGAAGGGCATCTTGGCTCTTTCCACAGTCTGGCAATTGTGGCCATTGCTGCTATGAACGTTGGGGTACATGTGGCCCTTTTTTCACTGTATCTGTATCTTTGGAGTACATACCCAGGGTTGCAATTGTGGGGTCATAGCTCTATTTTAAATTTATTAAGAAACCTCCACACTGTTTTCCAAAGTGGCTGTACCAACTTGCATTCCCACCAACAGTGTAAGAGTGTTCCCCTTTCTCCACATCCTCTCCAGCACTTGTTGTTTCTTGCCTCGTTAATTTTGGCCATTCTAACTGATATAAGGTGGTATCTCAGTGTGGTTTTGATTTGAATTTCCCTGATGGCCAATGATAATGAACATTTTTCCATGTGTCTGTTAGCAACTTGTATGTCTTCTTTGGAGAAGTGTCTGTTCATGTCTTCTGCCCATTTTTTGAAGTGATTTTCTGTTTTTTGGGTGTTGAGTTTGAGGAGTTCTTTATAGATCTTGGATATTAGCCCTTTGTTTGTAGTGTCATTTGCATGGGTTACCTCTCTGTTTTGTTGACTGTTTTCTATGCTGTGCAGAAGCTTTTTTTATCTTGATTAAGTCCCAAAAATTCATTTTTGCTTTTGTTTCCTTTGCCCTTGGAAACGTGTCTTGAAAGAAGTTGTTGTGGCCATTGTCGAAGAGGTTACTGCCCATGTTCTCCTCTAGGATTTTGATAGATTCCTGCCTCATGTTGAGGTCTTTTATCCATTTCAAGTTTATCTTGTGTATGGTGTAAGATAATTGTTGAGTTTCATTCTTCTACACATAGCTGTCCAATTTTCCCAGCACCATTTATTGAAGAGACTGTCTTTTTTCCACTGGATATTTTCCCTGCTTTGTCGAAGATTATTTGACCATAGAGTTGTGGGTCCCTATCTGGGCTCTCTACTCTGTTCCACTGGTCTAGGAGACTGTTTTTGTGCCAGTACCATGCTGTCTTGGTGATCACAGCTTTGTAGTAAAGCTTGAAATCAGGCAATGTGATGCCCCAGTTTTGTTTTTCTTTTTCAACATTTCCTTAGCAATTCAGGGTCTCTTCTGGTTCCATACAAGTTGTAGGATTGTTTGTTATAGCACTTTGAAAAATACTGGTGGAATTTTGATCGGGATGGCATTGAAAGTGTAGATTCCTCTGGGCAGTATAGACATTTTAACAAATGTTTATTCTTCTGGTCCATGAGCATGGAATGCTTTTCCGTCTTTTTGTGTCTTCTTCAATTTCTTTCATGAGTGTTCTGTAGTTCCTCGAGTACAGATCCTTTACCTCTTTGGTTAGGTTGATTCCCAGGTATCTTATGGTTCTTGGTGCTATAGTAAAATGGAATTAATTCTCTAATTTATCTTTCTATATTTTCATTGTTATTGCATAAGAAATCAACTGATTTCTGTACATTGACTTCGTATCCTGCCACATTACTGAATTGCTGTATGAGTTCTAGTAGTTTGGAGGTGGAGTCTTTTGGGTTTTCCATATAAAGTATCATGTCATCTGTGAAGAGAGAGAGTTTGACTTCTTTGCCAATTTGAATATTTTATTTCTTTTTGTTGTCTGATTGCTATTGCTTGGACTTCTAGTACTATGTTGAACAACAGTGGTGAGAGTGGGCATCCTTGTCGTGTTCTTGATCTCAAAGGGAAGGCTGTCAGTCTTTCCCCATTGAAAATGATATTCACTGTGGGTTTTTCATAGATAAAATTTATGAAGTCGAGGAATGTTCCGCTATACTTTGAAGAGTTTTAATCAGGAATGGAAGCTGTATTTTGTCAAATGCTTTTTCTGCATCAATTGAGAGGACCGTGTGGTTCTTCTCTCTTCTCTTATTGATTTGTTCTAACTCATTGATCGATTTGCAAATGTTGAACCACCCTTGTATTCCAGGATAAATCCTACCTGGTTATGGTGGACAATCTTTTTAATATACGGTTGTATCCTATTAGCTAGGATTTTGTTGAGAATCTTGGCAACTGTGAAGAGTTTTGATCAAGAAAGGATGCTGTACTTTGTCAAGTGCTTTTTCAACATCTATTGAGAGTATCATATGGTTCTTGTTCTTTCTTTTATTAATGTAGTGTATCACATTGATTGATTTACAGATGTTGAATTAACCTTGCAGCCCAGTAATAAATCCCACTTGATTGTGGTGAATAATCATTTTAGTGTACTGTTGGATCTTATTGGCTAGCATTTTGGTGACAATTTTTGCATCTATGTTCATCAAGGTATTTGGTCTATAATTCTCCTTTTTGATGAGGTCTTTGTGTGGTTTTAGGATCAAGGTAATGCTGGCCTCATGAAATTAGTTTGGAAGTTTTCCTTCCATTTCTATTTTTTGAAATAGTTTCAGGAGAATAGGTATTAATTCTCCTTTAGATCTTTGGTAGAATTCCCCTGGGAAGACATCTGGCCCTGGGCTCTTGTTTGTTGGGAGATTTTTGATGACTGCTTCAATCTCTTTACTGGCTATGGGTCTGTTCAGCTTTTCTATTTCTTCCTCGTTCAGTTTTGGTGTTCATGTGTCTCTAGGAATGCATCCATTTCTTCCAGATTGTCTAATTTGTTGGCATACAAGTTCTCATAACATGTTCTTTTAATTGTTTGTATTTGGTGTTGGTTTTGCTCTTTCCTTTCTCATTCATGATTTTATTTATTTGGGTCTTTTCTCTTTTCTTTTTGATACATCTGGCAAGGAGTTTATCAAATTTATTAATTCTTTCAAAGATCTATCTCCTGGCTTCTATTCCACTGGTTTCTGCTCTGATCTTTATTATTTCTCTTCTCCTGCTGGGTTTAGGCTTTCTCTGCTTTTCTTTCTTCAGCTCTTTTAGGTATAGGGTTAGATTGTGTACTTGAGACCTTTCTTGTTTCTATTGAAAGGTTTGTATGGCTATATACTTTCCTCTCAGGACTGCCTTTGCTGCATTCCAAAGATTTTGAACTGTTGTTTTTTCATTTTCATTTGTTTCCATAAATTTTTTAAGTTCTTTAATTTCCTGGTTGACCCATTCATTCTTTAGTAGGATGCTCTTTAGCCTCCATGTATTTGAGTTCTTCCCAACTTTCCTCTTGTGCTTGATTTCAAGTTTCAAAGCATTGTGGTTTGAAAATATGTGGGGAATGATCCCAGTCTTCTGGTACTGGTTGAGACCTGATTTGTGATCAGATGTGATCTATTCTGGAGAATGTTCCATGTGGACTAGGGAAGAGTGTGTGTTCTGTTTATGTTATAATTCATATATATTCATTAGATTGCATTATGATTATATAATTAGCATAATATCTTATGGACTTCAATTTGATATTATTATAACATACTAACATTTTCAGTTTTTATTTTTAAAGATTTAATCATCCATTTTAGAGAGAGAGAGAGAGAGAGAGAAAGATAGCAGGGGGAGGGGCAGAAGAAGAGGGAGAGAGAGAATCTCAACTAGACTCTGTGCTGAGCATGGAGCTTGATGTCGGGCTCAGTCCCAGTACCCTGAGATCATGATCTGAGCTGAAATCAAGAGTCGGGAGCTTAACAGACTGAGCCATCCAGGTGCCCCATTCACAATAGATTTAAATGTTAGTTGTCACATTACTGATTTGGAGGTTTTTAGATAACTGGTAGGAATTTCAAAGCTATACTATTGTTTCCTACTTTGGGAAATCAGTTGATAACATCCCAAATTTTGAAGTGAGTAAATGGCTGAAGAAGCATATTATTTAGAAACGTGGAAAGCAAATACTAGAAGAGACATTTGGAGCGGTTGAAACTGGTAGATCCCGGGAAGTCCAGTGGACATTTGGGGAAAGTGACAGAAGCACGTATGGTTTCTCTTGATTGACCTTGTAGTGTGTTTGATTCCTCAATTCTGTGTTTGTATTGCATCAATAAAAAATACCCATTAAGTAAATCCATTCTCCAAACAGTTCATTTGAATAAGGTGTTGTGCAATTTTGGTGATCATCTCAGACATATTCCTAGACTTCTTAGGACTGTGGAATCCAGTTGCTGGGGTGGCTTATGTCATTTGTGCTTTCCAGACCAATTTTCTTGGCTTCTGTGCCTATGGGGCAGCTGTGTACTGATGCATGTCCTGGAAGGTGCGAGTGCAGGGCTGAGTAGTTGAGAGTGGTCTGGGAGCTGGGAAGGGCGTTTCCAACAACATTCACAAAAGTGCTGATACGTGTTTGTAGAACGTACAACCTCAACTGTGTCTGTGGCATGGGGTCTGGTTTCCGGCTTCAGAATCCACATAGTGTGGTGCCTTGGAATACAGAAAGCTTAAAAAGTAGCTGTTGAATGAGGTTGAATTATTTGATAAATGCTGAGGCATAAAATCAACTATGAGTTTCAGTGTCATTTTGACTTCTTTAAAAAATTCTTTCAGCTATCGTAATACATATATCATCATATATTTGTTAATTGATACAATCTACCTATATGGTAGTAATGGGGAAGGAAGTCTTTTCAACAGAGAGCATAGTAGGCATGTGGCTTGATAGAAGCACTTATTTTTTTAAAAAAGATTTTATTTATTTATTTGACAGAGAGAGATCACAAGTAGGTAGCAAGGCAGGCAGACAGAGCGGGGAAGCAGGCTCCCCCTGAGCAGGGAGCCCAATGCAGGCTCAATCCCAGGAACCTGAGATCATGACCTGAGCTGAAGGCAGATGCTTAACTGACTGAGCCACCCAGACACCCCTAAAAACACTTATTTTTAAAAGCATCTATGTGGGGAACCTGGGTGGCTCTATCAGTTAAGTGTCTGACTCTTAATTTCAGCTCAGGTCTTGATGTTGGGGTCAAAAAAACAAAGCATCTATGTAGGGGGACTTGCTTGTAGGCAGTTATGATAAAGCAGTTTGGAAACTACATTTTCCCCAAAAAGTACAAAGCACTTTCCACACTTAAAATTCTCCCAACGGGGTGTCAAAGGTATTATGTCTCGGGAATTCTTATGCATATTTTATAAGTAGGAAAATAGGCCAAGCAAGGCGCTCACCTGAGGCAGAAGTGAATGGGGGGAAGCCCTAATGGAGTTTAATGTCAGAGGCTGGCCTTCACTCTGTGTAGCCCAGCTTGGTGTGCTGGAGAACTTGGCCTGGCTTCTACCCAGTACCTCCTATCAACTCCTGAGCAAATGATCTGCAATATTACTCTTTTTATAATTCTTTCCCGATTTTCAGTTGTTCTAGGCCCTCCAGTCTTTTCCCCTTTGCATTGTTTTCTTTTTCTTTCTCCTCGTACTTTCACTCCTGGCCCATTGGAACATTGAAGTTTTTTCCTGTCTCTTGTGTGTAATTGAAAGCGTATATTTTATTCATATTTTTGATTGACTAAAGATCTTCCTTTGGATGGTGTCCAGAGTCACGACATTGTAATTGAATAGCGAACAGTTATAGCGTGGAGTGGTTATATTATTATTCCAAGGAAGGACAATGGCAGGGTAGTAGGTGATCCCAAATGAGAGACGAAGTACTGAGTTGTTTAAAAAAAAATAAATGGCATTTTCCTGGCATTCCAGAAGGGGTGATGGAGCTTCTGTAGTAGGTGCTATTGGGGCAAATGTATCTGAAACCTAGCAGGAGACCCAGATGAGAAGGACCCAGCTTCCTCTGCATCCAAAGACTAGAGGGAAACAACTTTTTTTTTTTTTTTTTAATTCGAAGAGAGAGAGAGAATGCAAGAGCAGGGGTAGTGGCAGAGGGAGAGGGACGGTCTTCTGCAGACTCCATGCTGAGTGCAGAGCCCAACACAGGGCTCGATCTCAAGACTCTGAGATCACGACCTGACCTGAAATCAAGAGTTGGATGCTTAACCAACTGTGCCACCTACGTGCCCCAAAGGAAGCAGTTCTTGCATGGAAATGAAGTGAGTGAATCATCAAGGAACGACAGTCATGCCCAATTGGCATGTATGTCTGCAGGTTCTCCCAGTTACATAGCAGAGTGTTGTACAGTCTAAATAACTGGTCCTTATGTGTCACCACCAGAGGATACAGATAAAAGAGGAAGCAGGGTAACGCCGTGGGTCCCAGGGAAGCCAGCCTGGGATGTGCTGTCTCCCTTCACCTTCTGCGCCATAGCAGTCGAAAGACACCAAGTTGCAAATTCCCTGGAGAGTGAAAGACGACGCATGCAAGGAGGTCGCCTGATTTTGTGTCAAGAATGTAGTGATCCTTACTGTCATTGGCCACAGATAATTTTGAGTGAGCCCAACAAGATTATCTTTCCTTGCTCCTGCAGATTAGGACCTGGAATAATGCAAGTAGGCATCAAGGAGGGACACAGGATGCTCATGGACAGCGGGACCCCCAGGTGACCACTGTGTTGTGGAGATCCTTCTGTGTGAGTTTATGCTGCATCATATGTTTGATAGCTGTTTCTGTTACAAGAATCATCTAACATCAAAGCGGCCTAATCAATTTTCCTTCTCAAGGGCTTGATATTATCGAGAAAACACAGTTCTAGAGCAACACTTGAACAGGATCTCTTTTGAGGGTTTGCACTTGGGGCCATACAAGAGAAGAACGTAGAATTTCTTCTGCCTTCCAGCATTAAGATGATCTTGCATTTTACGACGGAATCTGTTCGGATGAATATTTGGATTAATTTGTGTTCGGGTATGGAAACAAAATGTATGCTATTAGAAATGCCAGCGTATATATTCTAGTTTCTTTTAAAATGAGTTAGCAGGAGAGGTCCTGGGGGTAGATTTTAGGACAAATACCCACATAGGCTGACAGGATCTGCCCGGATCTCCTCAGTGTCAATTGCATGGACCTGTGCGCTGTCTTCTTGGTGCTTTCTCTCTGGAAGGGCTGTCCTTGGAGATGGTTTTGCCTTAGTGCAAGGAGAGCAGGGAGTGTCTGGGAATCCAGCACCCCCAGAGCCAACCCTTACCTGGTGAAAGGCAATGTTGAGACAAAAAGTACTTAATGCCCCTTGCTCCTGATGGGAGAGTGGCTTCCACTGTCTTCAGACGTATCTGCCCCCCTCCTGCCTGTGGGGTTGAGCAGATGCTACCTTCTCTAAGGCTTGGCTTGAAATCTCGATCCTTGCATGGCTTCCTTCCCTATCCTCCTCCTTCCCCACTCCCCCACTGTTTGTTCCTCAGAATACTTCCTAATAAATCAGTTTCACACGACTCCCCATCTCAGGGTCTGCGTCTGGGGAAGTCGATCTCAGACACTTACCAGATGGAGGTGGCATTGGAATGAGAGATTGGCAGATTGTTGTAGGATGATACTTAGGAAGTTTCCAGGCTCTGACTTTCCTCTGATGACCCATCCTGTTTCTGTCCCCACAGAACTGCTGCATGGTCTTCTGGAGGGTTTTCAGACCCATAGGCATGGCAGAAAAATTAATAATGTATTTAAGTGAAGCTCCCATTTTGCCTGCCAGCAGGTTATTTGCTCATCAATAAGAGACGTTATTTTTATGCTTGGGAAGGGAATTCCTTTTTAGCATTCAGATTCATGGCTCTGCTTTGTAAACAAATTACTTCCTGTAACATAATTTATTTCAGTGGGGTGGAAGCAGCACTAAAAATATCTCTGGTATCTGCATCAATCTATAAATATAAGAGGGAAGGAGAAAAATGAGAGGTGGCAGGATGGGGGGTTGGGGGTGTGGTTTGGGGAGACTGCTAATATTGATTGAGAATGTTCCATGCACCAGACCTGTGCCTGTAATGGGCAGAATGAGAGCGGGTCAGGGTCAAGCCGTTAGTGATCAGGAAGCCGGGAATTTAAACCCCATAGAACTGAAGTGAGGGAAAAGAAGCTCTTTTGTGGTTTTATTCTTACATATTATGATAATTTTGCTGCTCTTATCTTCTTGCAAATACATCAGCCTTTTTGGTTTAATTGCCCCATTCTTTTGCATTCTCATTGCCAAAGGTAGGTCAGGGCTCAGTGGACATCTCTTTTTAGTGTGCTTTGGTGTGTCTCTGTCCCCAGAACACAGCTGAGGTTCCCCAATTACTTCTTCCATAAAATCAAGGTTTTTTTGTTTTTGTTTTTTTAATCATGGGCTTTAGGGAGTCTCCAGCAGTTGAAGGGAAGTCCTTCTTTTGCCAGTTGCTTTCATCGCCCATTTGCTCTGGTCCATGCTTTTGACCAGAAGGCTAAGCCAATTTCTTATGCATGTCCAGAAGATAGGCCAATTTGCGTTTGAGCTATGCACGAGCCTTAAACCTTGGGCCTTGGCTACTCTTTAAGTTCCTTCTTCCCCTTCCGACTACTGGAGGGGGATGGGTTGATCGGTGCACCCTTTCCTCCAGGGTCCAGTACGTGAGTCCTTACCACCAGAGAGAAAGCCATGATCTTTACCTGTCTGGTCTCCCCTTTGCTTGTGGGGTGCTCCTCTCTGTCCCACCCACATGCTCATCCAAGTGCCTTTGTGCCTGTCTACAGCCCCAATCTGTGTTTCCCCACTGTGAATAGTTAGATGTCTCCTCATGTATTCTCCGCAGAACCACTTGGTCCAAATGCCAGTTTCCTGTTATTTTCTGCTGTTTGGATAATTTCTGTTGTTGAAGTGAACCATCAGAGAGTCTGGGGTTTAGCACTGAAATAGCTTAAGACATCATCTTTCTGATCCAATCCTCTCTACTTAATTTATCTGATTCATGATGTAAATCATTTCATAATTGCCAAAGTCCTATAATTTTTGGTTTGGGAAACTTTGAAGACAAAAAGGAGAACACAGAGATCAAGTCTAATGCTGATGGCTACTAATACTTTTGTGTGTCTTTAAAGAAATGCTGTTTATGCCAGTCATTTAAAAATATAGACCGGAGGCACCTCAGTTGGTGGAGTATCCAATTCTTGATCTCAGGTTTTGAGCTTAGGGTGGTGAGTTCAGGCCCCACGTGGGGCATGGACCCTACTTAAAAAAAAAAAATAGATAAAAATATAGAGTGGGGATGGAGGGGCAAGATTGCGGAGAAGTAGGAGACCCTGTTTCAACCAGTCCCCTAAAGTGAGCTAAATATCTACCAGAACACTCTGAACACCCATGAAAGCAGCCCGAGATATAGGACTATACACTTCTGGATCTCTACAGGAGCAAAAGACATCAGTGGAGAGGTAAATCAGAGTGGGAATGCTCTGACTGATATGGGAGGATAAGTAAAAGGGGGAGGGAGCCACCAGAAGTGACCCACTGGAAAGTAATACCCCAATATGAGAGTGCCCTATGGTTGGAGACCAGCATTAACTTGGAGTCTGGTTAAAAACACTAAAAAAAAAAAAAAAGCAGAAGATCTTAAGGGAAACTGGTGGAATCAGATGATCACGGGCAGGGGCCTAACCCCACGGACCCAGAGTGGTCACCCCCTGCGACCACCATGCCAGAGAGAGTGCGGTGGGGCCTCCAGTCCATGGTCTTTGAGCCCACCGCTTTCTGTTGCTTACACCACCGCTGGGCTGGGCACCCTCCTCCTCATGCCTGTGAGCCTGGTGTAGACCCTGAGAGTGGTCTCTGGGCCTGCAGCCTTCCTCGACCTGCACGGCCATGGGGTCTGAGTGCACCCAGCCCACGCCTGAGAGAACCCGGCACAGTCTCAGGTCAGGGCCCCTCAGCCCACAGCCTTCCACGAGCTGTGCCTCTGCTGGGTCTACGTGCACTGGGCGTGGGCGTGGAGCCCAGACAGCAGTGCCGGCACTGGCAGCCACCGAGGTTCGGGCTTGCCCAGACCAATACCCCTTGTGGCTTTAGTGGCAGAGACAAGTGGGGGTCTCAGGCTACCACTGAGATCGTGGCTGGGGGTGAGCACTCCCTGTGGAAGGCTGTGGTGTTCAGCGTAGTTTGCAGGTGGGGTATCTGTGTATTCTGGATCACCCAGAGGGGAGTGGTTCAACATTTGCAAATCAATCAATGTGATAGAACAAAGAGAATAATTCTCAATAAGAGAAGAGAGAAGAACCACACATTCTTCTCAATTGATGCAGAAGAAGCATTTGACAAAATCCAGCATCTGTTCCTGATTAAAACTCTTCAAAGTATAGGGGTAGACGGAACATTGCTCAACTTTGTAAAATCTATCTATGAAAAACCCACAGCGAATATCATCCTCAATGGGGAAAAGCTGACAGCCTTCCCTTTGAGATCAGGAACACGACAAGGATGGCCACTCTTGCCACTGTTGTTCAACATAGTACTAGAAGTCCTAGCAACAGTAATCAGATAACAAAGAGAAATAAAAGATATTCAAATTGGCAAAGAAGAAGTCAAACTCTCTCTCTTCGCAGATGACATGATTCTTTATATGGAAAACCCCAAAGATTCCACCCCCAACTACTAGAACTCATACAGCAATTCAGTAATGTGGCAGGATACAAAATCAATGCACAGAAATTGGTTGCTTTCTTATATACTAACAAAAATATAGAAAGGGAAATTAGAGAATTGATTCCATTTACTATAGCACCAAGAACCATAATACCTGGGGATAAACCTAACCAATGAGGTAAAGAATCTGTACTCGGAACTACAGACCACTCATGAAAGAAACTGAAGAAGACACAAAAAGATGGAAAACCATTCCATGCTCATGGATCAGAAGAATAAACATTGCTAAAATGTCTATATTGCCTAGAGCAATCTGTACTTTCAATGCCATCCTGACCAAAATGCCACTGGCATTTTTCAAAGAGCTGAAACAAACAATCCTACAATTTGTATGAAACCAGAAGAGACCCTGAATTGCTAAGGAAATGTTGAAAAAGAAAAACAAAACTGGGGGCATCACATGGCCTGATTTTAAGCTTTACTACGAAGCTGTGATCACCAAGACAGCACGGTACTGGCACAAAAACAGTCTCCTAGACCAGTGGAATAGAGTAGAGAGCCCAGATATGGACCTGCACCTCAATGGTCAAATAATCTTTAACAAAGCAGGAAAAAATATCCAGTGGAGAAAAGTGGGTTTTTTTTCCCCACTTTTTTTTTTTCCAGTGGAAAAAAGGCAGTCTCTTCAATAAATGATGCTGGGAAAATTGGTCAGCTATGCGTAGAAGAATGAAACTCGACAATTATCTTACACCATACACAAGATAAACTTGCAATGGATAAAAGACCTCAACATGAGGCAGGAATCTATCAAAATCCTAGAGGAGAACATGGGCAGTATCCTCTTTGACACTGGCCACAGCAATTTTTTTCAAGACACGTCTCCAAAGGCAAAGGAAACAAAAGCACAAATGAACTTTTGGGAGTTCTTCAAGATCAAAAGCTTCTGCACAGCAAAGGAAACAGTCAACAAAACAAGAAGTCAACCCACGGAATGGGAGAAGATATTTGCAAATTACAGTACAGAAAAAGGTCTGATATTCAAGATCTATAAAGAATTCCTCAAACTCAACACCCAAAAAACAGAAAATCACGTCAAAAAATGGGGAGAAGACATGAACAGACACTTCTCCAATGAAGACATACAAATGGCTATCAGATACATGAAAAAATGTTCATCATCATTAGCCATCAGGGAGATTCAAGTTAAAACCACATTGAGATACCACCTTACACCAGTTAGAATGGTGTAATTAACAAGACAAGAAACAACAAGTGTCGGAGAGGATGTGAGAAAGGGGAACCCTCTTACATTGTTGGTGGGAATGTGAGTTGGTGCAGCCACTTTGGAAAACAGTGTGGAGATTCCTTAGGAAATTAAAAATAGAGCTTCCCTGTGACCCTGCAATTGCACTACTGGGTATTTACCCCAAAGATACAGATATAGTGAAAAGAAGGGCCATCTGTACCCCAATGTTCTTAGGAGCAAAGGCCACAGTTACCAAATTGGAAAGAGCCAAGATGCCCTTCAACAGATGAATGGATAAAGAAGATATGGTCCATATATACAATGGAATATTATGCCTCCATTGGAAAGGATGAATACCCAACTTTTGTATCAACATGGATGGGACTGGAGGAGATTATGCTGAGTGAAGTAAGTCGAGCAGAGAGAGTCAATTTACCATATGATTTCACTTACTTGTGGAGCATAAGGAATAACATGGAGGACATTAGGAGAAGGAAATGAAAAATGAATTGGGAGGGGGAGATGAACCATGAGAGACTGTGGACTCTGAGAAACAAACAGGGTTTTGGAAGAGAGGGGGTTGGGCGGTTGGGTGAGCCTGGTGGTGGGTATTAAGGAGGGCACGTGTTGCATGGAGTGCTGGGTATGGTACATAAACAATGAATCTTGGAACACTGAAAAAATAAAAAAAATATATAGAGTGAATATTTTATTTCCTGCAGACATTTTTTTCTTTCACGATTTTATACTTAAACATGTAATCACTAAGGGCATATTCACTGTTCAGAATTCCAACAATATAGATCAAGTGAGATGTGCCCTTGGCCCCTCTTTCCTGCCCCTCTTCTCAATCACCATCATCAGTGTAGTGTACCTCCTTCCTCATCTGTTTCTCTGAATTTACACACATGTATGCACATGGAGAAATAGGTAGTTTTGTTTTATTTATATATATATATATATATATGTGTATATATATATACACATATATATCCCTACAAGAATTGCATCCTTATCCATGCTCTGGTCTGGAACTTGCATTCTTTACTTAAAAATATGCTCTAGAGGCCCCTGGGTGGCTCAGTCCATTAAGTGTC
The DNA here is from genome assembly GCF_002288905.1 of Enhydra lutris kenyoni. Classification (NCBI taxonomy): domain Eukaryota; kingdom Metazoa; phylum Chordata; class Mammalia; order Carnivora; family Mustelidae; genus Enhydra; species Enhydra lutris. The sequence continues at coordinate 6,760,024 of NW_019154148.1, read as the reverse complement.
TGCCTTTAGCTCCTGTTGTGATCTTAGGGTCTTGGCATCGAATCCCACATCAGGCTCCCTGCTCAGTGGGGAGCCTGCTTCTTCCCCTACCTCTCCTCTGCTTGCACTCTTTCTCTCTCTCAAATAAAAAATAAAATCTAAAAAAAAAAAATTACTGTCTAGACATCTATTTGTGTCTGTCAGTAACCTGGAGGAAAACACATGACTCAGTCAAACTGGGTAATTTGAGGAGAGTTTGATGCTCCGATCCAGGGTGTAGGGAAAACATGGGAACATAGAGCACCCTGAGGTCAGTAATCGTGAGGGTACTATTACTACCTCTAGGCCAGGTGGGGGAATGGTGGGGAGGAGTTATGGGAGGGGGAAAGGAGGAGGGACTCGGGAGAGAGAGAGATGTGTGGAATGGGCTGGTTGGCAGGGTTGAGATTGTCACTGGGGGGCAGCCGTCTTTCTGTCTGCACCAATCCCACAGGGAGGCACCAAGGGGAGTAAAAATCCTTCCTTCCTGCCGCTCCCTTTCTATGATAGATTAAGTGTGTGTGTTGCTCCCATATTAATATGTTTCACGTTCTAACCCCCTATCCAATGGTTTTTGGGGTGGAGGGCTGTTGGGAGGCAGTTAGGGTCATGAGGGTGGGGGCTAGGACCTCATAGAAGGAAACTTGAGAAGGCTTGCTGGCCCTCAGTTCACGTGTATGCACTAAGAATGGACAGGGAGCACATAACGAGAAGGGGGCCGTGTGCAAGCCAGGAGAAGAGCCCTCCTCCCACCGGCCAGCCTAGTTCAACTTTCCAGGTTCCAGAACTATGAGGAAGAAAATGTCTGTTGTTTAAACCTCCTCCCACCCCACCCCCCTTGGGGTATTTTGCGATGCAGCCCCAACTGACTAATACACTCCTGATCTTGGAAGGAGATTCTCACTGGCTGACCCTTATAGGAAGCTGGAGAGCAAGAGAGCATGTGAGTGTGTATTGATGCACTCCGTAGACCTGAGCGTCCCAAGAACAGTACAGGCACATTCTTAGAGACTTAATTCTTCCAGTAAATTTCAGTAACTCTATATGACGGACATTGTTCTAGGGGCAAGAGAATGCTGTCAAAAAAACAACAACCACTGTCCATCAGAAGCTCACAGTTACCCTGTGGCGCAGAATGCAAAGCATTCCCTAGCGCCCATGTACCAGAGTTGGCTCAAGATCTCTGCTAGGGGTGGGGATCTATGCTGCTTTGATTTTCCTAATTGAAACAGTGTTGTGGGACTGTCCTTGTCTGTGCGTCTTTCTGTGCGTGTAATAGTATTTCTCTCCTGCAGATACTAAGAATTGTTGGATTAAAGGAAATACGCATGGGGCCACCTGGGTGTCCCAGTCGATTAAGGGTCCGACATTTGGTTTCGGCTCAGGTCATGATTTCATGGGTCATGAGATCGACCTCTGTGTTGGGTTCTAGACTTAGCCCAGAGTCTGTTGAAACTCTCTCTCCCTCTCCACCTGCCCCCCTCTAAAAAACATTAATCTTTAAAAAAAGTAAAGGAAATGCACATACTTAATGTTAAATAGGCTCATGAAGTCCCTGTCCTCCCTTGATAGCAGTTGTTTCCACTTTGTCAGAGTTTTACCCTTCTGATGGGGGCAGGGGACAGGGATAGCTGGTAGTTGTTGTTTGAGTCTGAGCCCTCGTGTTACTCAAATTTGAACCTTTAAACATATCTACAGCCATTGGTGATTTTTATTTGGTGAGTTGCCCTGCCTGTTCATATCTTTTGGCTAGTTTTTTTTGTTTTTTTTTTTTAAGGCTGCACCTTTCTTGTCTACGCTACAGGCCAAGGCTTCCTATTTCCCTTGGATCCTGCTTGTCTTCCGTCTTTCACAGATTCCTCAGAAATGTATGTACAAAGCACCTCCCTCTTGGTTTCTCATGACTATTATGGAATTCAAATACATTTTAAAAAAAAAATTCCGTTATGACCAGAGGTTTGCCGTCAGAGGGTGAAGGCTGGAACATGATCTAGCCCAGGGATTGCCAGCCTTTTTCTGTAAGGGCCAGGAGTAAATATTTAAGCCTTCACAGGCCAGATGGTTTCTGTCTTAACTGCTCAGCCTGTTTTCATGCAAAAGGAGCCATCACTGAGAAATGATGGATGGATGTGGCCATGTTTGAATCAACCTGATTTATAAAACAGGCATTGGGCAGAATCTGACCCAAAGGCCCTCATTTGGGAACACCCGACCTGTTTTTTTTTTTTTTTTTTTTTAATGATTGTATTTATTAATTTGTCAAAGAGTGAGCACAAACTGGGGGGAGCAGCAGGCAGAGAGCCTGAAGTGGGGCTTGATCCCAGGACCCTGGGATCATGACCTGAGTTGAAGGCAGACACTTAACTGACTGAACCACCCAGGCACCCCAGATGTCTGTTTTTTGTAACAGATGAGCAGTTGGGAGCCTAGAGGAGAGTGAGTGGAAAAACTAGATCGGTCGCCTCTTCTCCGTACTCACCTGTGAATCTGTGATCTTTCTTCCACTTGGCTCTTTCTGTTAGAAAGATACCTAAACATGTCTTCCTTGGAAACAAAAAGGTTACTTTCAATTTCTTCCTCTGTGTCTGTGACTGGAAAGCAAAGAAAGTCCAGGCCACCTTGCTTAGGAGGGAGCCACTGAGAGTCAGAGTACTGGGCATGCTGGGGAGGATTGTTGGCATTAGGACTAACGGATGCTCTCTTCCACATCTTGTCTTTCCCTTTTAGGAGCCGTTAGAGACATTAGGCAAGATTAATGAAGCATAAAGTATTTGAGCTCTTCTAAGACAAGACTCAAGCATAGCCATAAACGTTATTACTCTGTTTTCATCCACAGAGCCCCACAGGGCATAGAATTTGATATCCTGGTAAAAGCGGTGTCTCTTTTTGTCCAGCTTTGGGCGATAGGAAAGGGCTTACACTTGAAGTTAGGGTTGAGGCTTGAGTCTGAGCCTGACACTTAGAAGCTGTGTGAGCTTGAAAAACATGACTTCAACCCCCAGGTTGTCATTCCATGCGAGTGAGAAAAATGTGAATTATGATGCCAGTCTCATAGGGTTGTTGCGAAGATTGAGCGAGACGGTGTGTAAGAAGGTAATTGCTACGTTGCAAAGCATTGTAAAAACAGAAGTTATTAGTATATGGATTGAGAATAGAAGCCCTGCTACAAACAGTAAATTAGTGCCAATGGCTGTGATTGGGTATTTGAAATGCAGGGAATTGGGCATATCAATGAAACCCTACACTGCGAACATGTTAACTAGAGAGCCCGTATGACATTTAGTAGCAATGAAATGTTAATTTATTTCGGTTTGAATTTTATTGTTCCCGGGAGCTTTATATCAAGTTTAGCACGTCTACTTTTAATCGTCTTGTGATTATCTAGGAGAATAAATTAAATTTTCTTCCCATTTGGGTTTTTTTTTAAAGATTTTATTTATTTATTTGGCAGAGATCACAAGTAGGCAGAGAGGCAGACAGAGAGAGAGGAAGGGAAGCCGACTCCCCACTGAGCAGAGAGCCCGATGTGGGGCTCGAACCTAGGACCCCAAGATCATGACCTGAGCTGGAGGCAGAGGCTTTAACCCACGGAGCCACCCAGGCACTCCCCCGGTGGGGGGGTGGGTGTTGAAATGAAGTGTCCCCTTTCAAAAGGCAACTGTATACAATTCCCTTTAAAAAGACAACTGTGTACAATGTAGTACTGCTTGGATCTGAGGAATACCGTGCTCTAGTGAATTGCCCTCGTTTGTTTTACAAAGTCATTCTTCATGCTCCTTTTTTTATTTAAACAAGGTGGTAGGACCTCATGGATCTAGCGTCCACCCGGTTTGAATTCCAACTTTCACATTTATCAGCTACGTCCCTTTGGACAACATACTTACTCACTGTTTCTCACTTCTTTCATCCATAAAATTGGGATTATAGTCCATACCATTTTTTAATGGCTTGTTTTAAGAATTGGATGTGTCTTTGCATGTTAAACTGTTTGGAGCAACGCTTGGCCTGTACTGAGAGCTCACTAGGTACACGCAGACCTCAGAGATACGGTTTGGTTTCAGACCACCACAAGAAAGCAAATATTTGCAGTAAAGTGGGTCAAGTGAATTTTTTTGGTTTCCCAGTGTATACGAAAGTTGTACTCACACTATACTGTAGTCTGTTAAGTGCGAAATAACATTATATTTCAAAAACCCCCATGAGGTACAGACCTTAATTAAAAAAAATACTTTATGACTAAAAATTGCTAGCCATCATCTGAACTTTCAGTGAGTTGCAATCCCTGATCACAGATCCCCATGACAAAGTCATCATGAAAAAGTTCAAAATATTGTGAAAATTACCAGACTATGACACAGAGACATGAAGTGGGTGAACTCATGCTGTTGGAAAAATGGCGCTGACAGGCTTGCCCGAAGCCAGGTTGCCACAAAGCATCAATTTGTACAAACTGCAAAATCTGCCAAGTGCAATAAAGCAAATTGTAACAAGATGAGGTGGTCCCGTATTAGATGCTATTACCTATTGTAACTGTATGCTAAACATGATGCAAAGGATCTAAGAGACCTGATCCGTGCATTAAGAGTGCCAAATGAGCAGACCTGGGATTTTAAAGGCATTCTACTCTCAGTGGTGTGGGGAGAAAGAAAGCACACAGGCAAAATGGGGAACTCCTTAAGGAATGAAACAGTTGCTTAATTTTAAGAAAACGTTCAACAGACCCTCAAGACCTGGGTTTTGCTTTGCATTTCCTTTTATGGAGAAAACCTCCATTGCACAAGTGATGAGGGGCGAAGCCTGGTTTGGACCTCAAAAATCCGTCTTCTTCTGTGGTGGGCCATCACCAGGCCTGCTCTGTGGAAGGATCTGGCAGTCCAGAGGCATGATGAGGAACCAAGCATGACAAGCTATGTTGTATAAAGTGCTTTGTCAGTGCTAACAGCTGTGTTCTGTTACTCTCATGCCATGGGTACATTTTGAACCTGAACTTGGATATTAGCTCGCTTGGCACATGGTAATATGTGCTGTCCTTGGGTTCTGATGTACCCATGCAAGCTCCTTGGCCTACAAGACAAGAGGTGGTGAGTCTGATGTGGCTCTCTCCTCTGGATCTCAGAAAAGGGTGCGTTGTTTCATGGAGGCTGCTGAAAATACTAAAATGCAGATGCACTTTCTTTTTTTAAAAAAAATTTTTTTTTTTAAAGATTTTATTTATTTGACAGACAGAGATCACAAGTAGGCAGAGAGGCAGGCGGGGGGTGGGGGGAGGGAAGCAGGCTCCCTGCTGAGCAGAGAGCCTGATGTGGGGCTTGATCCCAGGACCCTGAGATCATAACCTGAGCCGAAGGCAGAGGCTTTAACCCACTGAGCCACCCAGGGACCCCATAGATGCACTTTCTTGAGGAGCAAGGGAGGTACAGCAGAACTGTGTCCATGCACAGTATCAAAATCCCTTGCTCTCCTATGTGTTTTTGTACCATTTGTTTGCTTTTTCAGCAGGAAAACAAAATATAAGAAAGGAAGTTCAACTCATTGCTTTTGCCAGTCTTTGCACCTGCACCATCTCTGGGCTGACCTCTCTCCTGCTTGACCGGTGGGTACTCTACTGTTACTAAGCTCAGACCTTCCCCGGATCCCCCATGCTGGTGGAGAATTCACTACTTCGAAGTTGTGGTTTTCACCAGCAACAAAGGGTCCAGATGGACCACCTCACTGTGGGGGAAATGACATTAATTATACAACAAACTGATACTTTCCACACAGATTTTTATCTTTGGAATTTCTCTGGGGACCATTTCATCAAGATCTGAGAATGCTGTCCATAAATTGGGGTCCAATTAGGAAGAGAATTGACATTTTTTTTCCTTTATTCTCTTGCCAAAGCTGAGATCAACTAAAATTTTCTAAAAATACTAACATTGATAAATTGAGAGAGGTCGGCTTCCCATTATGGTGGGATAAAGATGGTGGTGGTTCCTCTCTCCAAAAGCAAGTACAAAACTGGGTACAACTGTCAAAAGTAACCTTTGAGGGGCACTCGAAACTGACCAAAGGCAGACAGCAGGGAACAATTTATCCTTGAAAATGAGAGTTTTAGGGAAGAACAGCAGGTTATGTGGATCTCTTGTCTGAGGCTCCCTGCATATCTTTAGGGTTGTCAGATAAAATACAAGATGCCCAGTTAAGTTTGAATTTCAGATAAACAAAAATTAATTTTTTAGCATAAGCATATCTAAAATACTCCATTGGATATATACTAAAAAATACTCATGATTTATTTGAATTTAAAATTTATTTATTTATTTACATTTTAGTTATTTATTTGAGAGAGAGAGAGAGAGAGTGAGAGAGCACACAAGCAGGGGCAGAGGGAGAAGCAGGCTCCCTGCTCAGCAGGGGCATAATCCCAGGACCCTGAGATTGTGACCTGAGCTGAAGGCAGACCCTTGATCCACTGAGCCACTCAGGTGCCCCTGATTTTCAAATTTAACTGGAGATCCTGTATTGCCTTTTTTTTCTTTTTTTGACATTAGGCAGCCTCCCACTTCTGTCCACTCCACCCCACACTCCAACAGTGGAATCAAGAATATGCGGCTGGATGGGAAAACCAGTAGCTTTACTGGCCAGAGAGGGTAAACTTGATTTGGGGGTGGAAAGTAGGGATGAAAACTTGTGGATTTTTTGGCTAACAGTGATGAACTTGGTTGGGAACAGGAAAAGTCATCTGCTTGACTAATGGGACATTACAGTTCTTGTGGTGAGAGTTAGGCCAGCCAGCACTTAATAGAGAAATCACATAAGTGAGCTCAGCTCTTCAGATCTCCATGGCTGAATGGAAAACCACACTGATGCACAGAGGAGACCTGAGAGAACTGAGTGGGAAAGAAATCCCAAGGAAAGACCTAAATGATGGTAAATTTGAATACATTCCCAGACATCAGTCAGCAGAGGTTGAATGCTTTCTGGACATAAGATGTTTGAGTCCAACTTCTACTCCAAGTATTGACTGACCCATGAAGCTATGTAGACACAGGAAACCATGAAGATGCCATGGTAAAAAAGACACAAATAAATATGTAAAAGATCTGTCCAGAAACATCAGTGACTGCACACCACAGGAGAGACAGATTTTATAGTGTAAGTCCAGGCAAGTTACAAAGAAAAGAAAAAAAATCCTCGGAAAAGTGAGACAGAATTTGAGTTGTTACAGCATATTATCTAAAATGTCCAGTTTCCAATCCAAAATTATGAGACATACAGGGGAGCAGAAAAGTGTGGTGAATATGCAGGGGAGAAAAAAAGCAATCAACAGAAACTAATTCTACGTGGGCTCAAAGACCTCTATGCGTCTATTATAAATAGGCTCAATAAAATTAACTGAAGTTGGATTTAATTATTTGAAAAAACTGGCAGTGAAAGCAAGGAAGAAATTGCAAGAGAGAAATGGACACTATAAAAAAATAGAAAGAAAAGGCAATCTAACATTGAAAAGTAAACCCAATGAAGAATTCAGCAGGTAGGCTCAACAACAGATTTGAGATGGCAGATAAAACAGTAACTGATCCTGAAGATAGCAATTACTCAATTCAGAGAACAGAGAGAAGAAATGAGATTAAAGGACAGAAATGAGCTTAAAGCATCAGAGACGTGTGGGATAATATCAAGATAAGTCTCTAATATTTGCAATAGGAGTCACAGAGGGAGAGATGAGAGGAAAAGGGGCAAAAAGAAAAAAAAAGCAACAGTGATCCAAAACTTCCCATATTTGATGAAAACCTGTAATCTACAGATTCAAGAAGCTCAAAAACCTCTATGAAGGATAAACACCCAGAGAAACACATCTAGTCCCATCATAGTGTAATTGCGGAAATACCTAAAGAGCAAGTCTTAAAAGCAGCAAGAGAAAAATGACTCATTGTCAAAGAGAAACGACAGTGTGGAGAGTGTCTGACTTTTTGGGATATAATGGTGTCCAGAAGGCAGTAGAATGACCAGTTAAAATGCAGAAAGGTTGAAGGATTCTCTACCCGAGGGGGCGCCTGGGTGGCTCAGTGGGTTAAAGCCTCTGCCTTTGGCTCAGGTCATGATCCCAAGGTCCTGGGATCGAGCCCTGCATCGGGCTCTCTGCTCAGTGGGGAGCCTGCTTCTCCCTCTCCCTCTGCCTGCCTCTTTGCCTACTTGTGATCTGTCAAATAAATAAATAAAATATTAAAAAAGAAAGAATTCTCTACCTGAGAAAGCTATTATTCAGAAAACAAGAGTGAAATAGACTTCCCAAATTAATAAACTCTGAGAGTATACCTGCCCTATAAGAAATACTGAAGGAAGTCCTTCAGGCTGAAAGGAAATGATAATAGTAACTCAGATCCACCAGAAGAAATGAAGAGCACAGGACGTGATAAAAGTGTGGGTCAGTAGAAAAGCTTGTATATGTTTTTTCTCTTTTCTTCTAATTTCTTTAAAAAGCATACCACTGTTTAAAGCAACTGTAAGACTGATTTTGGTTTATAACATAAATTGATTTAACATTTATGATAATAGCATAAAAGATGGGGAGAGGAAATGGAGCTTACTGGATGAAATTTGCTGTATTTTACCAAAATGAAGTCAGTATTGCGGCTGGTGCCTGCCTGACTCAGTCAGTAGAGCATGCACCATCCCCCCCCCCTTTTTTTAAGATTGATTTATTTATTGAGAGAGAGAGAGTGGCACAGAGGAGGGGCAAAGGGAGAGTGAGAGAATCTTTTTTTTTTTAAAGATTTTATTTATTTATTTGACAGAAAGATAAGGAAGGAGCACAAATAGGCAGAGAGGCAGGCAGAGAGGGAGGGACAAGCAGGCTTCCTGCTGAGCAGAGAGCCTGATATGGGGCTTGATCCCAGGACCCTGGAATTATGACCTGAGCCTAAAGCAGACACTTAACTGAGTGAGTCACCCAGCTGCCCCTAGAGCAAGAGAACCTTAAGTAGACTCCACACTGAGCATGAGCCTGACACAGGGCTCAATCTCTTGGCCCTGAGATCATGACCTGAGCTGAAACCAAGCATCAGATGCTCAACTGACTGTACCACCCAGGTGCCCTGAGCATGTGACTCTTGATCTGGGCACTGTGAATTCATACATTGGGTGTAGAGATTAGTTAAAAAAAAAATAAAATCTTAAAAAAAAAGTTAAGTCAATATTAATCTTAAGTAGTTTGTGGTGAATTAATGGTACATAGTGATTCTGAGATAAATATCTAACCCCCCTCCCCCCAAAATCCCCCAAAAAACAAAACTAAGAAAATTTTAAAAAGTAGTAGAGGAATTAAAATAGTAACCTAGAAAATATGTATTTAACACAAAAGAAGGCAGTAAAATGGAATAGAATAAATAGGACAAGAGTCACATAGAACACAAATGGCAAAATGTCAGACATCAGTTCAACTACATCAATAGTCATATTAAAAAGCAGAGATGATCAGACTGAATAAATAAGCAAGATCCTACTATACACGATGATGTATAAGAGACACACATTTGTTTAAAGATACAACATTGGTTGGAAATAAAAGGACAGAAAAGGTGCAGTTTGCAGAGAGTAGCCATAAGAGAGCTGAACCGACCATATAAATTTCAGACAAAACAGACTTTTGGGCAAAGAATATGATGAGAAACAATGTGGAATATTTCTTAATCATAAAGGGTCAATACACCAGGAAGCTCTCACATTTATAAATGATTATATATTTAACAATAGTCTCAAAATACATGATGCAACAGGACAGAATAGAAAGGAGAAATTGACAATAATGGTTAGAAATGTCAATAGTCCTCTCTAATTAATGGAATTGTTAGATAGAAAATCAGTAAGAATATAAAAGAAAATCACTTTCAACTTGACCTATCTGACATATATAGAATACATCCAACAATAGCACAATATACATTCTTGTTATTGTCTTGTCATTTTTGATTCAGTACTGGACATTTTGTATGAAAAAAAGAGTAGAGCCCGAGGTAGATAGGATTTATGCCCAGAAATGGGTATGACTCTTCTCAGTGTTTCATGAGAGAAGATTGAGCCAATGCAGCTTTGGTTTAAGCTGATTGTAGGGTTTGTTGTTGCTATAATTACTATGAATGTATCACAGTCTTTTAATGACCCTGGGTGGTGGTGGCGGGGAGGATTGCTGCCGCCTTGTACTTAATGCAGATTTTAGGCTGCTGGTGGATTTTTCTGTGTTCCCAATTCATCTTCAGCTTTAAGCAGCCCTGACTGCATATAGGTTCTGTCTCTGTGGCTCTTACCTTTCTTACGTTGTATCCTGCCAGTTGTTGTTTATTGGGTGGGAGGCTAAAGATGGGGGTGAGGTGGGCATTCCTCATTCTTTTGGTCCAGGCTCACTGAGCTGGATCCTGGGTACATGGATCTCAAGAATGGGGCTTTTTCAGCATTCTTGTCCCTGACACGGCAGCCACACTCTAGCTAGTATCTCTGGAGAATTTCCCTGCTCTTCCCCGAGTGGTAGCTGACCACTGCTTTTTGTCAACACAGGAGCAGGGGTGGATCTTTCCTTGAAATGAGTGACAGGTGGGTTGCCTTGTTGCTCCACAGCCCAGCCCTGGTGGAAGATTGCTAGCCCTTGTTGCCAGTACATGGTTGGTGGTGGGTTTGAGGGGGGCTGCCAGATTCTGTCCTTGGAGTTCATCTTTGCCTGGGACAGAGGGAGAGAGGGCAGGTTTTCCACACCTCCACAAGTGATGTTGACTTCTATCCTTGCCCAGAGGCAGTGGATCTTTGCTTATGTTGTACAGGTGGGAGCACTTCCTGAACCTTCCCCAGGACCCACAGTCCTTGGCTCCTGCTTCCAGAAAGTTCTCTTCTCACAAAGGGAAAAGAGGGTGGGGCTTCGTGTGCCTGTGTGCTGGGGCAGGGGTTGGGAAGTGGGGTGAAGGTGTGCAGACTTCCTGTGTCTGGAGCAACCAGGGATGTGAATGTTCCTCTAGCCCACACTTGGCCTTGAAGAACTCCTTAAACATGTTTCCATTTTCTATTTAACCCCCCTTTTATGGTGGTTGCCTCTGTAGGCTGTGCTTTGCCACAGGTGAAGCAGTTCAAGCATCTGGCCTCTCCCAGGGGCCTGTCATCTGAAATTTAGTTCATCTGTCTGCCTTGCTGCTTCAGCTCTCCGGCGAGCTCAAAGCAAATTATCCAGCTTTCTTTTGCCTTCAAGGTGGGTTCAAGGTCAGTTTTTGTGGCTTTCTGCATCTAAGGGGAAGAGAAATAGGATACCTCCTATTTCCAACCTTCTTTTTGAGTCTCCTGTCCCACAAGTAGGTAGCAACTCCTCACTCTTTTGGGAGAGAAGGTGATCATGAAGTCTCTATGTACCTGAAAAGAAATGGAAGCCATCAAGACACCTTATCCTTCCTTCTTTAAGAGTTGAATGAAGGGGCACCTGGATGGCTCAGTTGGTTAAGCATCTGCTTTTGCCTTAGGTCATGATCTTGGGGTCCTGGGATCAAGTCCCACGTTGGGCTCCCTGTTCAGTGGGGACCCTGCTTCTCCCTCTGCACCGCCCCCTCTTTGTGTGTGCACACTAGCTCTCTCTCTCAAATAAATAAATAAAATCTTCTAAAAAAAGAGTTGAATGAAGAACAAAATGGCCTATAGTGTATAGTTACAAGCATAAAATTTTCATATTTTGATATTAAATAAATAGGTTGTTTTAAAATGGGGGGGGTTCATGAGGGACACCTGGGTGGCTCAGTCAGTTAAGCATCTGACTTTGACCCTGGGTCATCATCCCAGAGTCCTGGGATTGAGTCTTGCATTGGGTTCCTTCCTCAATGGGAAGCCTGGTTCTCCCTCTGCCTGCTTGTCCTTTCCCTCTGACAAATAAATAGATAAAACCTTAAAAAAAATTCTCTCTTTTCCTCTGTCCCTCCTACCCACTCTTTAAAAAAAGGGGGGTCATGAAGAAATGGGGGACTTGGTTGCAGATTTTGACTGGTTTTTGCTTTGAATAATTTCAGATTCTTCATGATTGCTTAAATTGTACCACCTTGTATTATTTAGAACATCTTTTTTTTTTTTTTAAAGTTACAACTTTGAGTATGATTTAGGTATGTGTACAGTGAAATATTTGGAAGAGATGGACTTTGGCCAGTTGATGGAATTTTATTTGATCTTCTCATCAAATGACTTTAAAAATGAAATGAAAAGTTTCAGCTTTCCCTTTTTAATTCTTTTGGCAAGATACGATGAAATCCAAGAAGAGTAGGAAGATGTCGTGTGAAATGCCAAGAAAATGGATTAACGCAGAAAAAAATAATCTGTTTTAAGGTGGAACAATTCAAATATTAAGAAAAAGACCTCATTCATTCTGGTGAGAGAGACATTTTGGTGGCTTTATTTCTCATACAAGGCACGGGTTATTCTTTATTTAAATTAATGGATACAACCTACAATTCACACGACCCTCTGACCCACCTGTCTAGAGAGAGAATGGTAAACCAACAAGGATACAAAGAACTCACAAAATGAGTCCCAAGAAGGAAATATTTGGTTCAAATGCCTACAAGAACTTTGCGGGTGTCTGAGACACCACAGGGAGGCAACTGTTTTTGCAATGAAGAAAATATGAAACTTTGATGCAAAACCAACTCAGAAAAGCTCTTGCTCTTAGCTGTGAAGCCAGCTTACATCTGCCTAGGACTCTGCATGATGACTAACGTTGAACTTGGTGGCTTTTTTTTCAATGTAGAATAAACACAGTCTTCACACAGGATCTTATTTTTAAAACTGTGTGTCTCTTTTACTCCCTAGGTTTTATGAAATCATCTAAGACTCCTACCTACAAAATTCTAACATCCTCCTAGAATAGAATTACTTTTTGGTGACTTGGAAAAAATTATGTGAAATTCAGATTTCAGTGTCCATAAATAAACTTTAATGGAGTGCATCCATCTCGTTTGTCATGTATCATCTGTGTCTGCTTTCGCTCTACAGAGGCTCCCTTGCACAGTCATCCCAGAGGCCATGTGGCCCACAAAACTTAAAATACTTACTCGGGTTCTTTACAAAGTTTGCTGACCCTTACTACACATCAGTATTCCTCAAACTTGAACATACATACCAGTCATCCCAGGATCTTACTAAAATATTTCCCCTCCCTTTTTCCCTCCCTCCCTCCCTCCCTCCCTCCCTTCCTTCTTTCTTTCCTTCCTTCCTTCCCTCCTTCTGGAGAGCATGCATGAGCGTGGGGAGGGACAGAGGGAGAGGGAGAGAGAGAATCTCAAGAAGACTTCCTGCTGAGCACGGAGCCCGAAGTGAGGCTCAATCCCATGATCCTGAGATCAAGACCTGAGCCCAAATCAAGAGTCTGATGCTTTACCAACTGGGCCACCTGCACACCTCCAAGGTATAGATTCTGATATTCTGATGACTGGTTAGGGAGAAGGAGCTCAGAAAGAGATACAGACTTTACCACCTTCTCACCTCTTGGGGCTTCTATTCCCTTCTTGGTCACCTGGACCCAGAGGAATGAGGGTCAGCCTCACAGAGGTAGGCTGAGAGCAGCCACAAGAAAAGGAAGGACAGCCAGCAAGATGCCCTCTGTCAGCAGAACGAGTTGAGAGCTGGGGGGCAGGAGGCAGAGGGGGTGGAGGGAGTATGTGGAGGGAGCTGTATCCTACCCAGAAATATGCCCCCAGCTACTCCACATGGTATCTTCTCCCTTCCCCTACCTCACCTAAAATTCCCACCATCAAGTTCACGTGGGTATAGAATAGGATTCCTTCGGTTTGTTTCAGTAACACAGGCTGATGTGGTCAGGAGGACTCCGGGCTCTCTTTCTGCCTCTCTGGTTTCTCTTTCCCCATTTTCTTTGCTCTTTCCTTTTCCTCCCTTCATTCAAGCTCCTTTCTTGTCCTCCTCTCCTTACTCTGTATCTTCTCCTGGGTGATGCCACCTGTTTCCATGTCTTCTCTTGCTAGTTTTATCTTGATAACTTCCAAAATCTTTCTTGTCTGGGCTTTCTTCTAAGTATTGGTTTGCCTGCTTGAAATTTCCACTTGGGGGTATCACGCTCAATTCAGATTTAATATTCCCCTGTGGGAGCTCATGGTCATCAGCTCCAGACTGCTGGTCCTCCATTGCTTTTTCTTGTAGTAAGTGACTAGCAGCTCCCACTCAAAAGTTTGTGCCAGACTACTGGAATTTACACAACGATACAAATGTAGTGATCTTAAGGGACACCTGCACCCCAATGTTCATAGCAACAATGTCCACAATAACCAAACTATGGAAAGAGCCTGCTATTCATCAACAGATGAATGGATTAAGAAGATGTGATTGATATACATGATGGAATATTATGCAGTCATCAAAAATGAGATCTTGCCATTTACAACAATGTGAATGGAACTAGTGAAATAAGTCAATTAGGGAAAGACAATTATCATATGATCTCACTGATAGGAGGAATTTGGAAAACAAGGCAGAGGATCATAGAGGAAGGGAGGGAAAAATGAAACAAGACGAAACCAAAGAGGGAGACAAACTGTAAGAGACTCTTAATCTCAGGGAACAAACTGAGGGTTGCTGGAGGGGAGAAGGGTGGGAGGGATGGGGTGGCTGGGTGATGGACACTGGGGAGGGTATGTGCTATGGTGAGTGCTGTGAATTGTGTAGGACTCATGAATCACAGACCTGTACCCCTGAGGCAAATAATACATTTTATGTTATTTAAAAAAGAAAAAAGTTTGTGCCAGAGACCTGGGAGTTGGGTTTGCCTCTCCCTCTTCCTTATCCACCATGAGCTATTATTATGACCACCTCCTAAATATCCCTGGGATCCATCCACTTCTTTCTTGCGGTCCCCATTCTAGGCCACCGGCAATTGTCACCCGTTTTTCTGCAATAGCTTTCTGTGGAATCCGTGTATTGAATGTCACTGTGCAAAAATCAGTGGTCCTCACTGTTGCCAGAGTAATCTGCTTCAAATGAAAATGTGATCATATCCTGCTTCCTCAGAATAAGGTCCAAAACTCCCTGTTACGGTCTACAGGCCCTGTGTAACTGGCCCCGGCACCTTCCTGTGTTCCTGGCCTGTCTCGTGGACTTACTCCCTTGCTTCCTGCATTCCAGCCATATTCAATTTTTCTCATGTTGTTTTTTTCAGCCAAGTCATTTAACCATGATGCTGCCTATAATTCTCCTTCTACCTATCATAAAATGGCTTTTATCTCTGCTCTTAAAACTCGCTTCTTCTGGGAAGCATTTCCTGAGCCACCAGATGAAGTCAAATATTCAGGGTATGTGTTCTCATAGCATCCAGCTCATCATAGTGGATTGAACCTGGAGTATAATACAATCGAGTTGTATCTACACATTTACAGTAAAGAAGTAGAATATTTAAGAAAAAAAAAGGGGGGAGGATGCCTGGGTGGCTCAATCGGTTAAGCGTCTGCCTTCAGCTTAGGTCATGATCCTAGGGTCCTTGCTTTGAGTCCATGTTGGGCTCCTTGGTCCATGGGGAGCCTGCTTATCCCCCTTCCTGACGGCCCCCCCAACAAATCAATAAATAAAATCTTAAAAAAAAAAAAAAGTAGGATAGTATTTGCATCTCGAGTGCCCAGGGGCAACTTACTCTTGTTGCAGTAGACCTTGGTTCCTCTCTGTCCTGCACTTACCACAGATGAGAAGTCTCAGCTTTGGTAGAAGACATGGCTGGTTGGTATCCACCTCTTGTTCTCCGTCCCCTGGTAGACTTCAAGTGAGTTCAGGGACTGTGGCTTTTCCACCACTGTGTTCTAAGCACCGGGCAGAATGCCTGCCATCAATAATTATCTGTGAATAAATACAAAAAATATAAGCCACCAATTTGATTTGGATACAAATCATGGGGATGTTTAGGAGTCGTAGAGTATGTCTAATATCCTCATCTTGTAGAGAATCCGTTTGATGACTGCGATTACTATGACCACCCCATAGGGCTTCAGTGTTTCCCACATAAACCTGGGTGGCGTCCAGAATTTCCTAGCAGGAGATCAGCTTCCTGCTTGGCTGTGTGGCATGCTGGCTCCAAA
This sequence comes from Enhydra lutris kenyoni, assembly GCF_002288905.1. Classification (NCBI taxonomy): domain Eukaryota; kingdom Metazoa; phylum Chordata; class Mammalia; order Carnivora; family Mustelidae; genus Enhydra; species Enhydra lutris. Next base: position 6,743,933 of record NW_019154148.1, on the reverse strand, counting down.
GGAAGAACTGCGTGAAAGACTTTCCAGATTCCTGTGCCCCTTGATATTGTTGAGGGAGTGAGTCCTCACCTCTACTCCCTCTTCTGAATGAGGCTTTGAGACAGCCTTCCCTCTCAGACACGATTCCACTAGGTAGACTTTTGATGTAAGAACTTTATGGATTTAGCTTTTCTTCTCGGCGATGGGAAACTTTGTCTTGGGTGTCTCAGCTTTGGTTCCATTCTAATGGAACACAGTGTTAACGTCATCCTCACTGGGAGGTGGCAGTTGATTGAGAATATAGTGTAGCAGTAAATATTAATAAATCCTGGGTGTTGATAACATAACAGTAACATAACATAACAGTAAATCCATGGTTTATTGGATGACCACTGTGTTCTGGGAACTGTTCTAATTACTTTACACTGACTGGTTCATGTAATTCTTACCCAACTATGTAAAATGCATGCCATGATTAACCCCATTTTCAGGCGAGGAATTTGAGGTTAACTTGCCCACGGCCATATGGCTGTCAGGAAAAGGAGCCTGGATTTGAAAGCTTCATTGAGAGTAACTTCTTTTCCTGAGAGTAGGCTTGCACTGTAGAGCATTGAGAGATCTATCAGGCTCTTGGTCAAATGAAAGAGCCCCCCTCGGCTCAGCAACCCGTTTTAGGGTATACTAAGCTTACCTTGCCCTTGGAGCTCTTGAACCTGTCCCACCCCTTTCCTCAATGTGTCCTGTAACTCACAGGGGTTGTTCCAGGGTGAAAGTACCCACTTAGCCCCCCGGCAATCCTGGCCATCCTCATATGGGTTTGTTCTATCCCATGGAGATGAATGTGGCTTCCTTGGCCTGGGAGGTGGGGGTGAGATTGGAAGCTCAGTGCTGAGGGTTGCAGGAAGAAGTGTGCATCCTGGAGATCTGTGAGGTTCTTCCAAGTGGAATGGGGAGAGGTTGGGGGCTTGGAGCACTCAGTGCCACCAAGATGGGTAGAATGATGGCTGTACGAGTTGCCCACTGAGAGTGGAAGCAAAGGTTCCCAAGGCCCAACTTGGCCTGGAGGTTGTGGATCTGTGAGAGAAGCCCCCTGCACCATCCTACCTTTTTCATGGATCCTGGCTTGGGTAGGTCATCACAGAGGCCAAGAGTAGGCCCTTCCCTGTGAGTCAACATCCCATTAATCCCTGGGTTGTTGAATGATGAAAGGAGTGTAGGGGGAGACCTGGAAGTTTACTGGCATGTTTGTCTTCCAGCCTATCATATGGGTTGGACCTGGAGTATAATACAATTTAGTTGTATCTACACATTTACAATAAAGAAATGATATTATTTGCATCTTGCGTGCCCAGGGGCAACGTAAAATAGACCTTGTTGCAGTAGACCTTGGTTCCTCCCCGTCACACAGCTTAGCCCAGAGAAAAATCTCAGCTTTGATAGAGAACATGGCTGGCAGGCAATTGCTGACTAATCTTATATAATGAGAGAAGCAGATCTTGTAAAATCATTCTGGGAAAACATTCTCTGAAGGGTAAGATGTTTGGGATGAAGTTATATGTCTAGACTCTGGAGTTATTGCTGAAGGTAACACTATTCCCCGCCCCCCTCCCCTGCAGTAGTTACTAAATTTAGTTCAAAATAGTTCGTGTCAGTTCTACATAAAGTGAGAAAATACTGCCTTTGAATTCACCTGTAACACAACAAAATGTGATATGAACAACTGCAAAATCTTATTTTTATTTAGCTTTATTCAGCCCACATGTCATTTCCATCAGACTGAGAATGCTCCCAATGTAATTTCCTGGTGTTGAATTATCTCAGATCATTGATAACTGTACCTTTTAAAAGATATGTAGAGGACAAACGTCCTTCAGTTTAGCACATTAAAAAGGACATCTTTGGGGCGCCTGGGTGGCTCAGTGGGTTAAAGCCTCTGCCTTCAGCTCGGGTCATGATCCCGGGGTCCTGGGATCGAGCCCCACATCGGACTCTGCTCCGCGGGGAGCCTGCTTCCTCCTCTCTCTCTCTGCCTGCCTCTCTGCCTACTTGTGATCTCTGTCTGTCAAATAAATAAATAAAATCTTAAAAAAAAAAAGGACATCTTTTTTTTTCATAAGGGGAAGTTTAAGTAATAGATTTTTAAAAGATTACTTGAAGTCTTTGTATTTTATCAGTTGAAACTCTTCATGGGAATATGGCCTGTTTAACATACTTACAAAGTATGATTTTTCAAGAGGTAAAATCATGATTCCCAGGCAAACAGAACATGTGTTCATTGATTTTATTTAATTTATTAATCAAAGAACCTGTTAGATGTTAATGCTGGTTGAAAGAACATTTAAGAAGTGAGGACATTTATAGGCAACTTAATAAAGAAATATTAAGGTAGGATTGCTGAGTTCGTTATAAAACTGTTTAATGTCTAGCGGGTCGTAAATCTTTGGGAGGTATCTGTTCTGTTGAAAAGTTAGCAAGCTCGTGAAGTCGAACCTTTCATCAGCGGTAAAAGTTCATCCCCACATATAATTCTTGGGCAGCCTTTAACCCATCTGATTTGGAAAGTGTGCCCTATGCACACTTTTTGCCTTTCTTCCCCAACTTTCAGACAAATTTCCCGATGTGTTGTTTCAAAAAGATTATTGGCTCAGCTCATTTCTGATCTCTCCAGATTTTCCTGGTCTCCCCAGCTGGGTTCCTGGCTACCCAGCTGTGGGGGATAAGGGTGCTACAGAACAGGGCAAGGCTGATGGCCCATCACCTCATTGGCAGGACACCTTCACAAATAACTGCAGCTTTCCAAGGAGTTCTAGACTCTCCACTTTAGTGAACAGATGAGTGACGTAAGCATGAAGCCTCTAGCTCTTGTTTTTGAGTAAGTTTCCAGTGATCTCAGAGCAAGGAGCTGATGGGGTTTTTACGAGAAGGCTTGTGAAATAAACATGCATGATACAGTTTAGGGGTCCGGAACCCAGGCACCAGATTCAGAGAGCTCAGGATTTCACCAGTGGTCTACTCCTCTGTCATCTTGATTGCCCACTCAAGCTCTCGGGGCCCTCAGTCTTCTTATGTGGCTTATCATGAAGATTATCTAATAGAATGAAGGTAAATGCTCTCCATGATGGCTTGGACACAGTTATTGTTTGGCAATAATGAATAGGTGATAAATTATATTACAGATTGTACTAGGTCAACCTTGGGCATTTCGGGATGAAATGGTCCTACACCTGAAGATAAGTGCTCACATCAGGGAGAGAGACAGGTCTGTAATCAGTAATCACGATGGAGGGGCGCCTGAGGGGCTCAGTTGGTTGGGCGTCTGACTCTCGGTTTTGGCTCAGGTCATGATCTCAAGGGTTGTGGGCTCAGGTCCTGCATTGGGCTCCACACTCAGTGGGGAGTCCTGCCTGAAGATTCTCTCCCTCTGCCCCAGCCACCCACTCCTCAAATAAATAAATAAGTCCTAAAAAAAATCTTGATGGAAAATATTGCTATGATAGAGAATCCGTAAATGGCTCTGGCCGTAATAGTGACAAAGCTGTTAGCTCCACCTAGCAGGAGGTGGTATATGGAAGAATGTTCTAGAAGATGACCTTCAGGGTGGGCTTTGAAGGATTGGGAACAGGAACCTCAGTCAGGGGTGAGCAAACCTTTTCTGCGAAATGTCAGATAGTAAATATTTTAGGCTTTGTGGACCGTATCTGTAACTGTCACAACTGCCTCTCTCTTTGTGTCCTACAGCACAAAAACAACCACAGATGATACACCAACAAATGGGTGTTGCTGTGTTCCAACAAAACTTTATTTATTTATTTTTTTAAAAGATTTTATTTATTTGACAGAGAGAGATCACAAGTAGGCAGAGAGAGAAGGGGAAACAGGCTCCCCACTAAGCAGAGAGCCCGATGAGGGGCTCAATTCCAGGACCCTGAGATCATGACCTGAGCTGAAGGCAGAGGCTCAATCCACTGAGCCACCCAGGCACCCCCCCAACAAAACTTTATTTACAAAATCAGGCAGTGGTTGGATGTGGCCTGTGGGCTTTAGTTTGCCAATCCCTGGCCTAGAGGATGAACCAAAGGATACAGAGATGGATGAACTGTAGTTGGGGAGATAGGGGTGGGATGAAGTTGTTTCCAAACGTGATTGGTGACATTCTCTCAAAGGAGAAGGGCAGGAGTCAGGAGTAGGTTTCCTGACCTTGAATTTCATCTGATACGATTTCTGGCAATTTCCTTCCTCCCTCAGATATTCTTGGATTGTCAAGAGTAGAGCACAGCTAGGGACACACCAGCCTTGGCCACAGGCATGAAAGGGCAGGACTCAGAAAGAAGCATCTGGGGTCTGATGAAAGAAGGGCTCGTTTTCCATGCATCTGCTGGAGGGATGGATTATTACTCAAGAAGTGGATCAGAGGCCAGGGACTGGAAGCAAATAATTGAGCATCAGAGCTAGGACGGCCATTAGGAGTCAAAACCAACAGAAGTATGCCAGAAGCCCCAGCTAGAGTCTGCAACGGAAGTCTCGTGGCCCAGGTGCTAAGAACTGGATGGGGCTTCTCTTTACGTGGCAATGGTGTGGGTTGTCTGGGTAGAGAGTAGGTAGGAGGGAATAATTGCCATTGTTCTAAGAGTTTTCAAATTTAGGAGCCATACTTCATGTTACAGAGGGACTGGATCATTAATTTGTTTTATAAAACATAAAAGCAATATTTGTCAACCAGAGTTAATGCATGTTAGAATTCTAGTTGAGTTCCAATATTCGTTGAGTTTTAATACAAGGGGATGCATAGCTGGAAGAAAGTACAAAAGAGGAACAATTTTATGTGTCAGGAGGAGGAAATTCAGCATTTTGAAAAATGTATTTACAAAAGGCGTCTTCTAGGTAAATAGGACGTTGAAGATTTCTGTTGCTTAATGTAAGCCAAGGACACCACGTGGCTACTAATGTGATCTTTGTTCATTCCATGTGTGGTGCTGAGATAGTGCTGGTTCTGGGAGGTCCGAATGATTCTGTAGCCTGCATGGTTCAAGGTGTATGTGGAGATTTTTAGTTTTTGGTTCTGGGTACCATATCCTAAAGGATAAGCTTGGATAAGAATATGTCAAGAGAAGGATGGCCGAGAAGGTGGAGAATATGTCCGCGACGTACTGTAAGTTTGGTTGCCATATAATTTATTGTCTGAACTGGAATGTGTTGGGAGAACAAAAGAGGGCTGTTAAGAAAAATTATCCCCAACTTGGAAACAAAGCAAGAGAATGATTGACTATCCTTTTTGCATCATATTGGGACATTATCAGCCAAAGATTATTTGGTCCCCTTGGAGGCTATACCTATGACTTTGGTCTTTGCTATTTGGTCAGAGCCCAGACACTGTGAAGTCTACAAACTTCCCTTGTAGAAAAAATAACTCCAAGGTTTATCATTCAGTTCCAAGTAGGGTATGACTAACTAGTTTTATATTGCACCTAGCAAACTGTATTCTACCATCTTTTTTCCAGTTCCTCTACTATGTTCTTTGTTCCCTCCCCAATTAATAATTTGAATAAAATATTTAATGTGGATTCATTCTATGTTTATTTCAATGTCATATTTTAACTTTGTGAACTTCATATTTTGAGAGGTATAATTATCATTCTTAAAAAAAAAAAAAACAAACCCAGGTCAGATGTGCCTGGGTGGCTCAGTTGGTTAAGCGTCTGCCTTCGGCTCGGGTCATGATCTCAGGGTCCTGGAATTGAGTCCCACATAGGGCTCCCTGCTCAGTGGGGAGTCTGCTTTTCCCTCTGTGCTCTCCCTGCCCCCCAAATAAATAATGAAATCTTAAAAAAAACCAAACAAACGCAGAAGGTTAAACCTGGACTATCCTGGGAAAACCAGACTCTGTAAAGAAATGTTTGAAGGAATTCAGAATGGAGAAGATAAGGTGTAGGACGCTTTACAGGGGATTTGAGTGATGAAATGTCATGTGTATTTTTGTGTGTTTTGAGAACGTTAGCAGAATGAGGAGGTAGCATGCCTAGAGCTTCCAGAAGGGGTGGAAAGATGGTAGGCAGCCAGAAGGTAGTTTTTGGGTGCTGAAGCAGTCCGCAAGGGGGTCTAGAGCAGGTCTATGGGAGCCCTGTTCTGTTAATCAGCGTCTTGTCACTAGTAAGAGCTGGGACCTGAAGGATGGTAAGGCTGAGGAAACCAGATCTGCCAGAGAGGCTCAGGGGTATTAGGTATTTTACCCATCATTGCTGAAGTTGGAATTCAGACCTTGGTTTCTAGGTTTCAAAGCCAGAGCTCGTTCCATCACATCCCAGCTGGATTCCCATTTTAATTTTACTTGGTGGAGTTTTGGTTAGTATGTCTGTACTCCATTATGAATTGAGTTTTACACTCACTAAATTTTATCAACTTATTTCTAAGCATTGATGCAGTCAACAGAGTTGATATATATATATATATATATATATATATATATATATATATATAAATTTTTTTATTTTTTATAAACCTATAATACATTTTTATCCCTGGGGGTACAGGTCTGTGAATCACCAGGTTTACACACTTCACAGCACTCACCATAGCACATACCCTCCCCAATGTCCATAACCCCACCCCCCTCTCCCAAACCCACTCCCCACAGCAACCCTCAGTTTGTTTTGTGAGATTAAGAGTCACTTATGGTTTGTCTCCCTCCCAATCCCATCTTGTTTCATTTATTCTTCTCCTACCCCCTTAACCCCCCCACGTTGCATCTCCACTTCCTCATATCAGGGAGATCATATGATAGTTGTCTTTCTCTGATTGACTTATTTCGCTAAGCATGATACCCTCTAGTTCCATCCACGTCGTCGCAAATGGCAAGATTTCATTCCTTTTGATGGCTGCATAGTATTCCATTGTGTATATATACCACATCTTCTTTATCCATTCATCTGTTGTTGGACATCTAGGTTCTTTCCATAGTTTGGCTATTGTGGACATTACTGCTATAAACATTCGGGTGCATGTGCCCCTTCGGATCACTATGTATGTATCTTTAGGGTAAATACACAGTAGTGCAATTGCTGGGTCATAGGGTAGTTCTATTTTCAACATTTTGAGGAACCTCCATGCTGTTTTCCAGAGTGGTTGCACCAGCTTGCATTCCCACCAACAATGTAGGAGGGTTCCCCTTTCTCCACATCCTCGCCAGCATCTGTCATTTCCTGACTTGTTAATTTTAGCCATTCTGACTGGTGTGAGGTGATATCTCATTGTGGTTTTGAATTTGTATTTCCCTGATGCCGAGTGATGTGGAGCACTTTTTCATGTGTCTGTTGGCCATCTGGATGTCTTCTTTGCAGAAATGTCTGTTCATGTCTTCTGCCCATTTCTTGACTGGATTATTTGTTCTTTGGGTGTTGAGTTTGCTAAGCTCTTTATAGATTTTGGACACTAGCCCTTTATCTGATATGTCATTTGCAAATATCTTCTCCCATTCTGTCAGTTGTCTTTTGGTTTTGTTAACTGTTTCCTTTGCTGTGCAAAAGCTTTTGATCTTGATGAAATCCCAATAGTTCATTTTTGCCCTTGCTTCCCTTGCCTTTGAGGATGTTCCTAGGAAGATGTTGCTGCGGCTGAGGTCTAAGAGGTTGCTGCCTGTGTTCTCCTCAAGGATTTTGATGGATTCCTTTCTCACATTGAGGTCCTTCATCCATTTTGAGTCTATTTTCATGGGTGGTGTAAGGAAATGGTCCAATTTCATTTTTCTGCATGTGGCCATCCAATTTTCCCAACACCATTTATTGAAGAGGCAGTCTTTTTTTCATTGGACATTCTTTCCTGCTTTGTCGAAGATTAGTTGACCATAGAGTTGAGGGTCTATTTCTGGGCTCTCTATTCTGTTCCATTGATCTATGTGTCTGTTTTTGTGCCAGTACCATGCTGTCTTGATGATGACAGCTTTGTAATAGAGCTTGAAGTCCGGAATTGTGATGCCACCAACTTTGGCTTTCTTTTTCAATATTCCTTTGGCTATTCGAGGTCTTTTCTGGTTCCATATAAATTTTAGGATTATTTGTTCCATTTCTTTGAAAAAAAATGGATGGTATTTTGATAGGAATTGCATTAAATGTGTAGATTGCTTTAGGTAGAATAGACATTTTCACAATATTTGTTCTTCCAACCCAGGAGCATGGAATATTTTTCCATTTCTTTGTGTCTTCCTCAGTTTCTTTTATGAGTACTTTATAGTTTTCTGAGTATAGATTCTTAGCCTCTTTGGTTAGGTTTATTCCTAAGTATCTTATAGTTTTGGGTGCAATTGTAAATGGGATTGACTCCTTAATTTCCCTTTCTTCTATCTTGTTGTTGGAGTAGAGAAATGCAATTGATTTCTGTGCATTGATTTTATATCCTGACACTTTTGATATATATTTTTTAAAGATTTTATTTATTTATGTCAGAGAGATAGCAAGAGAGGGAACATAAGCACAGGGGAGCTGGAGAGGGAGAAGCAGGCTCCCTGCTGACCAGGGAGCCCGATGTGGGGCTCGATCCCAGGACCCTGGGATCCTGACCTGAGCCAAAGGCAGACCCTTAACTGACTGAGCCACCCAGGTGCCCCTACGTGTTTGACATTCTTCATGACTCAGAGAGATTAATCATGTTGATACATTGTAACATACATCGTTATTACAAGTAAGGAGCAGTTTTAGTGTCGTGACAGAAATTGCTTATAAGAATATGGACTATTGGGGCACCTGGGTGGCTCAGTGGGTTAAAGCCTCTGCCTTCAGCTCAGGTCATGATCCCAGGGTTCTGGGATCGAGCCCCGCATCGGGCTCTCTGCTAAGCGGGGAGCATGCTTCCTCCTCGCTCTCTCTGCCTGCCTCTCTGCCTACTTGTGAATTCTGTTAAATAAATAAATAAAATCTTAAAAAAAAAAAGAATATGGACTATCATTGCCACTAGAATACCAGAATATCTACCAAAATATTCACACACACACACACACGCACACACACACGTATAGACCTGTGTACATATACTTAATTGTAGAACCTTTAGAAATGTAAGTCCAGATTTTAAATGAATGGAAACCCAAAACGAGTCTTTCAGCTGAAGGTGTTGTGTATTGGTACGAACCATTCAAACATACCCAGGGAAATAGATCATTCCTTCTTATAGCAGTCTTCAGTTTGACTTTAAGGAAAAACAATTAAAAATGGCTTAGTAAACTCTGAAAGGACTCTATTTTATGGATGATTGCACCACTAAATAAGAAAGCATTATCTGTGAAACAGTCTAATTGAATTCCTGATGGCACGGGTCAGCTTTATTGTTTTTGAAAAGAAATCTACACTGAAGATAGATCGGAGCCTCAGAATGGTTATTCAGCTCCTAACTATTTTTGCTTTGATACATTTGGAAAACAAATATAATGTTTGTGAACTTGGACTAATAACAAAATGCATTAAAGTGTTCACAATGATAGATTAGTGGAGTCTGAATTCACTTGCTCTGTGACCAACCAGAAATTGTATCCCTTTTCTCCCCCCATAAGGACAAGACCAGCTGCTTTTTTTTTTTTTAAGATTTTATTTATTTGACAGACAGAGATCACAAGTAGGCAGAGAGGCAGGCAGAGAGAGAGAGGGAAGCAGGCTCCCCACTGAGCAGAGAGCCAGATGCAGGGCTCTATCCCAGGACCCTGGGATCATGACCTGAGCCGAAGGCAGAGGCTTTAACCCACTGAGCCACCCAGGCTCCCCAAAGACCAGCTGCTTTTGAAATTGTTATCTGGTCTTGATCAACTGCTGCTGTATTCCAGGTTGTCCTTGGTTACTACAAGACATTAAGACCTGAATGAGGGGCACCTGGGTGGCTCAGTTGGTTATAGCCTCTGCCTTTGGCTGGGGTCATGATCCCACGGTCCTGGGATCGAGCCCCGCATTGGGCTCCCAGCTCCATGGGGAGTCTACTTCTTCCTCTAACCTCACCTCTCATGCTCTCTCTCTCTCAAATAAATAAATAAAATCTTAAAGACCTGAATGGCTTGAATTAGCCATTCTCAAACTTTGTTGTTGTTGTTGTTGTTTTTAACTGTTCCCACCTTCCAGGGAAAAGTAGACTCCTTGATAATGGGGAATTGGAAATGAACAAAAGAATGAAAATGGTACAAAAATTCATGCACAATGGACTCCTTTGTTCTTTGTTAGTATTTGTGCTGTCTAAAATTGAAGTATCCAGAATTCAAGCTGATTCTCCTGCAGAGACAAAGAAAGGCCTTGGATGTTTGGGTCAGTCTTCAGTTCAGAAGGAAGACTACACGTCCCCTCTCTTCCGTCTTCCATCATCACGGACTCTGCTTTTTGAGTCTTTGGTTTAAAGCAACAGAGTGGGGATGTCTGGTTGGTTCAGTCGGTTAAGCAGCTGCCTTCAGGTCATGATCCCGGGGTCCTGGGTTCGAGTCCCACATCAGGCTCCCTGCTCTGTGAAGAGGCTGCTTGTCCCTCTCCCTCTGCCACTCCCCCTGCTTGTGTGTGCTCGCTTACTCTCTCAAATAAATAAAATCTTTGGAAATAAAAGAATAACGGGTGCCTGGTTGTCTTAGTTAAGTGTCTGCCTTTGGCTTAGGTCATGATCTCAGGGTCCTGGGATCAAGTGCCATGTTGGTGGGTGGGTGGGGTGCGGGGGTGGGGGGACGAGACACGGGTGTTCCTGCACAGCCGGGAGCCTGCTTCTTCCTCTCCTTCTGCCCCTCCCCCTGCTCCTGCTCATTCTCTCTCTCTGACAAATAAATAAATAAAATCTTAAAAAAAACAACAACAACAAAGTGATCCCAGGGTTAGATCTGTTCAGTCAGAAAAGACATGATAGAAATGAGATGGGAAGGACATTGGCTATCCCAGGACTGTAATTTCAGGGGTGCTGATGGAAAGCCCAGGATAAAAGTCTGCTAACAAACTCAGTGTTAAACGTTTGGCTTTGAAATACTGGTGGGGCTAAATGGTTTTCTTTCTGTCCCATTATCACTTACTTGTGCGTTGAGTATTTGAGGGAAGAGGGGCAGGCATCAGGGAAGATGGGGAGATAAGGAATTTCTAGGGAGGCCATCAGATCACTTGCCAGTAATAATCATTTTGTCCTTTTTTTCTAAAATTGGCATTCATGCCTTCTATTTTTTTTTTAAATTTATCCTGTTTCAGAGGTAAAAAACAGTAGAGTGAGCATTTTCCTTCCCTTAATCCCTGATAAGGAAATGTCTCTCAGTTTTCACTGTTATTTATGTGAAGAAAAAAATTGCTTTTCCTTTAAGGTAAGTATTCCTTGTCAAATGAAGGAATCATGGTCTATGCAACAATTTGATAATTATTTATTGAATGCTTCCAACATCATAGGCTGTCTTAGGTGCTTGAAATATCTTTCTGGGTCTAGTTTACAAAGAGGATTTTAGTATAAATATATAAATATATATAGATATATATAAAAATATATAAATACCTGTTTCAAAAGACTTCATGTTTTCCTTTTTTTACATTGAAGTATGTGATAAATTACATTAATGCATCTCTTCATACTAAATCACTCTCAGGTTTTTTTTTTTTTTTTAAAGATTTTATTTATTTATTTGTCAGAGAGAGAGAAAGAGTGAGTGAGCACAAGCAGGGAGAGCAGCAGGCAGAGGGAGAAGCAGGCTCTCTGCTGAGTAGAGCCCGATGTGGAACTCGATCCCAGGACCCTGGGATCATGACCTGAGCTGAAGGCAGCTGCTTAACAGGCTGAGCCACCCAGGCATCCCTCACTCTCACATTCTTTTTTTTTTTTTTTTAAAGATTTTATTTATTTATTTGACAGAGATCACAAGTAGGCAGAGAGGCAGGCAGAGAGAGGAGGAAGCAGGCTCCCTGCTGAGCAGAGAGCCTGATGCGGGGCTCGATCCCAGGACCCTGAGATCATGACCTGAGCCGAAGGCAGAGGCTTTAACCCACTGAGCCACCCAGGCGCCCCTCACTCTCACATTCTTGCAATGAAATTGATTTGCCCAATTTTAGAAAACATTGGCCTAGACTTGATTTGGTATATATATATTTTTGGATTTACTGAATTTTGTGACGTACAGAATTATAAGTATGCCAATAATTTTTCTTTCATTGAGATACAGTTGATATATAACACTTAGTTGCGGGTGTACAACATAAGGATTCCATATTCATCTTGAAATCATGGCCACAATAAGTCTAGTTACATCCATGACCACACACAGTTACCATTCTTTTGTTGTGATGAGAACTTTAAAAATTTCCTCTTTTAGCAACTTTCAAATATACAATATACAATACAGTAGCACTAATGAAAATCACTATGCTGTACATTCATGACTTACTTGTTTTATAACTGGAAATTTGTACCTTTTTATACACCCTTTCATGCCTTTGGCCCAGCCCCACCCTCTGCCACTTGCAGCTACCTATGAGTTTGTTTTTGTCTTAATTTGTTTGCTTACATGCCACATGTGAGTGTTATTTTCTATCTGACTTACTTCACGTAGCATAGTGTTGTCAGGATCCGTCCATGTTGTCACAAATGGCAGGACGTTCTTCTTCTTCTCCTTCTTCTCCTCTTTCTCCTCCCCTTCCTCCCCCTCCACTTCCTCCTTCTCCTTTTTCTTCAGATTTATTTATGTATTTGAGAGAAAGGGCAGGTACAGAGACAGAAGGAGAGAGATCCGCAAGCTGACTCCCCGCTGAGCATGGAGCCCAGTGTAGGGTTCGATCTTGTGACCTGAAGATCATGACCTGAGCTGAAGCCAAGAGTCAGACATTTAACCAATGGAGCTACCCAGGCACCCCAGGATTTCCTTCCTTCCTTCCTTCCTTCCTTTCTCCCTCTTTTTCTTTCTTTCGATTTAATTTTTTTATTTGATAGAGAGACAGAGAGAGATTGAGAGAATGAGTGGGAGGAGGGACAGAGGGAGAAGCAGACTCCCCACTGAACAGGGAGCTTGACATGGGACTCAATCCCAGGACCCTGGGATCATGACCTGAGCTGAAGGCAGACGCTTAACCCACTGAGCCACCCAGGCGCCCCTGACAAAGGTATTCTTACAGATTGAGTTTTCTGTGAATTTTGGGATCCTTATTTTGCTGGGGGGGGGTGCTGTGTGTGTGTTCCATGGAAAATCTTGTTGGGTTTTTATTTGAAGTACACTGATTGTATTTATTATTTGCTGGAGATCAGAAGGTTTACAATGTTCCCTTCTCTTCCATCAGCATGGTTTATCTCTCCGTTTATCCAGGTCTTCTTTGAAGGCCTCCAGTAAAATTTTTCTTCAGTAGTATGGTTCAGTTGGTTGTACCTCTCTCAGGCTACTGTTTTTTCTTTTCCCCCCTACTAATTTTCTTTAAATGATTGGTTATCCTTAGTTGTACATTTGTTTTTATGGTGATTAGAGTGGGCAACTAATGTTCACCCCCAATACTGATGTCTTACATGGGCCTGTGAATTCTCAGCTTTGCAGTCCCACGTGGGTAGGTCCTGTTTCAAAGGTGAACTTCCCTTTGGTGTGTGTGTTTGTGGAAGGTGCACTATGACTGCAGGATGACTTGACAGGGGAGGGGTGGGGGAGATGTGTGCCTTGGTGTGTTGAACTTCTGGAAAGAGCTAGATCAGGCTCTAACGTCCATCACAGACTAGCCAAGCACACCTTTCCCTCTGTTTGGATTTACGAAGTAGTTCCTTTGAGTTCTGGCTGAGGGCATGTTGCTGTAGACAGCTATTTTGTTTACACCGAGTAGAGGATGGACTGCTTGGGCCAGTTGTCAAAGGTGATTCATTATATAATTACCTTAAATCCTACCCTACGGCCCCTCTGGCTTCTATTCCTGCCAATTCTGAGCCTAGAGCTTTCTTAGTTAGGAATGACCCATCCCTCTGCAAAGCCTTGTCCTGGACTTATTTTGCATTTTGGTTTTCTCTGCTCTGGTCTATCTGTCATTATGATCCTTTCTACCTTTAATCTTTTTTTTTTAATCATTTTTTTAAAATTTATTTTCAGCATAACAGTATTCATTGTTTTTGTACCACACCCAGTGCTCCATGCAATCCGTGCCCTCTCTAATACCCACCACCTGGTTCCCCCAACCTCCCACTCCCCCACCTCTTCAAACCCTTCAGATTGTTTTTCAGAGTCCATAGTCTCTCATTGTTCACCTCCCCTTCCAATTTCCCTCAACTCCCTTCTATCAACATTTCTGGAAAAAACAACCCCTTCCCCCACCCTCCAAAATAGTTCTTACTCTGATTATGGCTGTGGTTTTTCTTTATTAGCTCGGATTTACTGTCATGTTAATGACATTTTGATGTGTTTGTATGTCTATGTGATTGGGGAGGGAACATCTACATCTGAAATCTGGAATTTAAAAAAATTCCATTTTTCTAATATGCTATGTTTCCTATATAAGGAAGTCACCGACTTTTGTATGTTATATATGTAACTAGCCACCTTTTTGAGCTTTCTTTTTCTTTTTCTTTTATTATTTATTTAATTTTTTAAAGTGGGCTCCATGCTGGGCTTGAACTCACGACCTTGAGATCAAGACCTGACCTGAGATGAAGATTTGGATGTTTAATCAACTGAGCCACTCAGGCACCACCCCCTTTTATTTCTGATGGCTTTATCAGTTCATTTCTTTGTGGTTGAGGAATTAGCTTTCCTAATATAGTCATTGGCATTAATTTAGTCATTATGATTTGCGGACTCAAGACTGTTCTTTTTGGGAATATCTCTTATGAAATTGTTTTTGCCTCATCTGTTCTTTTGCCCCTTCATAGATATAAATATATACCTGTGCTTTGTATCTTCTTTTTTCTCATTTTCTAAAATCTCTTTTCATATTCTGTGGTCTGGGTTCCCAGCAGACACTGAAAACAATGTATATGCAGTAGTTACCACTGCAGCTTTTCTTTTCTTTCTCCAGTTTTTTTTTTCAAGGTTTATTTATTTATTTGACACAGAGAGAGAAAGAGAGAGTGAGCATAAGCAGGGGACGGGAGAGGGAGAAGCAGGCTCCCCACTGAGCAGGGAGCCCAATGTGGGGTTTGATCCCAGGACCCTGAGAACATGACCTGAGCTGAAGGTAGATGCTTAATGGACTGAGCCACCCAGAAGCCCAGAATAGTACTGTTTTTATCATTCTTTTGTTTCCCCTCTTATTCATATTCACTTAAAAATAATTTATTTTTTCACTTATCCAGTTTCTAAATTTTCTCAAAAAGAAGCCAAGAAGGGGTCACCTGGCTGGCTCACTGGGTGGAATATGTGACTCTTGTTCACCAGGTTAAAAATAAAATAAAATCTTATAATCTTATAATTTATATTTATTTATTTATATATTTATATTCTTTTTTATATTTATATTTATTTATATATTTATATTCTTTATAATCTAAATCTTAAAATCTTATAATCTTAAAAATAAAATCTTATATTCTCAAATGACATGACAAAGGGCTGATATTCAAGATCTATAAAGAACTCCTCAAACTCAATATTCAGAAAACAGATAATAATGTCAAAAATGGGCAGAAGACATGAACAGATACTTCTCCAAGGAAGACATATAAATGGCTAACAGACACATGAAAAAGTGTTCATCATTATTAGCCATCAGGGAAATTCAAATCAAAACCACATTGAGATACCACCTTACACCAGTTAGAATGGCCAAAATCAACAAGACAGTAAACAATGTGAATTGGAGAGGATGTGGAGAAAGGGGAATCCTCATACACTGTTGGTGGGAATGCAAATTGGTGCAGCCATCTCGGAAAACAGTGTGGAGATTCCTTAAGAAATTAAAAATAGAGCTACTCTGTGACCCTGCAATTGCACTACTGGGTATTTATACCAAAGATACTGATATAGTGAAAAGAAAGGCCCCGATGTTCATAGCAGCAATGTCCACAATTGCCAAACGGTGGAAAGAGCCAAAATGCCCTTTGACAGATGAATGGATAAAGAAGATATGGTCCATATACACAATGGAATATTACTCAGCCATCAAAAAGGATGAATACCCAACGTTTGTATCAAGATGGATGGGACTGGAGGAGATTATGCTGAGTGAGATAAGTCAAGCAGAGAAAGTCAGTTATATGGTTTCACTTTCATATATCATATGGTTTCATATCATATGGTTTCACTTACTTGTGGAGTGTAAGGAATAACATGGAGGACATTAGGAGAAGGAAAGGAAAACTGAATTGGGGGGAAATGGGAGGAAGAGATGAACCATGAGAGACTGTGGACTCTGAGAAACAAACTGAGGGTTTTGGAGGAGACGGGGGTGGGAGGTTGGGTGAGCCTGGTGGTGGGTATTAAGGAGGGCACGTGTTACATGGATCACTGGGTGTGGTGCATAAACAATGAATCTTGGAACCCTGAAAAAAAATAAAATTAAATAAAAAAAAAAGAAGTCAAGAGGATATGTACTTATTAAATAGTCACACATAAAATTTTTGTGAAGAGGGAAAATGGGGCAGAGTAGACTCATCTCTCCTATTCTACCATTATGTGGGTCAGATGTGAAGTAGGAAAATGTGCAGAGGTAAATATTTATATTCATCAGACACACAAGCTAGTCCCACATCATGGGAATAATATTTTGGTGCAAGGATGGACAAATAGACCAACAAAATGGGTAGAGTCCAGAAAGGGATATGTACATGTATGGTTACTTGGTTTGTAATAAAGGCACCAGTGTGTTGGGGCACCTGGGTGGCTCAGTTGGTTAAGCATCTGCATTCAGCTCAGATCATGATCCCGGGGTCCTGGGATTGAGTTCCGCATTCAGCTGTCTGCTTGGTGAGCCTGCTTCTCCCTCTCCCTCTGCTTGCTGCTCCCCCTGCTGTACTCTCTCTCTTTCTCTCTCTTTCAAATAAATAAATAAAATCTTAAAAAAAAAGTTCCAGTACGATTCATTGGAGAAAAGATTACTTTTCAATAAATGGTGCTAGAGAAAGTGGTAGCTAGCTGGGAAAAAAAAAAAATCTTGAACTTGACCTTCTACCTTAAAAATTAATTCAAGATGATCATAGCTCCGAATGTGAATGGCAAAACGATAAAGCTTCTAGAATATAATGAAGGAAAATGACCACGGAGTAGGCGAGATTTCTTAAACAGGATACAAAAAGCACTAAGCCATAAAGGAAAAGAGAAAAAGATAAATTGAGCTTCATTAAAATTGAGGACCTCTGTTCATCAAAAGATGTAATTAAGAGAGTGGGTGGGCAAGACATAGTTTGGGGAAAGATCATCGTGATACACACATGTGTATAACTTGACAAAGGACTCATATTCAGTAGAGATACTAAAAACCTATAAATCAACAAGGATAAGGCATGTAACTCAAATTAAGGCACAGGGAGAGAATGGCACAAAACCAGTAGAACAGCTAAAATGAAAATACTCAATGTGTTGGTGAGATGTTAGAGCAGCTGAGCTGCTGATGGACAGTAGATTGGTTGAACCACTTTGGAAAAATATGTCTTGCTATTTATTAAAGCTAAACGCTCTTCAATCTTATGACCCAGCAATTCAACTTCCTGATATATATCCAGGAGAAATGAGCGTCTGTCCACCAAAAGGCATATAGAAGGTTGTTGGCAGCTTTTATCCCAGAACCCCAAACTGGATATAGTACAAATGTCCAACAGGAGAAGGATACAAAAGTCAACTGTAGTATGTTCGTAAAAGAGAATTCTTGCAGCCATAAAGGGAAGGACTGACATATGGGAACATGGATAAATGTCAAAAAGTTCTGATGAGAGGCACCTGGCTAGCTCAGTTGGAAAAGTGTGTGGCTCTCGATCTCGGGATCACGAGTTCGAGCCCTGTGTTGGAAGTAGAGATTACTTAAATAAATAAATAAACGTTAAAAAAAAGTCACTTCCCTAACATAACAAAAGAGACACCTTAGAAAAAGAAGTTCTGCTGAATTAGTGAAACCAGGCACAAAGGCATATACATCGTGTGATTCCACATATGTAGAGTTAAAGATGGGTGAAGATAATCAATGATGATAAAGTTGGGGTAAGAATTTATACAGCTGTATAGTTAAGAATGTACAAGTTACAAGTATATAAATCATACCTGAAACAAGAAAAAAAAATGTTGGGAAGATGGGTGAGATAGATGATGGGGATTAAGAAGGGCACTTGGGATGAGCACTGGCTGATGTATGGAAGGGTTGAATCACTCTATTATACACTTGAAACTAATATTGAACTGTATGTAAACCAACTGGAATTAAAATAAAAACTTAAAAAAAAAAGATTTTATGTATTTATTTGAGAGAGAGAGAGCAAGAGGGAGTACAAGCCAGGGGCAGAGGCAGAGAGAAGTAGGTTCCCCATTGAGCAAGGAGCCTGATGCAGGGGACCCCAGGACCCCGAGATCATGACCTGAGCTGAAGGCAGGTGCTCAAACAACTGAGCCACCTGGGTGCCCTTAAAATAAAAACTGGAAAAAAAAAAGAAAGAAAAAAGCTAAGGAAGAAAATAACATCTGTAATTTTTTCTTTCCTTGCTCTTGGCTCAGTGCTTTAGGAACAGTGAGTTTCCCATGATTGTGCTGAGAAGTCTTGGGCTCTTTCCTGTCCTCCTGATGGGCCCAGCATGAGGCAAAACACAACAGAATGAAACGATAGAAATCATGGTGGCTGTTAGGTTGACCTTTTTGTGTCCTGTGAGGAGTGGCATCAATGTCAAACTGGACTCTTGTCATTTTAAGACTCTCCCTGAGAGAGTGCCAGGGCACGGGGCATTTGTTCATCACTTCTCGGCATACACAGGAAGAAAAGGACTCCTCCACGAAGATCTTCCAGCAGGTGGGGGCTGAAGGGCCCCAGGGCACCATGGGAGTGTAAAGGGGAGACAAATGAAGCAATACATGGAGCAGGGCTAAAGGACATATGTGCATAGCCCTATGACCTGCACACACACTTGATAAGTCATAACAACTCTTATTCAATCTTAAGTTTTTAAAATTTTTAAATTTATTTTTAATTTTTATTCATTTTTAAAAATTTCTTTCCAGTGTTCCAGAATTCATTGTTTATGCACCACCCCCAGTACTCCATGCAATCCGTGCCCTCCTTAATACCCATCACCAGGCTCACCCATCCCCCATCCCCCTTAAGTTTTTTGATTAAGTCAGTAACACCTCTGAGTACCTGGTAAAGACTCATCTGGCCTTATTTTAATGTCTGGGCAATGGTATGTGTGTGTGGGTTTATATATGTGTGAATATCTGCATGGTGTGTGTGTGTGTGTGTGTATGTGTGTGCACCACAAGAGAACTATCTTTGCATTAACCTGATAATCCTTTTCTATGAGAGATCACTTCTGCTGGATTTCTGGGGGATGATAAATAGCCCGTTTGCATCCTTAACACCTGCCAGCAAGGAGCCCAGCAGAGAGTCAAGCCCTCTGGTTGGAGAAGTCATGGGCCATTCTGGCAGAGAAAATCAGGTGCTCTAGGGAAAAGCAGATTTTAACTGAAGGGTAATTAAGGAAGCAACAGGACTGGAGTGACCATCATTTGGAAGTGAGGGGGAAAGACTAACGAGAGTGAATGAAGACTGATGGTATAATGCTGACCCAAAGCTAAGTTTCTAGCATTGCCTGAATAATACATAAACTTGTAATTAAGATTTAAGATGATGCCCTGTGGGAAATGTTCTTTGGGGCCAGAAGAATTCAATATTTCTTGTGGTCATTAAAGGAAAGATGATAAATCATCTTTTCCTTCTCTGTTGGCAGTAAGAGAGTGGGAACTTGAAACACCAAGAAAGTGCTGAGGTATTTAGAAGGAAGAACTTGAGGCTGCTGGAGATGGTACCAGGAGGTTAGAAATTCCAGACTCGTAGGAGTCTTAGTGAGTTCTCATCTGCCGAAATGTGTGTCATGACCCAGAAGAATTTTGACTTTTTGATGTGGGTGTTGGGTGGAGGATGGGGAGAAAACTGACTTGGAGTTTTGAACTAGGAAGTTTTTTAAGGGAGAAGTTGATCTAAACACTACCGTCCTGCCGATTGGTATTTGTTGAGCTTAGATTTTAGGTTTGAGATCTTTGCAGTGAAAGTGACTGTTCCAACTATCTTGATTGCATTCTGTGAAATGACTCTGTGTGTATGTGGCCCCTAGGTGGAGGTTCATTCACAACATTCAGGACGGTGCAGGGTGAACCTCAGAGTAATGGAGATTGGAGTTGTAAAAATAACTAGGTCACTTACCACGTCTTTAAATTAAATTAAATTAAATTAAATTAAATTAAAAAAAATTTTTTTAAGAGAGAGAGTGCACAGTGGAGATGTGCAGTAGGACTGGGAAAGAGAGACTCCTAGGCAGCACCCCCCACCCCACCAGCATGCAGCCCAGGTGGCAGGTTGGGGGGAGGGAATGGGGGCTTGATTCCATGACCCAAGATCATGGCCTAAGCCAAAATCAAGAGTGGGACCACTTGAGCCAACCAGGTGCCCCACTTACCTCATTTTATACACAAGAAACCAGAGTAGATTATCCACAGTTACGCAGCCACTAAGCAGTTGGGCTGGGATTTGAATGCAGATTTCCTGACTCAGCATCTAGGGTCCACAAAGAGGTGATTCAATCAGAGACTGCCCAATGCAGGAATCATTTTGTCACCAAAAGTCATTTGCTGGTGCCTTATGGTTTCTCATAGATGATCATACTGGGCATGGATGGAGAAAGTCATAGACACATTTTTTTTTTTCTTTAGGCTACAGGTTTAGGGAATAGAATTTTATTGATTTCAATAGCCATGAGAGGTAGTTTTATTATATTGTCAATAAGGAAGAAAAGGGAGAACGTTTCTCCTTCAGTTTCATTTATCTGAAAATGTCTCATTCTTTTTTTTTTTTTTTTAGATTTTATTTATTTATTTGACAGACAGAGATCACAAGTAGGCAGAGAGGCAGGCAGAGAGAGAGAGAGAGGAAAGCAGGCTCCCCGCTGAGCAGAGAGCCCAATGCGGGGCTCAATCCCAGGACCTGAGATCATGACCTGAGCCAAAGGCAGAGGCTTTAACCCACTGAGCCACCCAGGTGCCTCTGAAAATGTCTCTTTCTTTAATAATGGCTTGGCTGCTTGGCTCTTTCCCCTCAGCACTTTGAAGGTGTTAATGAATTATTTTCTTCTGTTGTTACTATGAAGAAGTCCATTGTCAGTATAATTAGTGCTCCTCTATAAATAATTGATCATTTTGGCCTTGTCATTTTTTGTGGTTTCTTATAGTTTCACCATGAGGGTCGATTTGTAGATTTAGCGGTATTAATTCTACCTGGACTCATTGTGGTTCCTGAAACTTAGGCTTTGTCTTTTACCAGTTGTGAAAAAATTCGCAGCTATTATCTTTGTCAGTATTGTCTCTCTCCCATTTCCTTGTTTTTTTCCTCCCAGTCTCTTAAAAGATCTCATTCTCTCTTCTCTTTTCCCCTAACCTCCTGTTCATGGTTTGCATCTCTCCACTTATCCTCGTTCATCCTTAATCATTTCCCCACATCTGCCTTCCTCTTAACTGGTTTTCTCTTCAGATTTCAAACCTGCTGCTTTGCCTGTGCACCATGATATCCTCCTTCTAAATTTCTGTGTGTTGCTTCAACCAATACGTTTGTCCTCTTGCTCTGATGGTTGGAAGATCCCTTCCCAATCCAGTCTGTCCTGAGAGTGGATTCTTTCAAGGATCCCAGCTTGGTGTGGAGTCTCTCTTCTACCTTCTCTGGGCCAAGGCTCATCTCTTTATGGCTTGTTAATATGCAAATCCTCTGTTACAACTTCTCCTCATTCATTTCCTGGTGTCAGTGAAGCTTCAGCTCCCACTTACAGTTTAACTTCTATTGAACAAGAGAAAAAAAAATTCTTGGTGTTCCTCTTCATTTTGGGGGTGTTTTCTTTTATTTTTGTGTCCTTGGTCATGCATTTAAGTGGAGTTTTGAGATCAAGCTCCCCTAGATGCTCCCCTAGATGCCTGACCCACCCTTGTATCTGGGCTTTGTTACCTGGGGCTGGTTTCCGGGACTTGTTTTTAAGTAAGTCCCCTGGGGGAAGGAGAGCAGGGACAGTTTAGGGGTTAAACAACAAGGTTATTGTTTAACCTGGATGGAAGCCTCTGGCTAAATAGGTCCTTACAGGGTGAGGCCTGAGATTCTGCATTTCTCACATGATGCAAGTGCTCTGGCCCACAGACCAAAAGCAGCATCCTAGATTATCTATTATTTATTGCAAACAGAAATCTGTGGAAATTTATCTCTTTTCCAAAGAAGTAAAGGATTAGAGCATAGAGAAAAAATTCCAATAGTTCTGTTAGTTAGATTTGTTTAGCTGCAAGTTATATTGCACAAAAACTGGAGAACCCCTTGGCATCCTAGACAGGCTTTTTTTCTTGGTCTGCAGAATGGCTGTAAATAGGAATTTGAATGTGGTCAGCCAAGAAACTGTTAGAATTAATACATGAATTCAGTCAAATTTCAGGGTACAAAATCAATATAAAAATCTATTGTTTTTTTATATACTAAAAACAAGCTATCTGGAAGGAATATTAAGAAAACAATCTCGTTTACAATTGTATCAAAAAGAATAAAATAGCTAGGAAGAAATTTAGCCAAGGAGGTGAAACACTTGGATTCTGAAAACTATAAGACACTGGTGAAAGGAAGTTGAAGACACAAATAAAGGGCAAGACACTCTGCTCAAGGACTGGAAGAATTACTATGTTTAAATGTCCATGCTATGCAAAGCAATCTACAGATTCATTGCAATCCCTATCAAAATTCCAACGGCATTTTTCACAGAACTAGGACAATTCTACAGTTTGTGTGGAACCACAAAAAACCCCTTGAGAACCAAAGCAATCTTGAGAAAGAACAAAGCTAGAGGCTTCACGTTCCCTGACACCAAACTCTATTATAAAACTATAGTAATTAAAACAATATGGTATTGACGTAATACAGATCACTGGAACAGAATAGAGAGTCCGGAAATAAACCATGCTTATATTATGGTCAATGAATTTATGCAAAAAAAGGGATTGAGTCTTCAATAAACGGTGTTGGGAAAACTGGGTGGTGACATGCAAACGATGAAAACCAGACCACTTTCTTACACCACATACAACAGTAAACTCAAGGAGTGCCTGGCTGCCTCAGTCAGTAAAGCGTGTGACTCTTGATCTCGGGGTGGTAACTTTGAGCCCCATGTTGGGTGGAGAGATTACTTAAAATTAAGATTTTTTTTTTGAAAGATTTTTATTTATTTATTTATTTGACACACAGAGATCACAAGTAGGCAGAGAGGCAGGCAGAGAGAGAGAGGAAGGGAAGCAGGTTCCCTGCTGAGCAGAGAGTCTGATGTGGGGCTTGATCCCAGGACCCTGGGATCATGACCTGAGCTGAAGGCAGAGGCTTTTAACCCACAGAGCCACCCAGGCGCCCCTTAAAATTAAGATCTTAAAAAACAAAACAAAAGAAAAACCCAATAAACTCAAAATGGATTAAGGACTTGAATGTAACATGGGAAACCATAAAAGTGGTAGAAGAAAATGCAGGCAGTAGGCGCCTTTCCATTATCTTGGTGTTGATTTTGTGGACCTACCTCCAATGGCAAGGGCACAAAAGCAAAAATTAACAACTGGGACTGCATCAAACTAAATTTCTCCTGCATAGTGAAGGAGACCACGGGCAAAATTAAAAGGCTACCTACTGAATAGAAGATATTTGTGAATCACATGTCTGATAAGGAGTTCATATCTAAAATAGGTAAGGAACACATACAACTTAACCCCCCCCCGAAAAACCAATAATCTAATTAAAAATGGGCAGAGGACCTGAATGGACATTTTTCCAAAGAAATCCCGCATATGGCCAACAGATGCCTGAAAAGATGCTCGACATCACTAATCATGAGGGCAATGCAAATGAAGGCCACAATGAGAATGGCTAGCATCATTAAAAACAAGAAATAAGAGGGTTGGCAGAGAAACCCTTGTACTCTATTGGGGGGAATGTAAATTGGTATAGTCACTGTGGAAAAGAGTATGGGGGTCCTTCAAAAAATTAAAAATTTTTAAATTTTTTGTTACTATAGGATCCAATAATTCCATTTGTGGGTATTTATCTGGAGAAAATGAAGACACTAATTTGTAAAGATATATGGAATGCTATGCTCATGGCAGCATTATTTATAATAGCCAAGGTAAGGAAACAACCCAAGTGTCCACTGATGGATGAATGGATAAAGAAGACGTGGCATATATATATAATGTAATATTACTCAGCCATAAAAAAGAACGAGATCTTGCCATTTGGAACACAAGTGGAGCTAGACAGTAATCATGCTAAGTGAAATAGGTCCAACAGAGAAAGGGAAGTACTGTATGAGTTTACTTACATGTGGAATCTAAAAAAACAAAACAAAGAAACAAACAAAACTCTTAGATGTAGAGAACAGATTGGTGGTTGCCAGAAGAGATGGGAGTTGGGAGTGTGTGAAATTGTTGAAGGCGATCAAGAAGTACAAATATCCAGTTATAAAATAAATACTTCATGGGGATATCATGTACAACATGGTGACTATGGTCAATAATACTGTATTGCATATTTGATTTTTTAAAAAAAGATTTTATTTATTAATGTGACAGAGAGATAGAGCCAGAGAGCACAAGTGGGGAGGATATGGCAGAGGCAGAGGGAGAAGTAGGTACCCCACTGAGCTGGGAGCCCAAGGTGGGGCTCGATCCTGGGACCCCGAGATCATGACCTGAGCTGAAGGCAGATGCCTAACCGACTGAGCCACCCAGGCATCCCTGGATTGTGTATTTGAAAGAGTTGATCTTGAAAGTCTCATCACATGAAAATATTTTATGATGCTCCATGGTGACAGATGGTAACTACACTGTGGTGATCATTTTGCAATGGATGCAAATGTCAAAACATTATGTGGTACACCCGAAACTAGTATCATGTTACATTCACTTATGCTTTAATAAAAAAAGGATAATTATGAGATATGAAATTAGGTATGAAAAAGGAAATTATCAGATATGAAAGATCTGAAAGATGTAAAAATAGTAATTATAATAATAATAGTCATAGTGATAGTTTAAAAAACCCCATAAACTAAAAACAAAACAAAAAAACCCAGTAGGTGATAATAGGGCACTGGAGTTCTTTTGTGGCTCATAACAAGTGATGGCATGTAGCTTTCATTTATTGGGGTGATCTTGCTTGTGGACACACAGTGCTGCAGCTGAGGTCATGGTTCTCAAAGCATAGTTCCTGACAGCAGCATCTGCAACATCTGGAAACATGTGAAAAATGTAGATTGTTAAGCCCAACTCAGAGCTACTGAGTCAGAATCTCTGAGTCTGGACCCAGGACATCTGGTTTTAGCAGGTGCTCTCGGTAATTCTGACGCAGGCGGAAGTTTCTCTGCAGCTGGCATAGAGGTTGTATGGTACGTGTCAGAAGGCTGGAGGGCACAAGCAAACCCTGAATGCCCTTGTGAATCCCTATGTTGAGAAGGTAGAGATCCCATCCTCTTTCTATATTCCCGTCAGACAGAATGTGTAGAAGAATGTGTTGTTTAGCATTCAAGGTCAGGGGTTCTGGGGTTGGCCAACCAGAGTGTCTCCTTTGTACTGAAGAGGGTCTGGATGGCTGGTGTTGATGTCCTTGGAATACTGGCCATGCAAGGTGGAGAAAGGCTACAGACGCGAGGCTAGCTCCTCCACCATAAGAACTAGCCATGATGCTTTGTCCAGTCTGCCGCTTCTGGACTCTGAGCATGTGAGCTCCCCGCAGAAACCTAACCTTCTCGCTCAACGTCTTTGCGTCTTCGGTCCTGGACCATCACTTACCCTTGGCTTAGAATCCGCTAGGGTACAGCAGCACCAAGGTTAAGTTTCTCAGCTCTGGCGTGAAACAGCTCCATCTTGAATCTTGCCTCTGCCTTACAGCTGCGTAACTTTCTCGATCAGTTCCTGATTACAGTCTTTTTGCTAATCTGGAAAATAACTTTCCATTGTTCCTTGGGCTAGTGTCAGTATCAAATGGGATTTAAAATAATTGGAAAGCTCACTAATTCAGTCTCTAGGAAATAGTGACTTATTGAATCCTTACCTAAATGCTGTGGTAAGGATTGTTATTTCTTTGTAGGGTTGCAAGAAATAGCAAGTAAAAATAGAGGACACCCAGTTAAATTTGCATTTCATATACACAATTGTATGACCCTACATTTTCATGTTCTTTGTTAGTAGTGCAAGGAACATATTTAAACTATAAAATTATCCATCTTTTTTTAAAAAAAAATTTATTTTAGAGAGGGGGAAGCGCAATGAGAGAGAGAGATAGAGATAGAGAGAGAGAATCCTCAGACTCCCCACTGAGCCTGGAGCTCAGGACCCCCAGATCATGACCTCAGCTGAAGTCCAGAATTGGCCACTCAACTGACTGAGTTACCCAGGCACCTCAAAATTATTCATTGTTTAATTGGAATTCAGATTTCTCTAGGTGTCCTATATTTTATCTGGTAAACCTGTTCCAAAGTTTCAAATGAGTAATGCAGCTAGGAGGACCCAATGGGGTAACTTGTCCAAAGTCATGTGGTTAGTAAGTAATGTAATTGGGATGAAGACCCAGGTATGTCCATTCCAACATCAGATTCTTTCTGTGTTCTGCTATCCTTCATCCTTGGTAACATGTGGGACTAATCAATTTCCCTGAAAGGACTAAGTTTTATCCCCTTTAAAACACTGATAATGGGGGTGCCTGGGTGGCTCAGAGGGTTAAGCCTCTCTGCCTTTAGCTCAGGTCCTGATCTCAGGGTCCTGGGATTGAGTCCCATGTCAGGCTCCTTGCTCAGTGAGAAGTCTGCTTCTCTCCCTCCCTCTGTTCCATCCCCCACTCATGCTCTCTCTCTCTCTGCTCTTTCTCTCTCTGAAATAAGTGAATAAAATCTTTAAAAAAAACTCTTGAAGTTCCTATTGGAGTTCCATATGTGAGAACATATTTAGGCAGAAATAACTGTGCTGTTGCATTTTTTTTTAAAAAATGCTTTTCTAATGACCAGAATGCCAACAGAATTTTCGCACCTTCCTTAGATAAACGTGGGGGAAACCTGTGGATTACTGTCTGGAGTTTATGTCTGTATTTAGCACATGTGGTATTTATTAATCATTCTCTGTCTCTCTTGGAGATGTCCTCAGATCCTACAGTTTTTAAAGAAATATATCTTAAATTATTACAGTGACCCAAGCATTCATCTGTTGGTAAGTTGAGAAAATACTGATAAATGAAAAAAAAGTTCTGTGTTCCTGTCGAACACGATGACTTACACTGAGCGTGATAGATCTTGCGGAGTCACAGAAATCAGATGGTTTTATTTTAATTTCAAAACATGCTTTGATCCTTTTCTCACAATTGAACACAGATATCTAAAACTTGCCGAGTCACTGTTGAAAATAGTAACTTCTTTCCTCCTTTTGGCCTCCTTTGAAGAGACATGATTCAGGAGGGGGACTCTTCGAGACAAATGAGAGAGAGGAAAATACATGTGAGAGGAGAAGGTGTACGAGATGGCTGTTGAGGATGACAAAAATGTTTGCCACTTTGGCATTTTCAAATTATTTGGCAATCAGTTGGACTACTGATGTCGAAATTCATTCATTATCTAAAATGGCCGAGGCTGCATGATTTTGTGGCGGTTGTCACATTGCCAGTAACAACCCTGCAAATACCTCAGATGTATTAATAGAATAGGGCTTGCACTGCACCCAGGACAGTGCCAGGGCCCCTGGGATAAAAAGGTAATTGAACTAGATCAATCCTGATTCCCACCCCTTTACAGCCATTTGGGGAGGCAGGACATAGCAATCCGAAATGAAGCAGGGGGCCGGTAAATCTAGACGGGATACCGTCGATATGAGCCTGTGTGGTTCAGAATTGAAGCTCATTTTATAACTTCTTTTCTCAGGAGCATTTAACCAGACGCAAGGGTCCTCAAGTACGTATGGTTGCTACCTTAAATCAGTTTATTTGCGTTCTCCTTTGGAGTCTCTTTTATCCACTGTATAAACTGTACAAGCGCAGATTTAGTGCAATCTTGATTGCTTATCTTACGAGAGGCATTTAAAAATGAGTCTGAAGGCCAACCTGAGTATACAAACTCTGGGATATCGACAACATGGTCAATTCTGTAGTTATAATATTTAATTATTAATTTGCTTGCACTATAAATTTAAAAATGCGTATGTAACACGAGATGATTTTAGGGATGTTGCTTTTTTCTAGGCTCGTATGTTTCTAGAGGACAACACTTTCACTTCTGCCTTAGTTACTAAAGACATCGCTTTTCTAAATCCTTGTGTGATGCTGTCAATGGTTGGGTCCAACATACCCATCTGCTTCACACTGGAAAAGTTATTTAAAAAAATGTCTTTTCAGTGTGTCATTGAGATCTGTACAGCATAATCACTCAGTGTGTTGCTTTTCAGGTGATCTTGAAAAAACTTGTTTACCGAAACAACCCATTGGATTCGTGTTACATTTATTGTTCTGCTTTTAAAAAATTCAGCTTTGGGGCACTGGCGTGACTCAGTCATTATGTGTCTGCCTTCAGCTCAGGTCATGATCTCACGGTCCTGGGTAGAGCCCCTAGTCGGGATCCCTGCTCAGCAGGGAGTCTGCTTCTCCCTCTCCCTCTCTTCCTGCTTGTGTTCCCTCTGTTGCTGTCTCTCTCTCTTTTATTTACTTATAAATAAATAAAATCTTTTTTAAAAAATCAGCTTTGTCAGTTGAGCACACTTCCACATCCCATAACTTTGGTCATGTCAGGTGGTTGTGGCAGAGACCACAATGTTCACCAGATACACATTTCTTTTCCTACATTTCCTAGCCTTCTTACAAAGAGATGAGAATCAGTGAGGGAGTCCTGGCCAGGGCAACAGGAGGGGCTGGGATTGTGTCTCTTGCTGGCATAAGATAGAGGAAGATCCATGGGCGAGCTTCTGGTAGCATTGTTGGCAAGCCACACATTACACATGGTGCCCTTGCAAGACAGTGGAGACTCCGTTGTCCTGGATTCCTGGGTGACCATGTGGAAGTGAGGTTAACCGACCCACAAGGGCCATGAAGCGTGAGCAAGAAATAAACAAGTTGTGTTAAGCCACAGAGTCTTTGAGGCTCATTTGTTACCACGGCATGCCCTTGCCTGCTTTTACTAACTATGTCTTCTTGAAACAAATAAGATAAAACAACAGCTGGGGAACCTGCCTGGCTCAGTCAGTATAGTGTGTAATTCTTGATCTCAGTTGGGGTCATTTGAGTGTAGAGATTACTTAAAAATAAAATCTTAAACATTTGAAACAACAGAGGGAGTGCTCAATCATGAGACATATTGTCTAGACTTGAATAAAAAAATCACTCCTGATTTAGTACGAAAATAGTTTGAGAATAGGGGCCGCTGGGTGGCTCAGTCAGTCAAGCATCTGCCTTCAACTCAGGTCATGAACCTAGGGTCCTAGATCAAGCCCCACATCGGGTTCCTTGCTCAGCAGGGAGCCTGCTTCTCCCTCTCTCCACAATCCCCCCACCCTGCTCATGCTCTCTCTTGCTCTCTCTCTCAATTTCAAATAAATAAGTAATAAATAAACAAATAAATAAATAAAATCTTAAAAAAAAAAAAGAATTACGCACTCCTGCTCTAACCATCTCTAACCATGAAAATGCTATTGTGCCAGGGTGTTTTTCTTTAAAAAAAAAAAAATAGTTTGAGAATATATTTCATCTTATAGCTGAGGCATATGGTATATCTTTTGCTAAAATAGGTTGACTGTTTCTTCTCTCTCTCTCTTTTTTTAAAAGATTTATTTATTTATTTTAGGGAGAAAGGCAGAGGGAGAGAGAGTCTCAAGCAGACTCCCCACTGAGCACAGAGCCCAATGCGGGGCTTGATCCCACCACCCTGAGATCATGACCTGAGCTGAAACCCAGAGTCAGATGCTTAACCCACAACACCACCGAGGAGGTCATGGTTGACAGTTTCTTTAAGGTCATGTCTTAAAAGAGCCCCATCTTTTAGATTTGTCAATCATTATTCATCACCTACTAATAAATTATGTCCATGCCGATACCATTTCTAGCAGGCCCACTATTTTCCATGTGGCAAATAACATCCACAGCCAGTCACCATCTGTCATTTAGAGATTTAGTACAGGACTCTGAAAAATAGTGGTCTTTATATTATTGGCATAGTGACCCACACTTTTCTCAGAAGGTCTGTGTCAGGGGCACCTGGGTGGCTCAGTGGGTTAAGCCTCTGCCTTCAGCTCAGGTCATGATCTCAGGGTATTGCGATCGAGCTCCACATCAGGCTCTCTGCTCAGCAGGGAGCCTACCTCCCTCCCCCATCCCTGTCTGCCTCTCTGCCTACTTGTGATCTCTGTCTATCAAATAAATAAAATTTTAAAAAAAATCTTAAAAAAAAAAAAAAAGGAAGGTCTGTGTCAACATTACTCAGATTCACACCCAGGCTCAGAATTTGATTGTTAAATGCCAGAATTGTGGGTAAAAGGGACCCGGAGGCACTTGTATTTGTACCAAAGACATTGTAGTATCAGATAATGGTCCCCATGCATGAGAGCAGAATTCTATTTCTCTTCAAAGTGTTTACCAATAATTTCCCCAAAGATGCTGCATGTATGTCCATACCTCAGTTTGTCCCCTGTGGGCACCATGCCTATTCTTGGGCTCTTACTCTAACTTTCTCTGGTGCACAAAGCTGCTAGAAGAAAGAAGAGCCCCTGCCTTCACCCATCAGGAGGACAGCCCTGTCTGTGCTGGGGGACTGGCTCCAGAGTCTCCTGAATCCATACAGTTGGGTATTTTCAGAGATGTGAAGGCCTTACCAGCTCTGAGGCACACTGTGTCATATGGGCCCAAAGCAACTCTTCTTGTCTTGAAAATCTCACAGAGAAATCTCTAAACAATATTCTGCATGATCATTCTCAGTCTCCTAGTAAGAGGGGTGCAAACCCAGGAAGCTGGAAGAGAAAGAGACAACACCCTTCTTCACCCTTTGCAAGGGTCATATCCCATATTTTTCTGGTGTCATATCCCAGTGGAAGACATTTTCCTTGTTCAGTTCTAATACCAAGCCTATACGCCTTTCATGGGACATGGTGTGTGCACCTGCATGTGTGTGCGTGTGTCTGAAAGGTGGAAGTATTACCAGAAGCAGCTTTCCCCACTCACACCAAAACCAGCCCGGTACATGGTTTTACTCTTTTGTGACACGGACTTGCTTTTTATTCTACAGAGTGTTGTAATCCTATCAAAGAGACTGAGGACACTTGAAAAAGATGACCCTGGGTCTCTCAAATGAAACCAAACGTCGGGTTTGTAGGAATCTGAACAAGAAAGATTTACTTAATGAAAAAGCTCTAGTTGAAAGATAAAACAAGTGTCCTTCCCCAGATGAATGGATAAACAAAACGGTGTATATTTATACAATGGGATATTATTTGGCCTGAAGACGGAATGAGAGTGCTGACACCTGTTAGCACATGGCGAAACCTTGCAGATATTATGCTCAGTGAAGGAAGCCAGACACAAAAGGAACAATCCTGTACAATCCCACTTATATGAGGTACTTAAAGCAGACAAATTCATTAATACAGATGGTAGCATGGAAGTCACCAGGGGTTAAGAGGTGGGGGGAATAGGAAGTTTCTGCTTAATGTGTCCAGAGCTTCTGTTTGGGATGATGAAAAAGAGCTGATGGACGGTGGTGATGGTCCCACAGCACTGTGAATGTAATTCATGCTACTGAACTATGCCCTCAAGAATAGTTAAAAAGAGAAATTTTATGTTATGTCTGTTTAATCACACACAGTAAGTCTGCAAATGCTCTGAGAGTGTGTGTCATTCTCACGGAGGGGACACAGGGGTTTGAACGATGCTGATTTGCCTTCGCTAGAGTGTCAGCTCCTTGAGGACAGGAGTGTTACGTTGTCATTGTCCATGTCACTGTATCTATTAGAGTAGATACGCTGTATCTAGATACACTGTATCTATTAGAGTGTCTTCACTCTACCAAGACTCATGAATCAATGAATTGAATTAGACGGTGGCCTACAGGATTTTTCAATTTAATTTGTCCTTGGAAGAAAGAAGTGAGTAGATTTCCTGATCAAATACAGGGAAATGCTTTTAAAGACTTGTTTTCCTGGAACAGTTTGTAGAAGCTTGCCGGTGTTTGACTGTGGGTTCGGTGCCCAGAAACTTGGATGGGAGCCAGGCAGAGCGATGAGAGAGAGAAGCCGTAGGTTGAGGAGGGAGCGGTCAGAATTCAATCTGATGTCGGCCCCGGCAAAGGAGATGTTCAAAGGTTAATAGCACAAAGATATTGGCTTTTAGAAAGAACGTTCTTTGAAAGAATCCAAAAGGACGCAGGAACTAACTTGACTGGAGTTGGACTGTACAGAATCTCTACTGTATAAAAGAAGGCAAGTGGAAAGCACTTACCATGGTTAATATTCCTCTTTGATTGCATGAAAATGCAAGTGACAAAAATAGCCAGTGTTTATAGCAGCTGAACTCGTTCAGAAATTTGTTCAAAAAGATGCTGTTCAGGGCTCCTGGGTGGCTCAGGTGGTTAAGCGTCAGACACTTGATTTCAACTCAGGTCATGATCTCCGGGTGATGAGATTGAGTCCTGCGTCAGGCTCTGTGCTCAGCGGGGAGTCTGCTTGAGATTCTCGCTCTCCCTCTCCCCCAGCCCCTCCCCATCCTTCTCTCTCTCTCAAATAAAAAGAAAAAAAAATTTTTAATAAAGATTTTGTTTATTTATTTGACAGAGAGAGAGATCACAAGTAGCAGAGAGGCAGGCAGAGAGAGAGAGAGAGAGAGAGATGGAAGCAGGCTCCCCACTGAGCAGAGAGCCCGATGCGGGGCTCGATCCCAGGACCCTGAGACCATGACCTGAGCCGAAGGCAGTGGCTTAACACACAGAGCCACTCAGGCACCCCCAGAAAAAAAAAATTTTTAAAAGATTTTACTTGGCTTCTTCCCTTGAACACAAATGATATCTCTCCATGCAAAAATAAGATATAGTAAAAAGGTGTCCTGGGAGGTTATATACTCTTAGGGGGTCTACAGTGTAGCATCTAGATTGGGCAGCGATGATTGCAACTTTATTTTATAATTGAAATTTAATCAAATAATTTTTCCTTGAGATCATTCCTTACAAGTCATACGTGAATACATTCTCACGGTATTAAAAAATTCAGGTAGTGGGGCGCCTGGGTGGCTCAGTGGGTTGGGGCCTTTGCCTTTGGCTCAGGTCATGGTCTCAGGGTCCTGGGATGGAGCCCCGCATCGGGCTCTCTGCTCACTGGGGAGCCTGCTTCCCTCCTCTCTCCCTGCCTGCCTCTCTGACTACTTGTGATCTCTGTCTGTCAGATAAATAAATAAAATCTTAAAAGAAAAAAAAAATTCAGACAGTGGCTGAAGTATACAGAGTTAACATGGAAAGTGTACCCCTTTCTGGTTCTCCCACCTCTTTAAACAATCGGATACAGAGTGTGTTCTTCCAGATGTTTCCCTTAGATTTGCACACATGTATGAATATTTATAGAGTATTTATTTATTTATTTAGAGAATGTGTGCATGTGAGGGGCGGGGAGGGCAGAGAGAAAGAGAGAGGGAGAGAGAGAATCTGGAGTGGAGCCCAGGGAGGGTCTCCATCTCACAACCCTGACATCATGTTTGGAACCAAAATCAAGAGTCAGATGCTTAACTGTCTGAGCCACCCTGGTGCTCCATGAGCTCTTATTTTCATTAACGTTTTACATCTGTGGGAATCAAACTCTTTTTCTAAAAAATCCGGTCTCATTGCAGGTTTTGAAAGCAGTGGCATGACTGCAATGAAGAAGAATAACAGGGACCTTATGTCACCTACACACCTGAAAACCAGTGTTTGTATAATGAGGAATTGCCTGAATTACTTAAGATCTTTAAAGGAGCAAAGCTGTACGAGGTGATTTTCAAGCTATTCATGTGAAAAGTGGAGAAGTTTGTGGGACCAGAACTTAATAGGACAAATCCCACATAACATAACACACACAGAAAGCCTCCCCACTGTGGAGTCATAGTTTTAGGCTTACCTGTTAAAAAGTGCACCTTTTGTTATGTAAGCTTGTTTTCCATTGTTTTTCTTTGCCTGGTTGATACCTTAAGAAATGAACCCCTTTTCTGTATGTGTTAAATTTTTGCATTTTCCTTTGTTAAAGCGAGGAATCACAGCTAGTTGAATAATTATCCAAACTAGAACATGCATAATATTAAAGCCAGATAATCTGGAGATCTAAAGCCTGGAGAAAATTAGATTAGCTACAGATTTCTCAGGCAAGGCATAACCCTCAATTTAGAAACTGGTTGAGTCTATGGTAAAGAAGAGAGAACGGGTGTTACCTTCCAAATTAGTGTCCAGTTATTGTGTTCCAGATGAAAAAATACCTCGTTAGTTTTATAGATATTTGGGTTTCGCTTGGAAAGATCAGGTGCTCTAGGTTGTTGCTTCTTCTGTTGGCACAAGGCAGTCTCTCTCTTTGAACATTGATCTGTAGACCGATGGACAGAGCTTGCAAGTTGCACCATCTGTAGTGGGATGTCTTCCACCACCTCAAACCATGAAGACTCTCTCCAGCTTCTATGCCTCTCTGCACATCAGTCTTCCCCAGAGTTCAAAAGGGCTCCCTGGGGAGGTGTGGGGTGTGGAGACTCAGTGGATTTGGAGCCTCAACTCCTACTTGGAACCAAGTCAGCTGCATTTTAGGATAAGAATCTTGAGTCCGTTCAGCAGTCAACACACGTGAATTCCCTCGCCTTCCTCTTTTCTGGCGTCATAATAGGATTCTAGAACAGGTATGTGTCAACTGAGACTGCCCCCCCCCTTTTTTAAATTGTTAAAAATTTTTTATTAACATATAATGTATTATTAGCCCCAGGGGTACAGGTCTGTGAATCGCCAGGTTTACACACTTCACAGCACTCACCATAGCACATACCCTCCCCAGTGTCCATAACCCCACCACCCTCCTCCCCCCAGCAACCCTCAGTTTGTTTTGTGAGATTAAGAGTCTCTTATGGTTTGTCTCCCTCCCAATCCCATCTTGTTTCATTTATTCTTTTCCTACTCCCTAAATCCCCCACATTGCATCTCCACTTCTTCATATCAGGGAGATCCTATGATAGTTGTGTTTCTCTGATTGACTTATTTCGCTAAGCCTAATACCCTCTAGTTCCATCCATGTCATTGCAAATGGCAAGATTTCATTTCTTTTGATGGCTGCATAATATTCCATTGTATATAGATACCACATCTTCTTTATCCATTCATCTGTTGATGGACATCTAGGTTCTTTCCATAGTTTGGCTACTGTGGACACTGCTGCTATAAACATTCTGGTCCACGTGCCCCTTCGGATCACTACGTTTGTATCTTTAGGGTAAATACCCAATAGTGCAATTGCTGGGTCATAGGGTAGCTCTATTTTCAACTTTTTGAGGAACCTCCATGCTGTTTTCCAGAGTGGTTGCACCAGCTTGCATTCCCACCAACAGTGTAGGAGGGTTCCCCTTTCTCCGCATCCTCTCCAGCATCGATCATTTCCTGACTTGTTAATTTTAGCCATTCTGACTGGTATGAGGTGGTATCTCATTGTGGTTTTGATTTGTATTTCCCTGATGAGAGTGCTCCCTTTATAAAAGAGGATTTTATTTATTTATTTAATTGAGAGAGCGACTGAGTGAGTGGGAGGAGGGGCAGAAGGAGAGAGAGAGGGATAATCTGGAGCAGACTGCATGCTGAGGGCAGAGCCTGGTGTGGGCCTTGATCTCACAGCCCTGAGATGGTTACTTGAGCCAAAACCAAGTGTTGGTCACTTAACAGGTTGTACTGCCTAGGTGCCCCCAATGCCCCATTTAAAAAAAAGAAAAAAAAAAGACAAATGTTGGTTGCTAATAATAATGCATATGTTTATTTATTTAAAACATTTTTAAAAAAAGATATTACTTTTAATATCTTAATAATTAATAATTTTAATAATTATTTAATAATTTAATAATCTTAATAATCACTACACCCAACATGGGGCTTAAACTCCTAACCTTGAGATTGAGAGTTACATGCTCTACTGAGCCAGCCAGACCCCCCAATTTTTAGTGGCTTTATAGACCTTAAAAACCAGCAGTTACTAAATGACTCCTTTGTTTAAAACACTCAGCATTTATTTCCAGCTTTTTTTGACCGGGGAGAAATGCATACTTTATGCCCTTCCCTTTAGACTTGAGCAGAACCATGTAAGCAAAGATATTTGGATGTCATGGGAGACTGGGTGTTTTATGGCTTTTTTTTTTCTTCTTTCTTTCTTTCTTTTTTCTTTTTTTTCTTTTTGTCCTTCGGCCAAACTACCTGTCATCAAGGGGTTTGATTCTTGAGGAGCTAGTGTAAAGTAGTCATGGTTTAGGAGGCCAGACTGAGAGGCAGATCAAACAAACAAACATGTCTCTTAATGATCTGTGCATATGGAGTTTTATGACTTCTAAAATGTACCTATTGGCTTTGGTGTGAGCAACAGCTTAAGGAATGATGGCACAACCAACTTAGATGGCAAGAGATGGAGAGAGTATTAAACCAAGTAGATTCTGAAATGTCTGAAAATGCAAATGACTATGGCATTTGTTAATGAGGTTGCTATTTTTAAAGACACCCACTAATACAGTCAATCTGTTTCATAGCACAAGGTGACTTTTATGTTATTGCTCCTTCTCTGTTTTATGTTATTGCTTCTTCTCCTCCTTTTTCTCACCTTCCACTTAAATATTTCTTCCCCCCCTCCGTCTTTTTCTTCTGGTAGGATCCACTCAGCTACTGCACTTGGGTTAGGATATACAGAATCGGAAATGCACTTGGTTCGCCTACACCGGTCATTTGTCAAGAGGGTGTGGGGATCTTCCTTTGGATTCCTGGAGGTCAGCAAGGGCTGCCTTCCTATTTGGAAAGATTCAGGTGAACAGGAACACCATACTGGAATTTAGATGTAGGTGTGAGAGCCACACACTCATTAACAGTTTGGGTGAACTAAAAGTGCGATTTGATCTTTCTGGGCTGTGGTCTTCTTAGTCTATAAAGTGGGGGTGCTGGGAGAAGAGAAAATCAACACCAACCCTGTGGAGGTCAGTTCACCATAGCTATCAAAATTACAAATGCAGATACCTTTCGATCCATCGCCCGTCTGAGGGTTCATCTGTCAGATTGTGAAATGACAGACATAAAAAGATACTCGTTGCTGCATTGTTTGTATTATCAGAAGCCTGGGAGCACACGATAGAGGATTGTTAAATACATTTTCGTACATCTGTACTATAGAATCTTATACAGCTTTATTAGAAAGAGAAAAAACTGGGGTTCCTGGGTGGCTCAGTGGGTTAAAGCCTCTGCCTTCAGCTCAGGTCATGATCTCAGGGTCCTGGGATCGAGTCCCACATCGGGGTCCTTGCTTGGCAGGGAGCCTGCTTCCTCCTCTCTCTGCCTTCCTCTCTGCCTACTTCTGATCTGTCTCTGTCAAAGAAATAAATAAAATCTTAAAAAAAAAAAGAAAGAGAAAAAACTCCAATGCTGACATGTATGTCCAAGATGCATGAGAAATGAGATACATTAAATGAGAAAAATCATGATTCAGAAGAGTGTGTACAATGTACAGTGTTTTGTTTAATAGAAGGGAGGAGGAATGAGAGTACATGTTTACGCTTGATCTTACTTGCATGGAGAAACTTTGGAAGGAAGCACGAGAAGCTAATTGAACACCAAAACCGTCTATTCTCTTACGGAGCCTGATCATGGAGAGTGGAAACCACACCTCACTGTCTTAACGGACACCGCTTTGTCTTTCCACTCTCTCTAGAACCATATTTTCCCTCTTGGGCAGCTGTCACACCCAAGCCAATGGCTTGATTGCTTGTTACAGGAGCTTCTCAAAAGACCCACCCAGTCTTCACTGGAAAACATCAATAACTTGTGTGTTAGGATTCTGAATCCCTTAGTCTCAAAATCCTCCCCTTGATGGTTTCCTTAATCCTGGGCTGGTATATTGTGATTCTTACCCAGTCTCAGCCAAGTCCGAGCATTGGAAGACAAGCCTTAAGCCAAACGTCCAATTCTCAGTAAATTTTGACTTTACCTTACCCTCTCTGAGACAGGGATGTGGTGTCCTCTTGCTCACTGTGGTAAGCAACAAACTCAAGTTTCATCTCATCAACAAACTGTGTTTGTGATCTTGGTGGAACCAGCTTTTTTTTTTTTTTTTTAGTTTATTTATTTATTTGACAGAGATCGCAAGTAGGCAGAGAGTCAGGCAGAGAGGAAGAGAGGAAGCAGGGGAAGCAGGCTCCTTACTGAGCAGAGATCAGGATGTGGGGCTGGATCCCAGGACCCTGGGATCATGACCTGAGCCAAAGGCAGAGGCTTTAACCCACTGAGCCACTCAGACGCCCCTGGAACCAGATTTGTTAGATTAAAAGGTGGTTACCTGGTGGGGTGGGTATATTTGTGTAGAGGAACTCTCAGATGATGCAAAGTGGGGGGCAAGGCCCTTCACTGAGTATTTTTACACTGTGAATGCCTTATCTATTAAAAATGAAATACAATAAAAGTAAGTCTTATTTTGAACAAATAAAAATATAAAATAAATTCAGGGGTTAATTATTAAATCACTAAATTTCCTTTCAATGCCATGATTCCATTACAATTTCACGTTGTCCACTAAGAAAGTAATTTCCAAAATTGCAATACAGAAGGCAGCTGCTCGGTTTCTGTCCTGTTGTAATGGGATAGCTTTCAAGTCCCCAGTTTATCGATTCACCCATGTTTCTAGCACTGATTTCAATTAACATTTGTCAGAGCTAAAAATACAAATTTTATTTAGAGCCCAGGACTATTTTGACAGAATGATTTTCAACATTGTGACTTTTTAGCACAGGAGACTGTGGTTTTAATTGGAAAACCAATTACTTTAACAACTATTCTGGTCCTGCCCTTTAACATGATTTATATAAAAAGAGGC
Source organism: Enhydra lutris kenyoni (assembly GCF_002288905.1). Classification (NCBI taxonomy): domain Eukaryota; kingdom Metazoa; phylum Chordata; class Mammalia; order Carnivora; family Mustelidae; genus Enhydra; species Enhydra lutris. The sequence goes on along the minus strand of NW_019154148.1, from coordinate 6,704,785 downwards.
CCATATTTTTGGAAGGTTATAATGATTATTATGATTAGGGACGATTAGTGACTGGCAGGAAATCCAGGTGTCCCAGGGAGCATTGCTTCTAACGTCAGAGGACTCTTAAGGTCCTCTCTGAGCTTGGGAGACTGGAATTTATAGGTCTGTTGCTGAAGTTCGGGAGTTGGAAGTAATGGGAAGAACGGAAGGAAGGGAGGAAGGGAAGGAGGTGGGTGAGAAGGAGGGGGAAAGAAAAAAAAGGGAAAAGAGCGGAATTTGTAAAAGCAGTGGGAAATAGTAGCAAAACTGACTTTGGTAGTTTTTGTCAGGACCATAGTTTGTTTTGCCTTTTTTTTTTTCTCCTTTAAAGAAGGTATGGAGGGAAGGAGCTAGATTAAAAGATGAAAGACAAGAAAAGAAGTGATACCTTGTTAGGATAGGCTATGGTTAAGTAACACGGAAAAGTAAGCCATGTAAATCTTTCTTTTTATGATCTGTCGGCTAAAAGTGGAGAAATTACACAGAGACAACTGAAACGAACCCTGATCCCTTAGGTTTTATTCCTCAGGATCCACATTTTTTTTTTTATCTTATTTGATTTTTAATTTAATTTTATTTTTTCAGTGTTGGATCCACATTCTTTAGGTACCTCCTTTTTACCTTATTAAATCTGAGGGTAGAAAGAAAGAAATGATTAATTTTCAAAGTACTGTAACATAGGTCTTGCATTTGCATAATAATATGTTTTGTTTGAGTGGCATTTGCAATTTGCCAGGGGCTCTCAAACCCATTCTTATTCCTGATATTATTCACTGTTGTCTGTGTGTATGGCAAGCAGAACAAAGAATGTATTCTTTCTTTCTCTCATGGTGTTTCTTCCTTTCATTCAATTAATATTTCACATTTACTCTCATCTTTTAGGCAGAAGTACTTATCCTGCTTCTTATCACTCAACACAAAACCCAATTACACATTCCACGGAATTTTTTGCAACCTGTGCCCTCTGTTAAGCACGACCTCCGTTGGCCATGTCAGTTCAGTGCTTTGCTTACGAACCGCTCTCTTCATTCACGATCGTTTAATTTTTTTCTCTGTAAACTGACAAAGGCTGAATTTGCATATTGGCATGTGGGATTGAAGTTTCTAAAACTAGGGGATTCGGTCGTCCTTTGTGGCTACTGAAGCGATTGGATTGAAATTCTCTCTTTATCCTGCCCTTGATTCTGATGAAAATTTGGAGCCCCAAGGGCCCCAGGTTTAGAGAAAAGAGCACCCCGCTGCTAGCTGGGTCTGTGTTGCCTGGAGCACAGGAGAGGTAGCCTGGAAGGGCATCTGCCCGAAGACTAAGGATGACTTCCGGGAGAGAACTCATCCTAAGGGGGGATTTGAACACCGCCTGCGGTCTGTCCATAGTTCTCTTTCCTCCCTGGCCCTGTGGGTATTTATCTGCCTCTTCGAAGATAAGAGAGAGGTTGATAAAATCAAGAAATAACTACCGTACGACTCACCATGGAGCTCTGTACCTTGGGACACCTGTGGGCAGGGGTCGAAGTCTCTTGTAGACACCACAGGTTTTGCATAATTAAGTGGCTCTGCCTGGTGGCCACGGGGATGGATGGTGACTAAAAGCTGACACAGTGGTTACAGGGTAGTTAAGAGGACCTCATTTTGAGCCTCGTGATAAGCCTCCCTGTTGTCACCTGGCATTGACCACCCAGAGCTTAGAGAAAACACTAGTTAAGAAAGATTTACTGTTGGGGCACCTGGGTGGCTCAATGGGTTAAGCCTCTGCCTTCGGCTCAGGTCATGATCTCAGAGTCCTTGGACTGAGCCCAGAGTCGGCCGCTTCCTCCATCTCTCTGCCTGCCTCTCTGCCTCCTTGTGATCTCTCTCTCTGTCAAATAAATAAAAATCTTAAAAAAAAAAAAAAAGAAAGATTTATTGTCACAAAAAGACAATTCTTTAGATGACAACCATTTCTTAGCGTGGGATTGGGGTTGGGCTGATTTACATGGGTCTGAAACTTGGAAAGATTTCCAAGTAGGAATCTCGATAATTTACTAATTGGATTTGGCAAGGAACTAGCCTAATTGATGCTAGCTTTCATGCCAAATCTTTAACTGTTTATCAGTCATTCCCAACAAAGAGTTGGAGCTCGCTCCCAGTGATTTCAGGGAAAGTAGCAGTAAAATCTGAGGTAGTTGCAGAAGAGTAATATGGTTCCTGAAGGGAACGCTGACAGGTAAATTGAATTCGCCAGACCTTGAGCAGACTCTATATCCACAACACCCAGGGGATGGGGAACTTAAGCGAGGAATCAGGAAGGTTCTTTAGCAAGAGACACTGGTTAATTTTAGGAGGAATATACTACAAAAATGATTTAAATGACTTCCATTTTTTTAAAAGATTTATTTATTTATGTGATCTCTACGTCCAACATGGGGCTTGAATTCATGACCCCGAGACCAAGAGTCCCACGCTGTACTGACTGAGCCATGTGGGTGCTCCAAAATGACTTCTAAAATTTTTTAAAAAATGATTTTATTTATTGGGGCGCCTGGGTGGCTCAGTGGGTTAAAGCCTCTGCCTTCAGCTTGGGTCGTGATCCCAGGGTCCTGGGATCAAGCCCCGCATCGGGCTCTCTTTTCAGCTGGGAGCCTGCTTCTTCCTCTTTCTCCCTGCCTCTCTGCCTACTTGTAGATCTCTGTCTGTCAAATAAATAAATAAAATCTTAAAAAAAAAAAGATTTTATTTATTTGAGGCAGAGACAGCGAGAGAGAGCATGAGAGGGGAAAAGGTCAGAGGGAGAAGCAGACTCCCTGCAGAGCCGGTAGCCCCATGCAGGACTCAATCCTGGGACTCCGGGATCATGACCTGAGCTGAAGGCAGTCGCCCAACCAACTGAGTCACCCAGGCACCCATAAAAATTTTTTTTTTTTTAAAGTAGTCTTCACACTGGGCTCATGACTGTGAGAACAAGACCTGAGCTGAGATCAAGAGTCAGATGCTCAACCCACCGACCCACCCAGTGGTCCCTGACTTTTAAAATTTTAAAGATTGGAAGAACATAGGATGTCTACCACAGCTCTTACTGTTGTCACAACTGAAGTTCACACCTACTAAAAAAAAAGAGAAAGACCCCTTTTATATCTATGGGAAAAAGTATCCAGGGGCGCCTGGGTGGCTCAGTGGGTTAAAGCCTCTGCCTTCCACTCAGGTCATGATCCCAGGGTCCTGGGATCGAGCCCCGCGTCAGGCTCTCTGCTCAGCAGGGAGCCTGCTTCCCCCTCTCTCTGTATCTGCCTGCCTGTCTGCCTACTTGTGATCTCTCTGTCAAATAAATAAATAAAATCTTAAAAAAAAAAAAGTATCCAGAGTTCCAAATATCAATGAATTATTGAATGACTACTGGTCCCTGAAGGTCTCTTCCAACTTTGAAAAATGAGTGCCAATGGGTGTATTATCCTTTTCTGACTCTTGAACCAAAACAATCTATAAGACAGTAACATTATGAGCAAACCTGAAAACAAATCATTCTGGAAATATGACTGAAGCCACCCCATTCTCCAGCCTTTGTCCTGCAGAAGATTGATTGCCCCTTTGAATTTGCTGAAAATTCATTATAGCGGGGACGAGGGAATGAGGAATGACCTTAAGTCTTCTGTCAGTCAGGCTCACCTAATAGAAGGGCGTGCTGCTCTGGGATAGCCAGGGGGCTGAGCTGACTCATCCATGTCTGCGGTTGCCATGTTCCTTTCCAGAGCCTCCTTGTGGATAAAGTCCACTATGTGCCATCGGCATTGGGGATGAGAAGTTCTTCCCTCTTGCCCTGCCACGGGGACAGAACATGGCAGAATTCAGGACACAGCCTTGGGGGACACTCAGGCTCTCGCCAGAGAATCTGAGGTCTGGAATACACACCTGACAATTCCCCCTGACTTATCATTCCACCTCCTAGTCGTATACCCCAATAACTGTGGGATGTAAAGAAAAGAGTCTTAAAATCAAGGAACTGGAAACCAGCGTGGAAGTCAGGAGAGATAATGCATATATCACAAAAAGTGAGCTAAACAGGCCAATAACAGCACTAGATAACAACACTCTGTTTATTGACCTAGTATTGTTCACTGGGCACCGGGTTAGGGATTCAGATGTCCGTCTTCGGGAGCTTATAGTCTAGAGAGGAAGACAGGACCGAAGCAGCAGTCACAATAGAAGGTCAAGACTTCCAGTTGCCATGATGAAGATGGTTTGCTACTGACAATATCTGAAGGGTCACAGGGGAGGACAGAGAAAGAGCTAAATATGAATGAGAAATAATTGCTATTATTTCTCTCTCTCCAGTGGGGAGAGAGATTGCAGTAAGCCGTGACCGCTATGCGGGGAGGCTTGAGATGGGTCTCCAGGATACGCTTGTCAAACCAACAAAAGAGGGGCAGCTCTCTGCTGGTGCCTTCGGCCTGGTGAGGGAGGCAGGGCAGGAGGAGGTAATCTGGTTTGCAGAGGAAGCCCAAGATGGACCTTGAACGGGACTATTGGCTTCGAAGACCAGAGTTCGAGTGTCAGCGCGGACGCTCACTGCTCGGATGATTTGTATTAATCACTTCGCTTCTCTGGGCTTCTCTTCCTTCTGCGTAAAATGGGGGGAAGGGGGGTGCTGGGTAATCTGCAAATGTCTTTCTGTGTGCACACCTTTGTCCACGTTCCTCACCGGGAACACAGGGTTAATTTAAATAATGAGAATCTGAATGAAGGCTCATCAAGATTTAGAAGATAGGATTTCTTTTCATGCCAGAGCACGCGACGTGAGAAAGTATGCTACATCCTAGGTATTTCTTTGCATCCTAGGAAATTTCTTTCTAATCTCTTGCAAATGTTTCACAGCTTATATATTCCAGAAAGGACACTTCTCCATCCCTCTCCCCACCAACCACGGGCTCTTTGTTGTTTTTATTGCCCTAGGGAGCCAGTCCTCGATTCTGCTTCACAGACTTGGAGAAAAGGTAGACTGGCGTTTTTTTGTTGTTTCTGTCATTTTGGTGGAGTTTTCTCCATCTGGTCCACACCAGGGCAGAAACACTCTTCTTTAGACTTCTCAACTTGTACTTTTTTTCTGTTTTGCAAAAGTGATATGCCATACACCAAAGATCACTGCGGGCTGGGCACTGGCTTGACCACGCGTGGTGCTTGCCATGATGGACTGGACATTAGAATTTCTATAAAGGAATGAATTCTGTTCTTTTCTCAGAGCACTTTCCTTCTGCAGCCAAAAAGGCTATGTTCACACGGAATCAAAGTGACGATCTGTTCATTATGCCTTGCCTTGGAGGTACTGCCTCTTAAATTCCAGAAATCCACAATAAAGCAAATAAAGCAAGTGCCACAGTCAAGGGAGTCGCTTGAGTCCTTGGGCTTCCCAGTGCACATGAAAGTTGTGTTTATACTCAGCTGCCATCCATTGAGCGTGCAATAGCATTGTGCGTTAAAACATACGGCACACACCTTGATTTAAAAGTGTGTTGTGGCTGAAAGATGTTAGCCATCATCCGAGCTTGCTGCCTGCGCGTCATCATTGCTCATCACGGAATCACCATAACGAATGTCCTAGTGATGAAAAAGTTTGAAATACTGCCAGAATGACCGAAAAAGGAGACACAGAGACATTCAGTGGGAAAATGCTGTTGGAAAAAAAATGGGGCGGATAGGCTGCGTGGACGCAGGGTTTGTGGCGATTTGAAATGAACACAGTATCTGCGAAGCGTGATAAAATGAGGGGTGTCCATTCGATGCTGCTGATCTTTGTAGATCATCGAAACGCTGAAAACCCAAAGGCTGAGAATCTCTGTAGTTTGATTACTGGAATACCCAGATGGCTTGCTTGCATTGGTTAGGGTCAATGGACAAGGAATGAAACTCCCCTTGTTTGGTTTGATAGTTACAAACGGAGTGATGTGGCTTCTTGCGGTCCGAGGAAAAGGTTTCCTGTAGGTGCTCATGGCAGCTCTGTCTTCACGCACCCAGGTTTTCTTTCATGTTCTTTCCTGCAGTTCTGCAAGTTTGAGAGTGGTGGTGCTGCTGCCCTATTCTTGCTTCGCTGTTCAATGTCACAGCTCTGGGCTTTCCCCTCCGTGGGTCATCAACATTTGCAGCAAAGTAAAGGAAGAAGAGAACACCGTTCAACACCATGCCTCAAGCCAAGGACTTCTAAAGGTCAGGGAGAACCTGCCAGTGTCTTCCTGGCTCCTGTGCCTGGCGTCCCACAAGATGACCAGGTGCCCGGCTGGGTTGGTGTCATTTTTACAGGGAGGCATCAGATCCTGGCAACCGCTGGGTAGTCTGATCTGTGGAGGAAACCCAGGGCTTATGTCATTCATTCCAGAAGGCTCTCCAACGTCCCCCACGGCACAAATCAGTTCAGGGAAAGGATGAATGAACCCTTGAAGAAAAGCAGGAGGGGAGAGCTCTGTGAATGGGTGGAGGGGTTCGATTTCTGTATTCCCAAAGCCTAGAAACAGAGAGGTGTATAGGTATTTTGTGCAGAAGCATTCCAAAGACAGATGAGAAGTGCATACACCTGCCTCTGGGAAAGGGCTCAGTGTGCCTTGGGTGGCCCCGATCAGTGAGCAATGACTGTTTCTGCCCGTTCTCAGGACTCACCATGGAAACGGTTGGGGTGCACAGGGTTCTTATTGTGAGGCTGGCTCTCTCTCCTCTTTCCTCCCGGGGCCAGAGGACGAGAAGTCCCTTCCTGCATCCAGTGCTCAGACTGTCACATTGGCTTTGGTTCAGAGAAGCCTGGCCATCAGCAGGACAGGGTAGTTGTGGCGGGAGCCCATCCCTCAACCCTAGGGACCCTGCTTTCACGCAGATCCCATCTCAGTGATCTTGGGAGGGTCTCCGCTTTGGCTAGCTTCCACCTCCCATAAGCTTGGGTACAAGGAGCCTGTCCTTAGTTGTGTGTGTCTCTGAGCTCAGGCAATCCATACTGTTCCAGGGCGAAACAACACTACCCGTTTCTGACAGCTTTGAAGGCAGACCCCTCCTGTGAGCTTAAGTCACAGGCACCCCTCTCTGCCTAGTGCTCTGGAGGAATAAAAAGGAAAAATACAAAAGTGCAGGCTGAGAAGCAGCATGCGGGGGCGGGATCGTCTGGGGAGTGTTTCCAGGGAACTCTGGCAGGAGCCTTCTTGCTCATGAAGGATTTCCCCGGCACCGCGCCTGGGCAGGATAACAGATGGGCTTCTCTCTGCCGCAGAAGGGAAAATACCTTTTGTCTTCGCCAATGCCCTTCACTGCGGGCCAGCAGCTACCAGGCACCCCTTCTGCTCCTGGATGTAGTCTCTGTCAAGAGGCATCTGATTTTTTTTTTTTTTCTCTGTAAGAAGAGAAATCGTATTCTCACGATGTTCTGCTCCCGAAAGCCGTCAACCGTGAAGAGTGCCCTGTCCTTGTTCAGAGGTGCAGTTTTGGAACGATCAGGGAGAAGCCAAAGGCATTTTCATTTTTAGAGACTGTCAGAAAATATTCACAGGCTTTCTCTTTATAACATATGGCCCCCACACCTCCCAATCACAGCCCCCCTACTGAGGGGCCTGACCTCATTTTTTTTAATCTTCAAGCTGGGAGCATATGTGAAGATTAGCGACCCTAGGATTTAAAATGACAATTGGAAAAGGTCTCCTTCTTTAGAACCAGACTCTGGGCTCCTGGTCCTCTAATGGTCCTGAGTAGACTCTAATGAGGGATTCAGTCTGAACCTGGTGGTTTTCAGTGCAGAATTTGGGCTTATCCATGTGTTATATATATTCACAAGCCTTGTAACGGCTCTCTCTTTGAGCTATGATCCTTTTACACATTCCTGCTTTTCTGCCTTCTTTTTTCTTTCTCTGCCTCCTGTCCCTCCTCATCCTTTTGGATATTTTCAATCCATCCCACGGGTTTTAAACCCAACAATTGACCCACTTTTTTTTTTTTGTTGTTGATGTTGTTGTTTCTGAGATAGATGTTTTTGAAGATCTGGCCAAAGAAGGAAAAAAAAAAACAAAAAACAAAAACCACCCACTCTAGGGCTATATTCTCCAACTACCCGATAATGATCTATGTGGAAATAATCCCCATGTAAATCTAGGTGAGTCTTCTAATCTAGGAAAGCAGTTCGGTCCTGAAACAGGTTGGTCAAAACAGTTTCCCAATGCAACATTTGTTACCAGTGACTTTATCTGCCTGTGCTCTTGTCAATATTGGGTAAGCTGCTACATTGTTTGCGACCTCCTGTTCCTAATTCTTCTTGGTGGCAAGGATGGTCTCACTCATTTTCATACCCTCTATGGTGACTGGTAGACAGATTGGGACTTCAGCTAATTTAATTCAATTCATATAAAAAGTGTGATGTGTCAGAGAGCTGGGGAAATGATTCATGTGCAATTGAAAAGGGCAAAACCATTTCATTTATGGATTTCTAGCTACTAAAGTATTGATTGGGAAGATGAATCTTGCCAGCCAAACTAGTTGGGAGAAGTGGATCCAGGGAATCATTCCAGGGTTCTGTTATTTCCAAACTGCTGCCAGGCATATTTGGAGAATTTGGGAAGATTCTCGGAAACCTACTAGCTTATGAAAGGAAACGTCCAGAGGAAATGTTTCAAACACTGAAGAATATTTTCTTAACTCTCATAATGCCTGAATGGGAAAAATGTGTTTACTACAAAAATGTTTTCTGGGGATGGTGGTGACACAAAAGCCATAAGGTTAGTTTTTCGGGAGGAACAGAAATTAGAATTAGTTTTCATAAAACTTTGTCATTTGTATGGAGTCTTTGATGAAATGGGGGAGTCTCCCCCCCCAACTTATACAGTGCAGAAGATATTGAAGACTATGAAGAGAGGGACAAACAGTGATTGATTAACTGTCATAATTTAATAATTAGAATTTGTATTTTCCTTAGCATCAGATTCCTTTCTAGAAGGGACTGTGTTGGTTGCTGTGTAAGCCGATGATTGGCTGGAGCTGGTGTGTGAGGCATGGACAAGCGTGTCTGTAACTCACATTTTTTTTCAGTTACTTTCTGAGGATGGTGGGTTTAGGTAACTGCAGAGCTCTTGTTGGGCGGGGCGGAAATTTGCAAGCTCCAGACAAGAATTGAGTTGCTTAGAACAATAGGGAGGGGTTTAGAAAAACAAAGGAGGGAAGCATGGTAAAGCATTTTAGTGCCCAGAGCAGAAGTGGAGGGGGAGAAAACATGGTCTCAGGAGGATATTTTTTAAATATATAATTTATCTTATACCTGATCTTTAAAAAAAATTTATTATTGAAATATAGTTAACATACAATGTTATAATAATGTCAAGGGTGTAACCTAGTGATTCAAAAGTTCTATACACAAATCACTGCTTGCCACAGGAAGTGTAGTCACCCTATGACGCTATTACTCTATTATCGACCATATTCCCTAGGTTACCCTTTTCATCTCTGGGATTTATTTTATTTATTTATTTATTTAAAAAGATTTTACTCATTTATTTGACAGACAGAGATCACAGTTAGTCAGAAAGGCAGGCAGAGAGGGGGGGAAGCAGGCTCCCCGTTGAGCAGAGAGCCCGATGCAGGGCTCGATTCCAGGACCCTAGGATCATGACCTGAGCGGAAGGCAGAGGCTTTAACCCACTGAGCCACCCAGGCACCCCAATGAGATTTATTTTATAACTGGAAATTTGTGCCTCTTAATGCTCTTTATCTGTTTTGTTTCTGTCCCCCGCCCCTGCAACCACCAGTTTGTTCTCTGTATTTAAGAGTCTGTTTTAGTGTTTGTTCGGTTGTTCACTTGTTTTGTTTTTTAAATTCCACATGTAAGTGCAATAATGTATCTGTTTTAGCATGATTACTCTTTAGCCCCATCTGTATCGTTGCAAATGGCAAGATCCCATTCTTTTTTATGGCTGAGTAATATCCCATTAGATATCTATGCCACGTCTTTTCATCTATTCATCTGCCGCTGGACGCTCAGGCTACTGCCCTATCTTAGCTCTAATGTTGCAATAAACCTAGGGGGTTCATATAACTTTTCTAGTTAAATACCCAGTGGGGTGCATATATCTTTTTTAGTTAAATACCCAGAAATGGAATTGCTAGGATCATATGGCAATTCTATTTTTATTTTATTTTATTTTATTTTTTATTTGTGTGTGGGGGGGGCGTGGGGTAATTCTATTTTTAATTTTTTGAGGAACCTCCAAACTGTTTCCCACAGTGGCTGCACTAGTTTGCTTTCTTACCATCAAGATTCTTTATTCTCCAAATCCTGGCCAGCCCTGTTATTTCTTGTGTTTTGGATGCTAGCCTTTCTGACAGGTGTGAGATGATAACTCATTGTGGTTTTGATTTGCATTTCCAGGAGGAATTTTTTAAAAAGATTAATTTATTTTATCCTAGAGAGAGCAAGCTCAAGCAAGAGGAGTGGAGAGGGGCAGAAGCAGAGGGAGAGAGAGAATCCTAAGCAGATTTCCTGCTGAGCATGGAGCCTGATATGGGGCTCAATCCCATGACCCTAAGACCATGACCTGAGTTGAAATCAAGAGTTGGCCGCCTAACTGACTGAGCCACCCAGGCACCCCAGCAATTTTTTAAAGTGAAATTTTGTTGCATGTTGTAAATCCCCCTTTCCACCATCCCTCCCATCCCTCTCTCCCCTTCAGTCTTCAGTAAAATGTGTGTACTCACAATGAAGCTGATTTCACTTGGTTAGGAGTAGATAAAAGGCTGAGTGTGGTATCATGGTGGGCACATGGGTCAAGACTGCTCACGGAAGATGAGATACATATATATATTCAAGGAAACTAGTTCTTTTAATCGCCTGACATATGTCATAGATGAGGAGAAAATTGGCTTGTTCTATTTAATGGACATAGCATTGGCTATATTAGCTTCTAGTAAGTATCCATTACTTGAACCCTATAGAACATTCTTTTTTAAAATAGATTTAAATATATATATATATATATATATTTATTTATTTTATTTTTAATTTTTATTTATTTTTATTAACATATAATGTATTATTTGCTTCAGGGGTACAGGTCTGGGAATCCTCAGTCTTACATAATTCATAGCAGTCACCAAAGCACATGCCCTCCCCAGTGTCCATCACCCAGCCTCCTTCTCCCTTCCCCACTCCCCCCAGCAACACTCAGTTTGTTTCCTGAGATTGAGAGTCTCTTATGGTTTGTCTCCCTCCCTGGTCCCATCTTGTTTTATTTTTTTCCCTCCCTTCCCCCTACGACCCCCCCACCCTTCTTCTCAAATTCCTCATATCAGAGAGATCATATGATAATTGTCTTTCTCTGACTGACTTATTTCGCTCAGCATAATACCCTCTAGTTCCATCCATGCCATTCCAAATGGCAAGATTTCTGGTTTTTCTTTGATGGCTGCAAAGTATTCCATTGTGTGTGTGTGTGTGTGTGTGTGTGTGTGTGTGTATACCACATCTTCTTTATCCATTCATCTGTTGATGGACGTCTAGGCTCTTTTCATAGTTTGGCTATTCAGAATATTCTTAATTTATCTAAAATTTGCCGAGAAGGTATAATAGGCTGAATAGTCCCTCAAAGACCTCAGGTCCTAACCCCTGGAACCTGAAAATATTACCTTATCTAGAAAAAGTGTCTTTATCGATATGATTAAATTTAGGATCTGGAAGTGGGAAGGTTATCCTGGATCACCCAGGTGGGTCCTAAATGAAATTGAATGTATCCGTATAAGATAGAGGTAGAGGGGGCGCCTGGGTGGCTCAGTTGGTTAAGCGTCTGCCTTTGGCTTAGGTCATGATCTCAGGGTCCTGGAACTGAGCCCCCCACATTGGACTCCTTGCTGAGCGGGGAGTCTGCTTCTCCCTCTCCCTCTGATGCTTCTCTGCTTGTGCTCTCTCACTCACTCACCCTCTCTCTCAAATAAATAAATAAATAATCTAAGGAAAAGCCAACCAAAAAAACATTAAGAGATGGAGGCAGAGAGACAGCACAAACACAGAACAGAAAGCCACATGAAGACAAGGCAGAGAGATATTTGAAGATGGTGGCCTTGAAGATCGGAGCTGTGACCATAAGCCGAGGAAAGCCAATGGCCACTGTAAGGTGAAAGAGGCAAGGAATGGATTCTCCCCAACTGCCTCCAGAAACACACAGTCCCGTTTGATGCCATAATTTTGGCCCAGTGGTATAGATTGTGGGCTTTTGGCCTCCAGAACTGGGAGAGAAGAAATTTCTATTATTCTAAGTCACTGAGTTTATGGTAACTGTCACTAAAGCCAGACCTTGGTATGTTAATGGTTTAGTGATTCCTGACAGTTTTTTACATCTCAGTGAGCACACAACTCAAAATGATATCAATAATGTTAATTACAAAGATTCAAACATATGATCCCACCAAGATGGAACTTAAGCTGATTGCAAATGGCTAAGTTCAGTTCAGAGTTTTTGAAGAATTGCTGTTAGTTGAGGTGTCTCGCTTTTGAACCCCAAAGTGTATGAGGGACCTGATGGGGGAAAAAAGTCATAAGGGCCAACTGGAGGAGAATATGAAGCTATACCACTCAGCTCTTTGATACGTAAAAAGTCTAGTAGCAACCTAAGAGCTCCATTGTATATTAACAATACACGATTTATTTTGGGCACAGTATTTGCACAATTCTTGGAGGAAAGAGGCATAATTATGAACCACAACCTGCCGTAGGATGGCTGCTTACATGGCATTTGAGTTCCATTCAGCTCACAACCACTTACACATCTATCCCCTATAGTGTATCAGATACAAGACTGGTTACACACGGTTCATTCTCTAGAAAATTAAGAGAGTCACATATTAAGCCAATGTCTGGTTCTGAAGTTCTGATTAAGGTGACACACGAGGTCATAATCACCCTTGACAATTCCCTAGGAAGGCACCATGTTTGTTGTCAGTGGATCAACTCTCAGTTCAACCACATGGTTTATTCCTAGCATTGAATCAGGCAACTTATTTCTTTAGTTAAGCACTTGAAGAATCACTGGGCTTACACAGAGGGCCCATTTCATGAGAGGATTGTTTTTAACATTGGGAGCATACCTGGTGAGACTTGGATTGGAAAGAGAGCGTAACATGTCCCATGTTCTCTTTCCTTCTAGAATATTCCTGAATGATGGGCGGGAACTCCCTGCCCTCCGTAAATTGTGGTCTGTTTCTCTTCACTTCACCAAGTGTGTCTAGTGACTCTGAATTAAGTTCTCTGTGATGGGATGACAATTTTCGCCCTTTTGTTTGTTCATCTGTTCACATTTACTGACAGATAGTAGGGACGGGTAGTAGCTGGGGTTGCTGAGGAAGTGATTTCTGCTCATAAGGAGATTACTGTCTAGTGGGGACATCAATGTGTATGTTGTGGTATGTGGCATATGAGAGGGTGAGCATTGCCAACAGAGTTCAGAGAAGGGAGATCACATCTGGTGGATGCAGGAAAGACTTTATGGCGGAGGTGGTCTTTTAGCTGGGTCTTGCCAGCACGGTAGGAGCTGAAGATGTGGGGAAAACTGTGAAATGACTTTCTCCATGTGGGTAAAGTGTGAGTGGGGCAAAGAATGCTTCAGGCTTGCTTAGGAAAGAGACCTTTCTTAAGGCGGCGGAGGAGGGACAGAAGAAGAGGGAGAGAGAGAGAGAATCCCAAGCAGGTTCCATGCGCAGCATGGAGCCCAACACAGAGCCGGCTCTCACAACCCTGAGATCATGACCTGAGCCAAGATCAAGAGTCAGGTGCTTAACCGACTGAGTCACCACAGGCACCCCATGGCCCTAGTATCCTAAGAGGGTTTGGGCCGAATACTGAGAACGATTGTGTCCCCATCATGGAACAAAATTAACTTTAGACCACATGTTGCTCTGGTTTTGCCTTAAAATTTTTTTTTAAAATATAAGACCTACAAGAATCCTAGTGCTGCCGAGAAACTTAACCAGATCCCAGAATAAAGCTCACAAATATTGGGTCAACTGGCTCAGTCAGTTCAGCGTCTGCCTTCAGCTCAGGTCATGATTCCAGGGTCCTGGGTTGGAGCCCCACATCAGGCTCCCTGCTCAACGGGGAGCCTACTTCTCCCTCTCCCACTCCCCCTGCTTGTGTTCCCTCTCTCACTGTCTCTTTCTGTCAAATAAGTAAGTTTAAAAAAATCTTTAAAAAAATACAAAAGCTCACGAATATTTACAGACATGCAAAAGCATTCAGCACCCAACAAGGTACAGCAGATGTTGTGTCCTCCACCGGAGGCCTCTCCTCCTTCTCTGTTTTCCATCCATCCCAGAATGTTCTACCTTCAGGACCCTGTGGCTTGACCCAACTCAGCCGCAGGGTGATGATGTATATGGCTTCCTTTTAAAAATGGCGTCAGAGTCTATCTAGTTCTGTGGTAGATACACTTGCCGGGTAATAAAATGGTTGCACATTCTCTTCATCTGTGCCTGGCTTTGGCGGCTCTGCAGAATGTTATAAGCTGGCCTGCAGGGGTGGTGCGCTCTGACGACCCTCTGGAACAGGAACATTTAATCTCTGGTTTATTGGTACTGGAGGTGGAGGAAGCTTTGGGAGAGCGCTCTCATTTCCTTTCATTATTCCAACTTCACAAGCCTGCAGCCCATCTGCTGGAAAAGTTAATGCAGGAGCCGGAACAATTAGCAAGGAATGAAGATCTTGTAAAACAGCGATGGGTAAAGCCCAGGAGGGGCAGCGCTGGCAAATTTGGGACAGATAAGAAGCGGCAGAGGCGACAGATGCGTGCTCTTGCGCGAGGACGTGGCTTAGCTAATTTGCATGCTTGTTGGCAATTCATTCTGAAAATATTGTGGGAGAGAGAGCTTTTGGAGATGGTTTTAAGTAGAATGGTTCTTGGCGGGCAGGTTCGAAAAAATTGAACTGTATTGACTCTGGAGACATGGGCACAGGGGCTGAAGTGAACAAGAGGGAGAGAAGGAAGAAGCGTGGGGAGAACAGAGGTAACTGTTAAGTCCAGCCTGGCTCTAGAGTCCTTGCGTGGCCATTGAGTAGCTGTGCCAACGTGGCGGGTTTATTTAATGTGGCTGAGCCTTGTTTCCTCATCTGTAAAATGGATACATAGTATCTCATAGCACCATGTAAAGATTCAAATAAAGCACTTAGCTGGAGTCTTCTTTATTTTATTTTATTTATCTGAGAGAGTAAGCAAGAGAGCACAAGTAGGGGAGACGCAGAGGCAGAAGCAGGCTCCCTGCTGAGTGAGGAACCCGATGTGGGGCTGCATCTGGGGACCCTGGGATCATGACCTGAGCCAAAGGCAGACACTTAACCCACTGAGCCACCCAGGCGCCCCTCTAATAACAATTATTAAAGGAGAGATCATACCAGCCCACATTAATTGTTATTTGGGGATGCAATCATAATAAGAAAAACCCAGGGCGCCACATGGTGTCCCAGGTTCATTTTACTGACATTGCTCTGTTAGAATTCTCTTGGAACCCGGCTTTGTTTCGGGCGCCATGGTAAGCGAGCCAGAAGGAGTCAACCGGTGGAGATGCCTTTCTGAAATCTCTGTTGCTTTGGTTTAGGCCTTTCCTTTCCACAGCCATCTGGTTGCTGAGTAGAGCAGGTGTATGGCTCATGTTGGTAGCCGAGAAGAGGTCCAGAACCTCTGGGATGATTCTTAGGGTTGTCATTCAGGAGAAACACTGGCATGTCCTCCCTCCCTCCCTC
>NW_019154148.1:6688240-6689051 GCF_002288905.1 Enhydra lutris kenyoni | reverse complement strand
CCTTCCTTCCTTCCTTCCTTCCTTCCTTCCTTCCTTCCTTCCTTCCTTCCTCTCTTTCTCTCACTCTTTCTTCTCCTTCCTTCCTTCCTCATTTTATTTATTTGAGGGAGAGAGAGAGAGAGAGAGTGTGAGAGCAACTATCTGCAAAATTAGAAAGGTTGTCTTCTGAGGACCAAAATGGAGGATAGGGTTCTGAATGGCTAATGAAAGGCTTATAACTTCCAGGAGTGAAGGAGAAACATGATTTATTGGACCAAGAACCAAAGATGGGAAGTGTTCATGAGGGAGGCAGGTTAGCAGACCTGAGTTTGAGAACGTGAGACTTGGGTATACGTGAACCAGAGTAAGATGGGGACTGTAGGAAAAGGCTTAGGTGGAGACAGAACGGGCTTGGTCATGTGGGGTTTGTTAACGACTTAGGGATGGCTTTGTCAGAGAGAAGCAGGCAGGATAGTAAGTCAAGGGGGTGAGACCCCTAGCGATGAGAGGTGTGTGGGGGGCAGCCAGAGAGGTTTTGGGAGAGCAGCATCACATATCAGAAATAATGGCTGCTCTGAACACAGAAGGCAATTCGTTCTCTGAGTCCCATGCACTGCTTCCTGTTGGTCAAGGAGCCTCTGAACCCTTGGCTGTGGCCTGTGGCCAGGGACAGGTCAGGACTCCCAGAAGAGCTACACCCCTTATCAGGACAGAGAGCAGAGGCTTGTTGCTGCCATCACTGAGCGTCCTGGAATTTGTAAACGGTTCCTCCTTGGAGCCGAGCTATGGCGTAAGAGTTCAAGGTTCACTTTTATGCCCTTGCGTCTAACTT